>NC_137423.1:22364100-22684100 GCF_964374335.1 Astatotilapia calliptera
TCGTAATTGTGATTACAATTCGATTAATTGAGCAGCCCTATCTTAAACTGCTTATTTTAGAGCGTGAAAGAAATGAAAGCACCTGCCAAGGACCAGTATAAGTATTTTGAACTCTCTGTTAAAGCTGCATTGATGAATAATCCAAAATTAGCTGATCAATTAATAACCAGTTCTATAACAATATAGAATATAACAACCATATGGTTGTTATATTGCTATCTATAGGACTCAGATTATGCTACTTGTATTCACAGTATTCACCATTAGGGATGGGTATCGTTTAGGTTTTATCCGATACCGGTGCCAAACCGGTACTTTTGAAATGGTGCCGTTGCTTAAACGGTGCTCAAACCAGTGCTTAAAGAATGGAGAACACAAAATTGGTCCAAAAACCTCTCACGTTCAGCTGGTTTTTGTAAAAAGATAACAATGTTAGCCTTTTCTGCAGCTATGGGGCATATATGGTATCACTCTTGGCTGGAAGCAGTGCTTAAACAATGGAAAAAAACACAAACTTTATCCAAAAACCTCTCATGTTTAACTGTTTTCCACTTTTTCTTTGGTCATTTTAGCCTTTTTGGCCAGGGTGAAGGGAGTATCTGCCATCAAACAAGAGGACAGCCGCATGTAGCTATGATGATGTTTGCTAGTTCACCTTACATGCATTAATGTAATAACGTGGTTAGCCTACTCAACGTAAATTACACACGAACAACATTAAGCTACTCACCCAGAGAAGAACGGCTGCTGCTGCCATCATCATCCGTCATCATTTCTGCTACACTGGCAGGGCTAGGACTCTCCTCTTCGGGTTTTTGGGGGATGTTGCTAACTCCGGGTCCGATAACAGGCACCGCACCCGCAGTAGACGTGCTCGGTGTGAGGTCTCGCAGGCAAGCTATCAAATACGGCGCATTTCTGGGCTTTTAAAAAAAACGTTATGCGTTGCCACGTGTTTCATCGGATTTGAGGTGTTACCTCCTTTGACAATATCACAGTATCAGCTTAAAGCACTTGTTGCAGGCTGCTGAGTTTGTATATTTTGCTGTGAAGTACAACCAGACTTTTGACCGCTTTGCCTTGGGCATTTTTAATCTGTAGCTCTGCTCTAACAGAACGTACGTACCTGGACCCGCCTACTATCCTCGGAAACGTAAAATGATTGGCTAGAATCTAAAGTGTATCACAGCTCAGGAAAAAAAAGCACCGAAATAAAGCACTGAAATGTGTGCTGCTTTTTGGTTTGGTTACGCACCGGATACCGGTACTCATCCCTATTCACCACCAGTTATAGATTAAAACAATCCAAAACATGATTCTCACCCCCCCACCACTCAGAAGCACCCAGGTGCTGAAGTGCTTTTTCCTCATTCTAAAGTCTACCCTCAGCTTCATCCTGCTCTTCCTCTCTTTGTCTTTGTTGCTGTCCCCTCTTTTATTGCTTTCTTTGTGTGCCGAGGATTACGATAAAGGACAAGGTTATAGTGAACGGAGCTAGTCTGATTGCACAGTTACAGAAGCAATAAATTGTTGATGCAGAGGGAGAGAGAGATGAGGTTGGGTGGGAAGAAAATAGAAATATTCTGTAGTCTGAATTATTGAGTGCACACTAAGCTTTACACTTCTGTCAGGGATGATCGGTGTCTGGGTTACTTTGCTGCTAACCCTCTTGAGTGTTTTTAGTGAGGTTTTCTTGTATAACTGCCCAATATTCATCTAATGTCATTCACATAACAGTGTGCTGTGTAGAAATTCCATCTAAATCGTGGCTTTGGAGTCATATCTCATGTTAATCCAAAAATCTACCCACTGGCTTGATTCGAAGCATTTGTGTTCACCCCAGCAATTCAAGCTTCTTTTTTTATTCTCTCTCTGTCTCTTCCCCTCCCTCTCCTAGCAAAGGAAGTGGTAAGCTTGCAGGTCATCCTTAGATTAAGCATGAATCTGCAGCGGTAAAGCACTTGACCCCGCTGGAGAAAAGTCCAAGTGCAGTTACACACTCACATCCTCTCTTAGCAGTATCTCTCTGTCACGGAGGACAGGCAGCGCTGGGAAGTGTATTTTTGGATGCTTGTCATGTATGAAATTAGACCTTTTCTGAAAGGCAACTTGCAGCTCAAACGTGGGTGTGAGTTTCAACAATGTTATCTTCTATTTCCAGAACTTCACATTACCTGATCAAATTTTATAGTTACAATTAAGCCACGGTGCAAAGAGTCAGTGAAACTGAAACTCCTCTTACCAAAGGGTCAATTTGAGCTTTTCAGTGAACACAATTTGCTGTGTTTTTTTCTTTCTTATAATGACTTGATCTAACTATGTGTGGGTGTGAGTCTTTTTTGCAGAACAGTGACTTCAGACCTCCTTCGCTACTGCTTGTGCCTTTAACACATGTCTCTGCACTGCTTGTGTTTCAGGCCGGCTGGAAGGAGAACCATGCCACTTTCATGTGCGAGCTGAAGAATCTGCAGGCGTCCGGGCTCACAACATTAGGACACGCTCTTCGCACCGCCTTCGACCTGCTTAACCTCAACCGCCTCATCTCGGGAATCGACAACTACGGGCAGGTGTGAAAGGTTTCAGAGTTATTGAAACAGAACTTGTTTCATTGTTTGTTATGGATGTTAACACAACACTGCATAGTTATTTTTAAGCCCTTTTTCGAGCATCCATGTTCCCCACAGATTCATTCATAGGGAGAGCCACAGTACGCATGAGCAAAGTCGCACTTCACGTTGTATACATCAAGTCTAGTAAAGCAAAATCCCAATTTATGTTTACATGATCTGCAAAGGTGGCCCAGATTATTGTGTGTAGTGTGAGGTTTATTTTCCTTGTTCCTCTTTGTGTATAGTTTTCAGTTACTTGGCAGTCTGTTTGTGATAATATGGCAACAAAATGTGACAAGTCAGGAAAAATCCCAAATCTGTTAGTGCTACATACTCAGAAATTTACAATAACTACGCATTCATGTCATCAATCTTAAATAGAAATTCAGAAACAGTGGTGTAAGTGTGATTTATCTGCAGAGTAATACAGGTGTAGAGCAACTTTGCTTTTATATCCGAATATACCCTATAGCTGGCAACCATTTGAGGCAAGTCTCCTATTGTGAAGAGACTTGTCACAGTAGGGTTGCGTAGACAGACTCACACTGATTGCAATGCGTTGGCACTTTGTCTGCATTTCTAAATTAGACAGCAGTTATTTGTGAAGCTTTCACAGTGTGGCTGAGAGCGATTGCAGTCGGTCCCAATCAGATCCTGATGGTTTTGAGACAGGTACCCCACCAGGTGACTTATGCAATTTACTTGTGATAAAAAAGAAGTTGCTACAACTACTTGCAGTTTTTTCAAAAGCAAAAATGTTGAGTGCAATCATCAGGCAACCAACTGCTTTTTTCCTATTCACAAGGAGGTTGCTATCCTACTTTTACTTTCATGTGAATGAGCCATTAATCATGAGTCTGAAATTACCTCACTCAACAGTACTGAGTGTCTCACCACAGGAATCTTGTGTAGTGGGGCTGACTGATGCAGTTAAAGTTGCCCATTAGTGCATGACGTCTTGGAGTTTGGGATGAAATCTGACTGAGTGAAGCCATTTACTGTATATCACATTTCCACCATCCTGTGCTCCGACTCTACATCTGCACAGACATTCATCAAAAAAATCGTCTCTCTTTCTTCTCATCCTCTCTGTCACCTGCTCACATACTGGCTCCCACTGAATATCAGCCTATAAATGAAACCAGAAACACAGGACTGTGACCAGATCACACTGGAATCTGTTACTGTTTGCTAGGGGAGAAAAAATCAGGACAACATAGTCAGTAGTCTATGTCATAGTCATAATCAATATTTTGCGTGGCAATATTGTAACAATACTAGACACCAAATATTGATATTTTATTAAGTAAAATGTGATATTTTTGATATATAATAGATATCATACCATGGAATATCAATATTTGCCTAATAGGAGGCAACTTTTCTGCAAACAGTTGCAGGCGGAGGTGTGCTCTGGTGCAGGTGTGCCGCAGCGGTCAGTGGAAGGATACGGCAGTTTCTCTGTGAATTTCCCATTACGTGGTAGCGCACTCGGTGCTTGTTTAGGGGTTTTTTTCGCTGTAAAAAGAAGTTTTCTTCCCACGCACAACGGACGTTAATGTTTTTGTCACTTTTTATGGAATCAAACTCAAAATAAGGTCAGTACTTCCACGCTTTAAACGCTGCACGCTCACACTCTCTCCCGCACTCGATATATTATCCATTGTTAATCTGCGCACAGCTGTTGTCACGAACGTCGCACTCGCTTATGTCATTGTCATGAGACATTCTCGCAAAAAAAATCACGGTTTTAGTAACGCAGCGTTCCTACAGGAAAGTAACGGTAATCTAATTACCGTTTTGCAATAGTAATCCCTTACTTTACTCGTTACTTGAAAAAAAGTAATCAGATTACAGTAACGCGTTACAAGTAATGCGTTACAAGTAACGCGTTACTGCCCATCTCTGGTCATTAGTCGGATTGAATCTTGGTAAATGAGCACAATTTGAGGGGACTCGACTCAACTGGCTGTATTCTGGTTATCTTCAAAAAGAACAGGAAAGTTTCAGAGTGCAAATTATATAAATGAATTTCTGTCTGTTTAGAAACGAACATATGTGGGATTTATGACACTTTATTACAGGTAATGGTTGTATTATCAGAAACATATTGGATGTATTCAACACCTTGACTCTGTCTTATGGCAGCATTTATGGCAGGTTTTAGTGACAGTGTCGGTGTGCTCGACAGTCTCATTTTACACCATGCCTCATATTATCATGTAGGAAATGTTTTAAACCTATTGATTTGATTTGATTTGATTTGATTTGATATACCTTTATTAGTCCCACAAGGGGAAATTTCATAATTTCATAAGGCTGCCGACCTATTGCACGCAATGGCGGCGCCATCTTACCCTCCGACCATACATACATGACACAAAACATCACATGGGGAAGACAGGTCAGAGGGGTGTAACATGGAAAAGCACAACACGAGGAAAGATAAGGAGATAAAAAAATAACTCCCCCCAGACTGAGCTCCAACAGGGAGATCAGTTTGAGAACAGAAAAAAACACCTCTGCACATAGCACATGAAAAAAAACTCTTAATACACCAAAGAAACACATGACAAGCAACAGGGGTGGGTAAAGGGTGAGAGACAGCCGATTTAGACAGTACATCCGGGCCTGCGTGCGCTGGTCTCCTTGATCCACCGTCAGCATCGGAAGGGAATAAGCGTCGAAGGCGTTTGGAAAGGGAGGAGGGATGAGTGTGTGCATATCAGTATATGTATGTGTGTGTGTGTCCAGAGTTCAGCTGAGACAGTGTCCTTCGCCCTGCTAGGCTAAGTAAACAGTCTTCCAGCCAACCCAGGTGGCCTTGCATGGAATGGGAAGGAACAGTCTAAACTAGAGCTGGGCGATATAAGATTTTTTTCATATCACGATATGTTTTTTTCATTTCAGTCGATAACGATATCCATCACGATATAAGCCAAATAACTATATTTGTAAGACTTAAATGTGCCGTTGCTCACAAGTAAAATGTGAAATAATCAGCAGCTTGTTTTGATTTAAATATTTATTTCCCATAATAAGTTCAACAGGGTAGATGTACTCAAGGAACATGAGACTTTTTCAGATAAATAAAGGTAAATATTGCAAACTACACAAAAGGCAGCCGCTAAAGCGTTTAAGTTTCAAAATAGAACAAACGAAACAGACTAAATTGTCAATTCCACTTAGAAACAAAATATTAATTCTAAAAATAAATCTTAGTTTGTTTTACAGAAGATCAGACAAAATTGAGTAACTTTTGTCAATATCAAATAAACTGAGAACTAAAAGAAAATTCTCAATCTCTCCTTGTTGTATAGCTGAGCTTTTCAAACAGTTTTAACAGTTACTTTAGTCTGACAAAAGCCGAATGATGAATTGGAGCTTCCAGTCAGAGATTGAGCATGCACCGCTTTATTGCATTTCCAGACTTGCTTTTGGCACAATTTACAGTGCGCGCTACTCTGTTTTTTGTCAGACTTGAAATAGCCGAAATACCTTCACACTACGGAACTTCTCTGGCTCTTCCGTTCGACAATCTCTCCGGCATTGGAACCATCATCTGTTTTCTCTTCAGTAACCTTCGGTCACGCTCGGTTGATTTTTCTCTAGTCAGTCATTTCCTCCATTACCGCTGGCTGCTTCCCAAACAAATACACATGTGCGGCACGTAACAAGTCACGTGACGTGACGCTGCGGCTGTGATTGGTTCGGCTCTGCGCTACTTAATTTGGATTGGCTGTTGTTCTTTTTTTTGTTTAAAGAGGACAAGAGAGATGAGGCCTATCGCAATAGTTTAACTTTTCTATCGAGGGAAAGTTATTTCGCAATACATATCGTTATCGTTCTATTGCGCAGCTCTAGTCTAAACACAGTCGTTATCAGGGTGTTTTTTGTTCGGCTCCAGCCTTGCGACCGCAGCTGGCGCCGAGAGGGTATCCGCATGAAGTGATGGTGCTTTTTACTTTAGTGCGAACAACTCATATGAATTTCAAAGCTGTTCTAACAGTCCAACACTGGTCTCTCAATCTCCCGTTGGAGAGCCGTGAGCTTTCTATGATGTTATCCAAACTTAAGTTCCGCGATGTTGTCATTCTTTTTGCTCAAAGAGCAGGTTCTGAGAACTCACGACCGCAGTGCACTTCCCCAAGATGTGATCGAATTTGCGCTCAAAGGTGTTATTTGAGCTAGCCCCTCCAGATGTAATCCAGTTTTTCACTCAGAGGTCTTGTTCTGAGTATTCACGGCAGCCGTAAGCCTCTCCAAGATCTTCTCCGTGCTGTACTCAATGAGCCCATTTTGAGAAACTCACGCCTCGTCCCATCATTTCAATCCCAGCGGGCAGCCTTGTGGGGGTTTGAACAGCCGGTTCCGCTTCCTTAATTCTTCGATAAGCCAGGGCCAAGCCAGCTCCGATCAGCACGAACCCTGTTATCATGGTTCTGAATAGGTAGATATCTTCAGCAGTCAGGCTCACCCGAGCCCAGACTTCTCGTTCAGAAGGGGTGTCAATTGCATTCAGAGACCAGTTGATCAAATCCATAATTCTCTTTTAGGTTTTAGAGAACAGACTGTGAGAGAGTGTTCCAGGGAAAAGTAATACAAAAAACACAAGACTAGACAAGGACATAAGAGGCTAAGCAGGGAAGCTAAGGGAGAGGAGGAGGAGGAGAGGAGAAAAGTGCGACCGCCTTCGTCAAGAGCAAGAGCAGAGATGCACTCTCGAACCTGAATTGATTAAGCACCAGAGGCATGCACAGTCTTAATCTTGTGCATTCCTACTGTTTAATGCATCTGCATGCAGTTCACAGCTTTTGTGGAGTTGAAGGTGGAAAAATGGATTCACACATTCTGCCCTTGTGTGTTTGCTTTAAACTGTTAGTCAGTGATATAAATGCATTGTCTTAAAAAGAAATTATGGGACACAATAGTGCTTTTAACACACTGATGTAGTTTTGAATTGATTTTACCCTGTATGTTTTTTGATGTTTTAATTTAGGTTTGCTTGTTTAAGCTGCTCATGTACTAATCAGGTGACCAAGGGCAGGTCTACCAGAATAATGTGAAAGGAGAAGTGGATTTTACTCATTTTAACTTTTAAAGAAAAGTACAAAAATGAATAGCGGAGTCTGATATGTGTTTATAACCGAGACATTTTATGGCTAAACCCAAATTAAGACTTAAGTTGGAGTAAATGTAACTGAAGTAATAAGAGGAAGACATCATGTACCTGGAGACAACATGGAGAATAGAGACTTTTGCCTAATCCACTCGACCTCACTTCAGTTAACCCAGTCATCTTCTCGTCAAGTACATCTTTTTTCTAAACCCCTGCTCTAAGGCACAGATGGATTACTACGCTCGGGCAGTGACCCGAGTTCTGTGCATCAGGAGCGTTTAAATCTACTTAAGCATTCTCTGTGTGTTTGAATTAGATGAGGCTGACCTCTGCAGCGCAGTACTAAAGGCCTCTGTCCTTATTAACAAGGAACACACGGACGCTTTGCACCTTACAGATTCACCCACACACAAAGAAAAAGATTACATGTAGTTTCTGTGGGATGGTAATTCCATAATGATTCCTGCATCTTAGTAGATGTCTGTTTAAACGGTTTACCAGCATTTTGCAATTAGGTGAAGCGTGCAACGTGTAACGGTTGTGCTATTAGGTTCACATGTGTAACCAATTTTATGATCCTTTTCATCCACAGAGCCCTGAACAGTGAGTTGGAATGCAAAGAAAAAAAAGAAGTCAGAGTAGTGAAAATAAATGGCCTCAGTGTTTTTTTCCATTTAGTATTGAACTTGGAATTAATTGCTGAATGTTATCGTTTCCCTCTCAGGGCCGCAACCCATTCTTCCTTGAGCCATCTGTGATCATCACCATCACTGATGGGAACAAGCTCACGCACAGCTCGGGAGTGCCAGATGAGGTGAGAGCACAAACAAATGCAGTGGCACTACCATGTAGTATTTATACAGTGATTCCAGCTGGGCCTGTTGTACACACATGTCATACTTTGAGTCGCTGAAGCCATCTGAAGGTTAAGATCTGTAAAACGAGCGACCTTTTGCATTTCCACTTATTAACTTGCTCTCCTACTTCATTCTTGTCTGCTGTGTAGCTGCACCTGCCTCTGAATTCTCCCTTGGCTGGCAGCGAGCTGACCAAAGAGCCTTTTCGCTGGGACCAGCGTCTGTTTGCATTGGTACTGAGGCTGCCAGGAGCAGCTACACCAGATAATGAGCAACTTGGTAGTGTCCCCACGGATGAGTCTGCAATCACCCAGATGTGTGAAGTTACTGGAGGTTTGTCATGTTTTCCTATTTTCATTCATTCACTGTGTGTCTGCAGTCTTTGGGGTAGAGTCCACAATAAATTCTCTTATGCCTGATCGGCGTGTGTCTTGCTTTTTCCGCTCAGGGCGATCATATTGCGTGCGAACACAGAGGATGTTGAACCAGTGTCTGGAGTCTCTGGTCCAAAAGGTTCAAAGCGGTGTTGTCATTAATTTTGAAAAAAACGGGCCAGATCCGCCTCCAATTGGGGAAGGTGAGTGATCAGAACGCAGCGACCATTAAAAGTTCAAATCCCAGGATGAAGTTTTTCACCTGTTTAAACTTTAAACACAGTAAATGAAATTAAAGGAGAACTGAGTGCATTTTCTAGTTTGGCCAAGTACTTAATGATTAGTTATTTGGATAAATAAACCTTTGATTTGATATGTTTAAGTTGCATTTTATTTAAAATTATCGCTTCATGTTTAAGAGGGCAAAGAATCATTTTTTGAGTGAAAGAGAAACTAGAGATTCCTTGTTGAATGTAGTTTGGATGAATGTGATCAACTAAAATCAAATTCTGTTCTTTCCCATTTGCATATTTTGTTATTTTTTCCCCCGTTCGTGCAAACGTATTCTTATTTGCCTCTTAGCTCATATCAGTCAACGTGGCGTGATCCTGCCAAGTAGAACAGTTAGTATCAGCCCGCTTATTGTTTTCTTTTTTTTTTGTTTTCCAGATAATTCTGTGGACTCAAATCGGCCTGTGTCATCCTTCGGCCCACAGCCATGGCACAGCTGCCACAAACTCATCTATGTGCGACCAAACCCAAAGACTGGGGTGCCAGTCGGGCATTGGCCCATACCAGAGTCCTTCTGGCCGGACCAGAACTCTCCAACCCTAGTGAGCAGAGAAGCTTCAAAATACCTCAGCAGCCTTCTTAGTCTGTCTTTCAGATTACATCTTATAGTGTTTGATTATATGTCAATATTTGTATTGTGTAGCTTTATGGACACGCAAACTCTCTTACTTCCTTTCTCTTTTATTGGCACCAGTTTTTTTCTGTAACACCTTTTAGTAACCGTCCAGTATAATTGCGATTACCTGTAAAACTTTAATGCTTTGTTATATACTGCTGTCATAAGGATGTCAGAGGATTGTGTATCAAAGACAAACACACCTAACAGTTTGCTCATTTCCATCTGCTGCTCACAGCCACCTCGCACTGCTCACCCCGTGGTGCGTTTCTCTTGCGTGGACTGTGAACCCATGGTGATCGACAAGCTTCCCTTCGACAAGTATGAACTGGAGCCCTCTCCGCTCACCCAGTACATCCTGGAAAGGAAGTCCCCACACATGTGCTGGCAGGTAGAGTAAATGCTTCCACTAACGCTCTTCGCCTTGTTTACAAAGTCACAGGTGTTGCCTCGGGGACTTTCTAGAAACCCAGACATAATGAGGTTACTTGCTTAATTCATCATAGCGTTTCACCTTTTTTGGGCTGTTATGAAGTAGTTGTTGGTCACGCCATTAAAGCTCTGTGAATACAGCTTGGCTTCATTTTTAGCAGCTCTGCTTTACCTTCATGTTTTCTCTTGCTGTCCTCAGGTGTTTGTCAGCAGCAGCGGGAAGCAGAATGACCTGGGGCATCCTTTTGGCTACCTTAAAGCCAGCACCACTCTCACTTGTGTTAATCTGTTTGTTATGCCGTACAACTACCCAGTCCTTCTCCCACTCCTCGGTGAGACATATTGTAGTAAATTTGTCTTTAGGGTGGCCTAAAAAACCCCCAAAACTATAACTTCTGGGTCAGTAGGCCTGAGCTGACATCATATTTAAAAGCTCTCCTTTTCTGGGACACCTCATCATCTCCAGTCATGACAAGTATCAGTCTAACAACACAGAACATCATTAAAAGGTTTATCTTTAACAATTCTGTACAAGACATGAATATTGTCTGGGTCTTTATGTGTGTTTCAAAGCTTGTTGTAGACTTACCATCATCATCCTCAGTACTGATGCATGTGGATCAGTGGGTCTGCTGCAGCTGGACACTGATGCAGATGCTATAATCTCTCAGACTAACCCACTGCTCATTTTCTCCTTCTCCCTGCAGACGATTTTTTCAAAGTGCACAAACTAAAACCAAACCTTAAGTGGCGACAGGCCTTTGAGATGTACCTGAAGACGATGCCGCCATACTACCTCTTGGTAAATGAATGCAACATCTTTAATGCTGCCTTTAGCTTAAATTGATTTATGGTGTTTTTCTTGTAACTAACATCTTAAATTCTGACAGCCCTTGAAAAAGGCACTGAGGATGATGGGTGCACCTAACCTTATCGCGGACACCATGGACTGCGGACTGAGTTACAGCGTCATTTCTTACCTGAAGAAGCTCAGCCAGCAGGTAAGTCACTTCCAGGCAGTAAAAGAGGTTTTGTGGTGCTTATTGATCGTGATGAAATGTAGAGATCAGACTAAACGACACAAGCGCTGAGGAGACTGAACTGAAACTATAAACTTGTCAAAGACAACGAGCACTGATGCTGTGTGAGGCCTCCGGTTCCATCAAAGGCTTCTTATCTTATTTCTTCTGTTAGTTTAAAGAGTATGTTAAGCATCAAGCAGCGGCGTCTAAGTGGAAGTATTATTCAAGTCATAGTTTGGAAACTCATGCACGCTGACTGGATATTTTCAGGAGTGACAGTCTCACCATCTGCTGCAGATACAGGTGCTGACTATACAGCTATGAGTCCCGTGCTGCCATAATTTAACTATCAAGTGTGGAGCTAAAAGAGTTTCTACATGAGGATATAAAGTCTTTATAAATACTTGTCTTATTTTTTAATATGATTATCTGTGGCTGAAATTATCTGCATGAAAGACTGCCAAGAAATGGAGTGGAGAGATGTCTTCCAAATTATATTTCACTCATTTCACTTTGCTTGTTATCCTCATACTGAGATGTTGTTTTGTTGGCTCGAAGGCAAAAATGGAGTCGGATCGTCTGATTGTGTCGGTGGGGAAAAAGGCTCCGCAGGAAACTGGCATAAAGGTGAAGAACCACTCCAGCTCGCTTTCTCTAGCCCACCGGCGAGACTTTAAGCAGCTGCTGCAGGGAATCACGGGGGAGGGGCCCCTTCGCCTGCCGGACATTAATTTCAAAGAGTTTGCCGGTTTCCAGATCGTCCTGCTCAACAAGGTAGGTTTAGGACAGTCGGACACTTTGTGCAGTGTGTGGCATACTTTCTGTCAGCGGAGAGGGAAAACACAGCGTGTACAGTATTTGGTAGGATTCTTTCTGACTAGATGTGTTTGCAGGATGTAAAGCCTCAAGCTTATCGGAATGCCTACGACATCCCAAGACGGAACCTCCTGGATCAGCTCACACGAATGCGCTCCAATTTGCTGCGGACGTCACTAAAACTGATCCGAGGGCAAGATGAAGGTAAGTCAATACGCAGTGTGTTGCTAGTGGGAGGCAACAACTTAATGAGCTTGCATCATGCGTTTCTTCAGCTGGAATCCGGTGTAGTTACTACAACATTTCATGAAATCATCATTTTGTGGTTGTTAGATTCCCTGCACAGTATTCCAGTGGCTCAGATGGGAAACTATCAGGAGTACCTAAAAATGATGCCGTCCCCTTTGAGAGAGATTGATCCCGATCAGCCTAAACGGCTGCACACATTTGGGAATCCTTTCAAGCAGGATAAGAAGGTAATGCAGTTTAGCTGCACACAGATGTCTTCACTCCGTATCGCGCCCTTACATTGTGTAACGGTTTCCTCTCTCTGTCTGTTATTCCCAGGGGATGATGATCGATGAGGCGGATGAGTTTGTAGCAGGCCCTCAAAATAAGAAGAGAGGAAATTCCAGTGACTCCAATTCGGGAGCTACTGTGAAGAGAAGGCGGAACATGTCACCGTTGCTGCGGCGGCCGCAGACCCCATCAGGGAACACCAACCATGTGGTGATTGGGCAGAACCTAGCAGGGATTCAGGGGCAGCAGAACCTCCTCAAACCGGGTCCACAGAACAAAGGTAAGATGCGAAGGTAATAACAAAGTATGCTCGAAGGTGGTGAATATGAGGCTCACGCTGTTCATTGTTGCATCATCAGGAGTGGATAGCATGGTGGTCACAGAGAGTAATGGCGACAGCGCTCTCGGGCTCGACTCTGGGGAAATCTGGCCTGCAGAGATGGAAACTGAGGCAGGGAATACATCCTCACCGAGTTTAGAGGAGAACGTTGGGACAGGAGCAGCAGTTCGCGGGGAGGACCTTGGCACGATGGAGGAGAGGCTGGTGGAAGATCATCTAAACGAGCAGCCGCTGGAGGAGAAGCACAACTGTGAACGCCTGAGTCCACAGAGCCAGCTGGATGGCGCTGACGCTGAGCCGGCAGTGCCTGAGATCATTTTCATAGCTCCACTAGACGGCAACCTGGCAGAGCTGCGGACGCGGGTCATCAAGGAGGTCCGCAAACCCGGACGAAGTGAGTGCATTTTTGTTTTTCAACAATATCATAATTAAAGATCTTTACACAAAGAGTGCTTTGCAAAAAAAACCAACACAAAATTCAGAATTTTTCAGCTCTGGCATTGCCGTGTAACGTAAGCGTTACGATTTTATGAAAAGTTTCCATCAAACCACGATGAGCTGGTCCTGATGTTTCACAACAAGAAAAGGAAGAAACAGATTCTCAGTTCATCCAATTCCTCAGGGTTCGATCCAGGAGATGAAACTGCATCACGGCCGCTTACGTACATATTTCAGGGCGTCAGTGGGCAGTTTGATCTCTTGTTAGCAGAGCTGGGAGCTGTGAAATCATTTCAGAGAGCTAACTGTCCTGAATCAGCATCTAGCTGTGTGTCTGATATATAATAATATTATTTTAGTAGTTGTATATGTGTGTTACGAGGTCACTTGTTACCAAAGGCAGTGGCCTGATTAGTCACATCTGTTCTCATCATCTATTTGCAAAAAAATGGAAAATTCAAGCTTGATTGGAAAAAATGCCAAAAATTATCAAGCAAAATTATGTGGTCTGTGTGAACGGCTACATTAAGAATTGGTGAGTCTCTAAAACATATTTTTCCAGGCCTTCATATTAATAATAGCCAAAAAAGACTGTCAATATGAAAAGAAGCAGAAGCAAAACACAGAACTAAGGCTGATGCGTGACAGTCTGTATAGTTTATTAGGAAAAAGTGCAAGTTTTAAAAAGAAATATTTAATTTCAAATAAAAATGATCAATTTCAAGTGCATGAAACACGGACTTATTCAGACGACGTTGGAGAAAGTTCAAAAGAGTTCCTCAAACCTTTTCAGATTTTTTTGTTTGCTTAAAATATTTGTGTTAGTGTTTGTAGTGGACGGTCGGACATTCTGGACAATATTGTGATTTAAATTATCACAGTTGATTTTTATTGATTTTTTGGGTCTTTCTCAGCTTTTGTTGACAGATACAGTGAAGAAATGACAGGAAGGGACAGCAAAGACAGAGAGGCAGGGGAAGACACGTGGCAAATCACTGAGCTAAACCGGCGCCCGATCACAGAGGATTTATTGAACTTGAAATCATTGTCCTTTCAACAGCGAATTTCTTTGCATTATACTTCACTTTATCAGGAAGTTGGTACACTGAAAGGCGAGCGCATCGTAGCCAAACACAGCAGCATTCATCCCATAATGTTTCAATCTTGCCACAGTGAGACTTCTTTAGCTGTTTACATTTAATACTTATTAATCTAAGGTAATCTACGGTTCGTATTCATCATCTGATTATGAGTTCCAGCACAAGCTGATTTCTAGTCATCTGATGAGATTTCAGGGTCCTGATTTTCATCCCCATGCATTTAGTTTTTCATGTGAACTCCCAGATGAAGATGCTCTAAAAAGGTAATTAGACTGAGTGATGCACTTTCTAAAACAGTCTTTGGTCATTGTTGGTGGGGGAATTATGCTGCTGTGCCTTTAAAATGTTCTTTTAAGATAAAATGTTTTCCTTTAGTTCAAAGTTCGGATGAAACGGATGTTAAACCTCTTCAAACACATGAAAACTCTTTTCTCCTTGGGCGTCTGTTAGAGTTATTGTCAGATGTCGTCTTTATGGGGGTAAAGTTAAAGGTCGAAGCTTGATTGTCCTTAATGCTTGATCATATCACACTTTCACATGTTTTAAAATTGGATTAGTTTTCTGATTTTTAGCTTTTTTTCATTACATCAGAGAAGAGGTAGCTGTAGCCCATTTACAGTCTATGTGCACCCAGTGAGGAACACTGCAGTATTTTTTTTTTTAAATAAAACATAATGGATCTGTCAGCTGTGCGGCCAGTAATACAACATTAACAATATGTTTACACATTTTTAAAAACTTTTTTTCATATAAATCCCAAATTGTTTTTGATTTCTCAGCTAAATCAGTCAGAGGTGGCAGAGAAATGTAAAATACTGATTCATTTTATTTCTAATTTGGGGACGTACTGGGAACATTTGAACCGCTTCCTTACCTTGTGCCTTTTCTCAGACTATGATGCAATACTCAGACTACTGCAGCAGGTGAAAGGCCCGCCAAACGTACAGAGGTACTTCATCCAGCACGCCATCAAAGAAGCAATGAGGTAAGAAACTGAGCGGCTTTGAATCTTTTGAAATCCCCGGACAAGCCTGTTAAACAGCGCGTCGCTGCACTGACATACAGTGAGTTCAGTGTTTCTGAGGCACTGCGGCTTCGATGGCATTCATTTCATAGCCCTTTGAATCAAATTAATCTGCAGCACTCTGATAAAGTTTGAGGTTCCCACTGCAGTAAGCTGGAAAAGGAAATCAAATCGATAGTGTGAGCTCCCACCAGCATTACAACTGCACTTGTTCCAAACACCTTGCCGCAGTTCATCTGTGGATTCATCTGTTCTGTCTCTTCTTACACTGATTTCATGTGAGGTTGATGTCGCACAACTCCTTGTTCTTCCTGTTATTGAAAAGTCGTCGCTGTGATCCAAAGTAACATCTAAACATGTCCCGAACAGGTTCAAGAAGCGAGTACTGATCCAGCAGCTGGAGAACGCCCTCACAGAGCTGGAGGAGAAGCAAACAACACCACAGCTTCCCAATGACCATGGCAGGTAGTGACAAAGCCACTTTTGCTTAAATTTTCTTGCCGGCTGGACATCGCAACCCGAAGAGAGGCATCCCTCTAGACCAAGCCTCAGAAATTCCGATTTGGAAACCAGCTTGGGAGAGGAACAAATGCACTGATAGTCCCTGTGCTGTACGTCACATCCTGTTAGAGGCAGAGGGCTTATTCAGAGGAGGGGCCTTGGGGAGCAGCTCCACTGGGGATGAGTACAGACACTTTAAAAATAATCCTCTGACAGATGCCTTAAACACCCATATGGCTTTTGTCTGTATGGGGACGTTGCTCAGAAACCACACATACACTCCATTAGACAGATAACACAGTAAGCCAGCAAAGCAGTGGGTAGACTGGCTTATTGGGATAGTTATGCTAAAAAATAAAAAACAAAACAAAACAGGCCCTTCTTCAGCTGGTCTGAAAAGTGTTTTATGGGTAATAAAATGTGCATTCATGGAAATTCACGGATGGAAGGAGAAATACTGTCCAGAAGCAAGACAAACCCTCATATTTTTTTGTGTTAAATCGGCAACAGGATGCACTTTGTTGTCCATGTTACTGTTGATCAATATGATTATTACTGGTTGCACTGGCATCAGAGGTGGGCAATATGGGAATAGGACTATGAGTGCCATAGTAGCAGAAGTAACAGAAAACAGAGATTTGAGACATCCAAACCTTCAGCATCAGAATCTGTGAGATGTCGGCTTTCAGCCCGACAGCGTGTCCGTGTCCGTGCCATCGGCTGAACAATCCGCGCTTCGTGCAGAATCCGTTTACCTGCTCTCGTTTTCTGTTTTAGCTGTTTGGTGGTTGCTGAAATAATTTTGTGAGCTTTAACCGGAGATTCTGACATTGCTGGTAAAATACATTTGTATTTAAAAATCAATTCAGGATATAATGAATCGATAACGTGTTATTCAAGCTAAAATCGATTTGAATCAGAAAAGTGAGTTTTTTAAACCCACCCTTAGTAGCGATAAAGCGTTGCTTTTCTGGGAATGCATTAGAAATGTGTATTTATGGCTAAATCAGTCAGCAGGCTGCACATTATGGAAAATACTGTGTTCAGTATTGGTGTGTAATAGATTTGAGTCAGTATAGCAAACTCATAGTGTGAATATGACCATATTGCCCAACCCCAAACAGCATTAAATAAGATTCACATATGCCTCACTCATGGCAGCTCCCAACATGTTCTGAACCCACAACCAGATCCAACCTTTTAAAGCGTGACTTTGAAGGACAGCACCAAGTAGCCGAATCAGTGTTTTTTGTGATAGTTGCACAGAAGCAGCAGTGTTTACTGGTTAAGTGACCGAGGAGCATTCTTCCTCTCACCTGCCATCACAGCAATACAACATGGGTCACTCCTGCAACTCCACAGGCGCACACTCACGCCCGAGTCATCCTCACACCTCAAACGCTCCAGTGGTTCCCCAGCGTAACGCAGTTTTGCATCCAGCAGTCGCCTTTTTGTTGAAGTTGAACCTTTTGCATTTCTCCTCTGCTGCTTTTCAGATGAACCCGGTGTCAGCACTCCTCCTGAGTTCTCCTTGTTTTTACAACAGATGTACACTACTTTTTAATGTTCATAGGGAATAGAGATTATTTTTGTGAAATTGCTTATTTCAGAGTCTAAGAAATATTTTGAAAGACAAATGTTCAAAGCCATTTTTGTAAACTGTTAAAATACATATAAAAAGTGGAAAGTTTTATGAACCTACTTCTTTTTTCATCAAAACAAAAAAATAAAAAAAATGATAAAAAATTAAGCCACGGGTAGAACGGTGTTTTGTGCGTCAGACTGTGTAGTTCTAGCTTGAAGTTGGTGTTTTTTTTAAATACTTAAACAGTTGATGAGCACACAGCTCGCTTACTTTCATCTTTTTTATTCAAGCAGTTTTGGTTTAACCCTCATAAAGTCTCTAGAGTCTGTGTTTCTTTTGTAAAGCCTCACTTTTAAACTGAGCAAATGCTGCAGACACAACACTTTCAGTGTGTGTCTGACAGAGTGATGGAGTTGTGGAGCAGAGCTCTGCGACACGCACGGCAGCTGGACCTATTTTCTTGGTGACCCTTTGTCATTGATTACAACAAATTGTAATTTTACAAAGGCCTGCAAACGCTGGAATTGCATTTACACTCAGCAGCCACTTTATTAGGCACGCCTGTTCAACTGCTTGTTATTGGAGGTGTCTTGCGAGCCAATCACACATCAGCAACTCCGCGAATTTAAGCGTGTAGACGTGGTCGAAATGACCTCCTACTTTATGATGCAGCTCATAAACTTGATCCCTGTGTACTTAGTGCAGCTCTGCACATCACACTTGTTCTTGAAAATTGCACCAGTACATCTCCGAAATCTTTTAAAGTCTCAATTTTTAAATTACTTGATTCTTGTGTTTTTATATTAAAGACACATTAGTGAAACAAGCATTTAATATGTACTTTTTCTCCATTTCTGTTCTACATGGTTTGTTAGTTTGCTCCATTTTAACCCAGACTGGAACTTTAGCCTTGACTGCCACCTAGTGTCCATCATAAGCAGCTGCAGGTTTTTTGAATCAGGAGGGTTTTTTTGTGACGCAGCAGTCCTGCACCAAGGTCACAGGTACAGCACAGCTCTGCAGACTGTCACTATAGTAATTAAATTTTTTAAAGCCATGCGTACCAACTTCTTCCTGCATAAATAGATTACCTGGAAAATAAATAGTCCACTTAGTTTTGTCTCACAAAAGCAATATTCCAGCCAAAGTACAACAAAAAAGGAGATCTGGACACTTCGTAAAATCAGTATGCCTTTTATTAAATTAAAAACAATCTGTTGAATATTGACGAAATGTAAAATGAAGGGAAATAAAAATCCACTCTAATGTACCAGTACTGGCTAGTCTGCCTTATAGTGTTCACAGTCTCATTATAATAGCGCTCTAATATCGCCCATCCCAGTGTTCACCTCATTTCCTGTGACTTAAAAACCATTTTGTGTACAGATCATTTATGCTTCCTGGAAATAATAAAGCAAATATTAGAGTCCACTGATTAATCTCATTTTAGTTGACAAAGTTTTCAGTTGCTGACGTGTGTTTGAAACGAAACAGCAACCAAAGCAGGCTTTGTTATTCCCTTCATACAAAAGATATACAAAGGAGAGTAATATCCCAGTTCAGTTCAGAAGGGATCAAAGGGGTACATGTCTCAGTATTTTAAGACTCCAAAGCGTTTACATACTGTATATACAAACAAGTCTGCTTGGAAATAATAAAAACAAAAACTGAGGGGTTGGCACAGTCAGTGTTGAATATGGTGGCAACCACGTTATGGACAGAGATGCATGTTCAGACAGCATTATTAGTTTATTTACAAAAAAATAAAGAAAAGTTAAATAGGAGAAAGATGAATTCTGACACGTTCTCCCTCCTTCTGCCTAACAAAAACAAATCTTATCTGACAATGACCGTGTTACAGACAGGAAAAGGCCAGTCTCAGTGCAAATGCTCCAGCTTGCGTAACCGTATGGGGTTGGGCAGAGCTTGTTGGTTGCGTACAGAAGAGGGCTCCTCCTCTGGTGTGCGGAATAGCACCCGACCCCTGTGATTGAAAAGGTAGAAGGATGGGTGGTTCCTCAGAGTGTCAAAAGTCCTGGGGAAAGAAAGAAAATAGAAAAACGTCTTAAACACTGGCACCAAGAGGCAGGAAGTTATGGAGATTGATTACATTTGTTAAATTATATAATCCACTCCTGTAGGAGAGAAGGGACAGAAAAGTGTGTTTACATCCCAATACAGAGTTAGAATAAAGAAACAAACCAATGTTAACACCCACTGGAATCATTAGTGTTGCAGTGTGGACAACCCAGTGTCCAGTCATCAGATGAGACATTTTTCAGGTAAAATTGAAAGTTTCAGGGGAGAATTGCATCAACTGTGTAACATTCAAGCTGTGATTTCTCATGTGGGATGCTTTGCTTGCCGATTTGCATCTACAGGGTTCACTTATTAAATCTAGAAGTGGTTACACTCCCGCTGTAAAAACTTTGCCTATATTTTGGGTTCAGCACTCAAACTAACCAGTTAGCAGATCACAACATGAACAAGTTACTTATGTTTGGCTTTCTTACCGCCTTACTTCTTTAAAACATCTCTTTAATTCTTATGTATGGCTACGTTCACACTGCAGGCGAAAGCGCATCAAATCCGATTTTTTTGACCCTATGCGACCCATATCCGATCATGTGTGAACGGCGCAAATCCAATATTTTCAAATCCGATCTGGGTCACTTTCGTATGTGGTACTGAATCCGATACATATCCGATGTTTCAGAAAGCGACTGCTGTTTGAATGGTCAAGTCGCATTAAATTCGCCTTTTACGTCACCGACACAAGACTGAAGCCAATTATCAGCGCCAGAGAAGCGCCCGAGAAGACATCGCGAACGCTTCCTGGCCATCCAGTGTAGATGTCAGTGAAACTGTTGGGAAGACAACGTAAACATTTTATTTGTACTGTATAATCTGCAGATTCTGACAGAAATCTGCAGCTATCCTTTGAAGCACCGCTCCTCTCTTAAACAGCAATAAGGATCATTATTAGGTTATTTACATTATTATGTAAATAACAAAATAACTTAAAGCAAAAATTGGGAAACGTGAAGTCCGAAGTCTTCACATTAAGGGCCATCAGTCAAACAATGCTGTTGGTCTGGGTCTAAACAGAGCGCGTTGTGTGTGACATCTTCTTTTGCGCATGCGGGCCGCTTTGAGCGTTCACACTAGAGCACGTTTGCTGTCGCATTTAATTGTAGTGTGAACGAGCAGACAAAAAAAATCGGATTTGATCAAAAAAATCGGAATTGAGCATTAAGACCTGCAGTGTGAACGTAGCCAAAGACTGCTTAGTTTATACAATGTTGCTGCTGCAGTTGCGTCCTAATCACTTTATTCATTCTTTTATCTGATCTGATAAAACCTCACTGATGGATTAAAGGTGATCAAGCAGGGATGGGAAACATGAGGCCTAGGTACCAGATTCAGCCTGACAAGGATTCAGACCGGGCCCACTCCATGCCTTTGAAAAATGTAAACAAGGGTATAGAGCCTGGGTTTAACAGTATTTTCATGAATTTGACAGCTTTTTCTATTGATAAACACCTCACCTACCTACCTACAGCCATACACACAATGCCAAAGTAATGAATATATAAACAAATAAATGACAGTGAAACACATGAACTTTTCTATGTACTACAGAAATGTGTGTTTTGTTTGTAATGTTACACAGTTCTTACAGTTTAAGCACAAAGACTCATATTAATCACTGCTAAAAATTATTGAATTAATAATTTTAGTCATTTGCAACAGTATGATACTAGACAGGCACACAACTCCTCCCTTCACTAACAGCTGAAGTAGTCAATGTTCATAACACTGAACAACAGACTGAAGCTCCAGCCAAAACACCATCTTGTCACCTGCAGCTGTAGTTATAATAATGTCACACTGTGACCCAAAGTTCTTCTGTCAACCCAGCAACCTTTCATTTACTTTCACGTATAGGCCCCATTCTTTGGCTTTGCTTTGAATACGTTTTCAGTCTTAGGAGGCTTTCAACACACTAGCTGTGTGATGTAAAGCTGCATCTGTGGGATTCGAGGTGAACAGCTTCACAGTAATATTACTATAAATGTCGCTGAGGTGGTGAGCCATGAGCTTCCCCTGTGACAGAGGACAAAAAACAACTGCACTGCCGAGGGAGTGGAGGTGTGCCAAGGTGAAGTCAGCTTACTTGTTTTTCAGCTCTGAGGAAGCATCCATATCTTTGAACTCTCCAGCGATGTGGACAATACCGTAACAGGTCATGATAAATGACAACAAAGTCTGCAGTACAATCTGGAAACATAAAGAAGGAAAACGCTTGGTAAAACAAAAAGAAAAAAAAGAAAAGTATTTGAAATCAGGAAGAAGGCTGAAAGTAAGGATAAAAGTTACTCACATCAATTGGTAGCGTCTCGTGCTCCTTCTCTGTAAGTCGCATGTATGATCGATCTGATGGGAGAAACATGTTTGAGCTAATGCAGTTAATAAAATGAACACCTCACACAAACAGTGCTAATTAGCCAACTCTAAAAAGGGCTCCAAAAGAAATGCCATTACTCTAGATAGCTGTCTACCACTAGCACTGACTCTGCACTGCAAGGAAAAGATTTCAATCGCAACCACTGCGCCCCATTCAAAGCGGAGCAGAGCCCACCTAGCATGATGTTAGCTAGCCAAAAGGCCCGAGCTGCTGTTTTGTCGAGCTACCCGGTGATACCGGAGACAGTGTGCGTTAAATATAGCTACAGAGACGTGTCTTTGGCTCTGTGCAATGAAACTCACGTTGTGCCGCTGAGAAAGCTGCATGAGCTAAGGAGAAAAGTCCGATGCCGACAACACCTTTCCAAAACGACGAAGCCATCTTGAACCGAAGCGAAGAGGAACTGCGCGTACGGTGTCGTAAAACGGTGTCGTAAACAGCCGCACACATGGCGGTGTAAAAAAACACCCTATTAATAAGTGGGAAATTAGTTATTAAGGGAAACACATATTAATAAGTTATATATAAATATACATGAATATACACAGACTGAATGGTTTAATTTGACTACTTTATTGGTCGCGAATACACGGCCCTTACCCATTTGTGCTCTTACTTTGAAGGGATGAGCTAATATCCGCTCTAGCCTCTGCCCTTTCCGGTTAGCTCGCATAGAGCTTTCATATGCCATATCATCTATAACTTATTATATCTCTTTGAAACATTTACTCACTCGACAGTACTATTTAAAACAAACACAAATATGGCAGAAGCCATTCAAAAGAAGCTGAAGGTGGAAGTGGAGAAATACGCGCAGATGCAGAAAGGTGGGTGCTAGCTAGCCCTGCGTGGTTTCTCCTAGTGTGACATGATGCATTGAGCTAACTGACCATATTAGGAAAGGTAGATATACATTAAAGTGTGTCGTTATAACTGCCGTATTCATTTGAATTATAGTCGCAACAATACTTTCGCTGTAATTAAAATGTAACCAGTTCCTCCCCTGATTAGCTAACTGTGTATTGTTCAGAGGTTAGCAAGAGCATGTCAGCCAGACAGAAGCTCGAGACGCAGCTGACAGAGAACAACATTGTTAAAGAGGTAACTATGATCGCTTATTTGCTATTATATTCACTGATAGCACCATTGGCATACCATTTGTTTCTATGTTGCGGTATGTGTTGTGTTCTGTAGTAAACACGAGATCTCATTTTGTCTTTCCAGGAGCTTGATCTGCTGGACTGCTCAAACACCGTTTATAAGCTCATTGGTCCTGTATTAGTGAAGCAGGACCTAGATGAGGCCAAAGCCACAGTAGCCAAAAGGCTGGAGTACATCAACGGAGAAATGTAAGCCATTTCACCCACACCAATGTGTGAAGACACCTTCACAGTGCTATGGGAATACATGAGGTTTTGGTCACTGGGGATCAATTATGATTCAAAACACCCGCTGTGAGTTGACTAAGTGTAGGTGTTGTGATGATGGGGGAGAGGTGGAGCGGGCGCACACACCGTCTATATTGGGGGTGGGCAATGATTTTTGAGAACATGAGAAGCTGGGGCGGTTTTGGATGGCTGCCCCAACAAGCTTATAAAGAAGTTAAAATTAATATTGAATTCATATTTAGCACATCTGAGTTCAACTTATTGGTGCAATCCTCCACAACAGTCCCGGGTTCTTGGGAAAATTAATTGGCCTCCTCTGGTCTATAACTGAGACTCATCAGTATTGCAGAATTTGTGACATTCAGAGAGTTCAATTTAAACAAAAAAACTACCGTCAAGTCCAAGAGCTCAGATTCACTGGTGATTGCACACAAGTAAAAAGACAAGCAGCGCCATCACCAACTGCAGCAGTAATTCAAGGTGTTATTGGTGTTATTGTAAAGGCTGCTTCGCAGTCAGTCTTGGACACGTGCATGACTTCCTGAAATCAGCTGTCATGTTGTTTAGTCATATTAAGCTCAAGGAATAACTGATAAGAGTCCAAGTTCTTTTCTTTTCCGATAAGATAAGATAACCTTTATCAGTCCCACACATGGGAAATTAGTTTTGTTCAGGATGAGTTCAGGATGTGGTGGGAGTCAGCAAATCTGTTTAGGATTACTATTGCTTCGCTGTAGACTAAATACAGTGGACTCAGAGGTTCCTTTTGTGCCAATATTCTGGTCCCACTGTGGCCTGAATCTGCAACAGAAGACTCTTATGAAGCATTTTAACTTCAACTCCAGGCTATACTTACAGAGCTAATTAAACCAGCTCTGGGAAAACATTTGTCTGTTTCAGTTCAACTTCCAACATTAATTCTTTCCTCTTTTTGCTCTTCTTGTCCTTGTCGACATACATGGGACAGTGTTTGAAAAAGTATTTTATTACTTCATGTTTTTTTTTGTTTTTTTTCCCCATTGTTTGCAATCTGTCCAGGAGAATAGATCCATCTTGTTGTGCCCTTGCTCTTGTTGTGTTGCCCCAGGTCTTCCCGCCTCATGTTTCCCCACTGGTGTGCACACCAAGCCAGTTTTGTAGCTGTCCTCAATATCACCCAGCTGCCTCTAAAGAAAGTCTCATGTTATGGTCAAATTGATTCCATTTCCCCTGTTGTGGACTGAAGTCCTTTTCCAGTCTGCACCTTAAGACAGTGAAACCAGAGTCTTTTCACTGGACTCACTGGAGAGGCAGCTGATTATTGCTCCAATATGTATTGTTCCAAAGTGTTTTTATAGCCACATGTCTAATACTGTGGTAAACACTACAGTTCACATGTGAACGTAGTTTTGGGACAACTGGAACCTCATAAAATCAGAAACAATGCCTGCCCATTAAAAATGAACTGTGCAGGCAGCTTACAGATGACTCCATTGTAGATATGAGAACAGACTTTAGCTGTGTCACTGTGCTCCTTCATAGGTAGAGGGCAGTCATGAGCTTGATCTGTGTCAGTCTTTTCTCCTCACTGAGATTACATAATAGCAGAAGAAGATTTAAAAAGACCAGAGTCCTTTAGGCAAAAGTACTAAACTAACTTCTTGATTCAGTTTTATTGCCACTTTGTGCTTTTTAAACGGGTTACATTTTTTTGTACAATTATAGATAAAAATAGAATAGAATTCAACTTTGTCATTGCACATGTCACAAGTACAAGGCAACAAAATGCAAAATGCAAAAATGTGGGTGTGTGGGCTTGTAATACTTAATTTAAGGTAGCGTTCTTTTTGTGTTTGAATGGTTTGAGATATTAAATGTTAAAGTATTATAATCCTGAATAATTACAGATGTTCAGTGTACAAGAATGGGATTTAAATATTCCTCATTTGTGTGTGTGTTTAAAACTCAGTGGTTTCCTTTTTTTGTCCTTTTGCAGTCAGAGGTATGAGACGCTACTGAAAGACATGGAAAAGAAATCCGAACAGCATCGAGAAGTGTTGTCAAGTTTACAACAGGAGTTTCAGAAAGCACAGGGCCTCGCTGTGGGCAAAGTCTGATGGAGTGATGTAGCTGCACGCATGCTTACACAAAGTAGTTAATATCATGTAAACCTGCGACACTCTGCTTGTTTCTTGGCATTTCTTTGCAGTGTTATTACTGTGACTTTTCTCTTGATACGAATAAACATTTTTTTTTGTCATGAACCATCACCTTTGCGTTAGTTTTCATTTTAGGGGGCATTTTACCTTTAGGACATGTGCTGCATCCTGACAAATTACACACCAGGCCTGTGCAGCACTCTGTGTTTGTTTCTGTGAACATTTGCCTTAATTACTGGGGCATGCTGGTTGCCACCAGAGCAGATGTTGTCCAGTCACTGACCTCTTCCACAGCTTACAGCAGAGAAAAAAGCACAGCGGTGCTGCTTTGTTCAACTCAATGAATGTGCGTTCCTCTCCATTTACCACCAGCGGAGGGGTTCACTAATAGTCAAGAAGTGAAGCCTGTCTGAGGGTTTAAAGGAAAAACATATACTCTAAATTAATATAGATATGCGACTAAACTGTTGTCAGCCAGCGGATTTTGAGCTTTTAAAAACTGTTCATACAGAAGAAATACCAATTGTGTTATAAAAGTCGCACGTAAATCGGTTTCTTTGCTGAATTTCGCCGCTAACCTGTGTAATTGTAACCCTGCTTTGCAGCGTAGGCTACATGTGTAAAAGCCGAAGCCGAGCGCATTTACGGGCTCAAACTCCTGCATCACCGGTTTGCGTTAAAATGTTTCACATCTGCTGTGAGTATCCTTAATTTGGCTAACGCTAACCTCACGAGGACGTGCGGTAATTGGCACTACGACACGAAGGTGTCCTCGTGCACGAGTCGGTTATCTCCAGCGCGCGTGCTCCAGCAGACCCATTAACACCTGGAGGTGCAATATGCTTTAAACACAGCCAGAGCCGAGCCACTGACAGACCGAAACCAGCTGAACGTTCGGGTATTTAGTCGGTCTACACGAGAGAGATACTTTGCTTTGTTTTTTATTGATTTCAGACAATAAAAACTGTCTGTTTACCTGCTATTAAATCATGTGCTGTATTTTGTGGCTCTGACTTGTGTCTCCTGCGAGCGTCAAATGCTTTGTTGTGGAGGGCAAACGGCGTGTTTATTGTGTTCTCCCTAATGTGGGAAAACCATCACGGGCGGGAGCAACTGCTGATCTGCAGGTTTAGTCAAACACTTTCCGATGCAGTTTGGGATATTTGTTTTGGGACAAAATTCAATTTCATGTCCTCTCTGGCATCATTCTGAGCAAATCTATCTGATTTATAGGTTGTATTCTTATCCACTTCACAGCGCCTTTAAAAAAACAAGTTTCCTGTTGACCTGTTTGATCTTCATTTAGACAGATGCCCCTCTAATGAAACCTAATCTGATTTCAACTTTAATTGATTTACTTAGTCTTGTGTGGGCTTTTCTTCGTGCGGTTAAAGCTTAGAGGCGCACAAAGGAGCATCCTGTCCAGAGATCAGCGCAGCGGGACTAACACCTCCTTTGATAGATGTTTTCAAACGCACTTTGAAGGAATTCCTGTAGGATTTTTGATAAGGAGACTTAAAGAGACACACGATATTTCAAGTCGCTATAAACATGAAGCTGTGGATGAGTTTGTGAGTTTTGACGCACAAACACAGAAAAACATACATTCTTTAAAATGTCTTCTTTTATTTGTGTCCTCTGTCATTTTTTTAAAAACTTAAGGCATTTCAGCGATGTGAAGGGAAAACGAGAGCAGTTACATTTTCAAATAAAAGGGGATGATTGCAGGACAATCACCGCTACTTTATCCAGGACGGGTAAGCGTTGGGCTGTGACCTATCACATCCAGCGTGCATTGAAATGCTGATCGGGGGCAGTTCCCAGTTTTGAGTGGATCTTTTTTTCAAATGCAGATAAGCACACAATCGAGGCTGTTATCGCACTGATCACACCTGGCGGTAGCCTATTCAGACAGTTTCATCAAATCTGTCACCAAAACCCAGAACGTGGATTTCAAAGTTTCTCAAGGCTAAATAAATATCAGCCCCCCTCCCCTCACCACCAGAGACAGTTTCCGTGATGCTGTCCTTTCAGTGGCTTTGATGACACAAACAACAGCAAAACACTTGCTGGCTGAATATCCCCAAGATCTAAATGATGGAGATGCATCAAGACACTGGCTGAATATATCCAACATGCTCCTTTTACAGAACCTTGTTAGTATATGTTCTAAGTATAGGTCTTTGGTGGAAACAGACCACATCACATATACCTCAACAAAACTGGCAAACCTACATTACTCAACCAGACCATTTTACCATCTGGACGTTAATATAGTTTAATATATTTGTATTTATATAATGTATTTACTTTAATTAGTTTACTTATTCTATGTGTGTTTAATTATCAGAATAAGATTTAAGAAGTTTGGAATAGTTTCAGTTTATTCTTAAATCACAAATCAACTCAAATACAAGGTCCAACATAATATTATATAAAGCTTATAAATGGGGACTCAAACTTTAGATAACATGGACCAAATACATATATAATTTTCAGCATATATTATCATCCTACCCTAAATCAATGCAAATATCCTAAAATAACCCAAGGATCCTCACATATAAATAACACCAATCCAATAGTTTTAAAAGGTCTTTATCATACAGGGTTTTAGTAGCAACTGCTTTGAAGCTCATTCTAAAATTGTGGATCTCTACAGTTTACACTAAAACTTGTATAATTAACTTTGCATTTATTTCCCCTCAGAAGCATTTTTTTTGCATCGTATCTGTGAGAGGAATAATCTATAAGTCTTACATTATTTTACATTACACAAGCATTCAGAAAAATGTTGCATTCAGTTAACTAAAGATTTGTAACTATGAAAAGAGGATCCGCCGGAGCATCCAGCTATATAACTTTGGTTTGTAAAGTCTGTAATCTGTATGTAGGGTAAGTAATGCACCATAAAACAATACAGCAATTTCAGTGAGGCTCCGAGTCAATTTAAACCCGGTAAAAGGTCTCACTTTAACAAATAAATCAACATATTTAGATAATTTCTTAGTAAGGCTTTTAGTTAGAAATGATTCAATGCAAAAATGTAAATCTAATTTTTGTTATTTTTTTCTGGCTTCTGTTTGAACAAAACACAATAAAATTTGTTGAAAAGGAAACGCACTAGATTTAAACCAGACATTCACCTTTATCGATCCCTCATTTATAATATGTTGGACATTTAAATAGTAGCAACATTACTTCATATAGTAGCAACATTACTTCATATAGTAGCAACATTACTTCATGCCAGAGAAATTAACGAAAAAAGCTGTCGGCATATCAAAGAATAAGAAAAGACCCTAATGTTGACCCCCCCCTCCCACAGGTGTGTGTGTGTATATATATATATATATATATATATATATATATATATATATATATATATATATATATATATACCATTTCACACCTGGTTTTGCTTTTTAGTTTCCTATAGCCTTTTCTTTGACGTGGGAGGATTTTGTGGATTGGATGGTGCCGCACCCTGAAGGAGTCTAGACTCTGGACAGTGTGTGAATGGGCGCCATTGTTTGCTCCTCTACCCCTGAAAAAAAACTGCTCTGATGATTCGCCTGCCTATCAGCATCACAAAGGATGTCATAACTGTCGATCGTTGTGGTTAACTATCCTGTGCCCGTTTCATCTACAAGTGCAGCAGCTTTAAAAGCTTCACACGATACAACAGGCCACTCTGGGAGGTTTGAGCAAACTGTGTCTTTATTGAAGACTCAGCAAACACATTCATGAATTATTTCTCACACACAGTGGCTCAAATATATACACACGTTCGAGCCAAAAAAAAGAGAGGGAAAAACAAAAACAAAACCCTCAGCAACAGTAAAGCAGGGAAAGCAATTTTTCGCCCGTCCTGTCAGCACAAATAAATGTTTTACGTACTGATGCGTAAATGTGGGAAAAAAAAACCCAAACCCCCCCCAAAAACTTATGAGCACATATAGGTGAGGCTCAACGTTTTAAAAAGAGAAATCACTGATTACACTCGTACATGTGCGAGGTAATAGAAAGTGACTTGAGTGAGCTAAATACAGGCTGCGCAGTAGCCTAAAAAATACACATTTATACATTTTGCTCGCAGTTACAGCAGGTACAGTAGTTACAAGGACACATAAGCCTCGGTCTTGATGCTGGAATCACTGAGGCCAGGGCCTCCACAGGGGATCAGGGATGTGCCCCACACCTGCGGGGGACAGATTGCTGGTGTCAGCGTGGAAGCCAGCCGTCTGCGTCAGGTAGTGGTGAGAGAGCTGGGGGTGATGGAAGGGCAGAGGATGAGGAGGCAGAGCAGCAGGAGGATGGTGAATGTGGCCGGGAGTGGTGGGGTGCATGGGGATCTCTGGAAGCGTAAAGGAAGCCCGAACAGCCGCTCCGCTGGGCTCCCCTGCCTCCTGGCTCTTGCTGGCTATGAACTGGTTGACCCTGAGCAGGCAGGTCCTCATGCCGTCATGGTAGCTGGACTGGCAGGCACAGGCCGGTCTCTGCTCCACGGACAGGGCCCTCTTTGAAGCCTGGTGATCCTTCTGTACATCCTCCTCTGCCTTCAGGAAATCGACCACACTCTCTAGAATCTCTGCCTTCTCCACTTTCGGATTCTTTAGTTTCTGCATTAAAATCAAATCACTCACAAACAGCATATAAAATAAATAACAACAACAACAACAAAAACATTATGAACAATCGAAATTAAAACTACGACGCAGAGACGTACCTCATTGTGGGTGCTCTCCAGCATCAGAACTCGCAGAGTCTCCAGACTGTGGTTGATGCGCTCCCGCCTGCGCTTCTCCATCTGAGGTTTAGAAATCTTTGTGGGCGAAAAAGTAAAACACTTTAGACTGCAAACAGGAAGATCGCGCTTTTTGCACAAAGTGTTGCTCCTGCGGAGATGTAACTCACCCTTCTGGCGGCCCTCTGTCCTCGAGCTCCAGGTGAAGATATAGCCTTCATGCTTGCCTCGTGCCTCTCCTCGTTGCTGCAGATCCAAACCGAACGAATGACACAAGTTTGCGCCCTTGTTGCAATTTGTTGATCCCCGTGCACACGGTCACGCCCCCTCTTGACACCCGAAAGAATCTGAGTCACGTGGTTCGATACAGCCGTTGCTTCCATTGAATTTTAAATGATTTTGCTTAGGCACTCTTATTAAAAATGTTTATTGATTTAATGGAACTTTTTGAACGAGTGAAACAGCTAAACACGAGGCCTGCCTTTTTTACGCATTTAACTCGGACAGTTTCTTTTAGATCGGCTCCCCAAAAACATGAACTCTGTCTACTCCTTTTTCTTTTCGGTTAATGCTTGTGTCTGCTTGATGCTTGAAAATAAAGATCTGCGGTATTTGCGCAAACACTGCCTCATTCATATTTCTATTTTGAATTATTTTTGTGCGTTTCTTCATCAATTCATCAGCCTCATGTTGCCTTTTTGCTTGTGCACCCCGACACAGAATACCTTAAAAACCTAACACTCAAAGAGACTCGTTCAAAACAAACAAAAAAGCAAACGCGATGCCATTAACAGTTGTCTAATTGTTCTTTTGGAAAGTAAAATGGTGATCCAATGAATACGTTGAACAGGCACTCGATTTATAGGATTATTGTTTTGCATAAATACACTCAGTCGTCTCTCTTGGCCTCCTCTCCACATGCTGATGACGATTTAAACAAAAATGTAAAGTTGGATTCAGCACCCCAGATTCAGACTTTGATTTTTCGGCACTGATTTTTCGTGTGTAGTGTGGTAGACCTCAGCCTTCCACCCCTTAATTCCTTCCTTTACAGTTTTTTTTATTGGTTTGGCGCAGTTTCCACAAGCAATTGGTACATTTTCAAAACTCTTAGTACTTATATCACAACAGATCATCAAAAGTGCACCTTTTTCAAACATTTCAGCATATTTTCAATTGTGTTAGTACAATACACATAATGACATAATATCCTTTTCACTACACAAAATAAGTGTTTCATCTAAATAAATGTTTCGTTCACAGTTACTGCCTTTCATAATGTTATCACTATAAAATTTTTGATTTGCATCCCTTATTATTCAGTTTAATACATTTTTTTGTCATTTAATTCAACCGATCTTAATGTTTAATCAATGAATCATTCATTATGTCCATGGATTTTCAACTTGACTGATTGTTGTCTGGTCATTTGTAAGTTCCTTTTGAGAGGAACAATGTTCAGGTGAAACAACTGCGTTCAGAATATATTCAGATACAACACTAAACTGGCATGCAATTACTGTAACAGAGGGTGATGGAGCTGGATGCTGCTGTGAATCATCACAAGTATATTTTTGTTGATGAGGCCGGTTTCAATCTGGCAAAAACTAGACACAGAGGACGTAACCTTATTGGGCTACCATCCACGTCCCTGGACAATGTGGGGGGAACATCTCAATGTGTGCAGCTATATCTGAAGATGGTGTGGTAGGCTGTAGACCAGTTCTAGGGTCATACAACACTGAACACCTGATAGTTTTTTTTTAAATGAACTGGAGCAGGCCTGTCAGGGAGAAGACATCGTCTATGTTGTTGTGTGGGACAATGTCAGCTTCCACCATGCACAGCTGGTTCAGGAATGGTTTCAAACACACCATATTCCCCTTTCCTCAACCCAATTGAGAAATTCATCTCTACATGGAGGTGGAAGGTGTATGATCGCCATCCCCATGAGCATGTCTCCCTTCTTCAAGCCATGTGTGAAGCTTGTGGTGATATAACTGCTGAGCAATGTCAAGCCTGGATTCGTCATGCCAGGAGATTTTTCCCACGGTGCCTGAACAATGAAGACATCCACTGTGATGTTGATGAAAACTCATGGCCCAATGTTAATGACCGGCTTGATTAATTGTGTAAAAGTGATGAAAATAAAAAAAAAAAATATATATATACACTATATATATATATATATATATATATATATATATACATACATATATATATATATATATATATATATATATCATATATATATATATATATATATATATATATATATATATATATATATATATATATATATATATATATATATATATATATATATATATACATATATATATATATATATATATATACATATATATATATATACATATATATATATATATATATATATATATACATATATATATATATACATATATATATATATATATATATATATATATATATATATATATATATATATATATATATATATATATATATATATATATATATATATATATATATATATATATATATATATACACACATATATATATTTTTTTTTTATGTCTGAACATAAGTGTAATATTTGCTGTGTAAAGTTTTACAGTTCAGTTACACTCATTCATCACCAGGGACAATTTGAAGCGCTTACCTTATATTATTTGCTCCTGAATGAAATGATTGGTAAAAGTACTAAGTTGAAAAAAGATCTTACTGTTTTGTTTGGGTGATTAAAGCAAATGTTCTCAAAATATATCACAATGATCATGTGTTCTGAAACAATGATTAAGTGGAATGAAAATATGTGCAAATACAATGAAATCATGACATCAGATTTTAAAGAATGACTAGTGGTGTTACAAATGTGAACAAATGTGAGTTTTGTACTGAGAGATTTAAAAATGCACACTTTAGTTATGAAAATAGTACCAAACCAATAAAAAAAAAACTGTAAGAATGGCTGAAGGAATAGTGGCATCTCTCAGGTCTTGTGTCAGGATTTTGTTCCCTTGTTTCTTAAGGACGTGCTTTTCATTACTGATATTTTCATTAGCTGGTGATATGTTTTTAGGCCTGCATGTTCTTCTTTTGTCCTCCACCTGTGGATTGTCCTCAGTTGTTGTTTTTTTTTAAGGACAAAGTGCACACGCCATGTTTCGAATAAAATCTCTTTGGGAATCCCCTTATTCGTGCAAAAAATAGTCATTTTTCTGCATGTCAAATTGTGTCTTAAATTTGGCATTTTTGCCCCATAGATAGAGGCCGCTGGTAACAATAAATAAATACAGAAATATTAAAACAAAATAAATAAAATAGATTATTTGCTCCATTAAGGTAGGTGCCTTTTTATGCTTGAATGATGTTAAGTGGCTTAACAAGCAAACAAAAACAAAAAAATCCCCAAGATATTGCTTAGACAGTGGTCAGATACAACAACTGAAAATATATGAAAAAGCATTCGATGTCCAGAAAAACACAAACGCCTCCATAAAGCCTGAACACTACAGAAAGTCACTGGAGGCGAAGCATAAAGCCACGAGGAATGGCTCAAGACTTTTTAGAAGTTGATTTTTACACTCAGGTGTAATGATCATTATCAACATCACCAAGAAAAAAATCTACTTTTTCTAGTTTTCTACTGAATAACAAACATGGATGCCCTCACGGCATCTTGCTTCCACACACTGTTATGTTTTTGCTGTTCTTTAAACTTGTTTGTTTCATGTGTTTGGCCTTAAACATTTTATACATTAACAGATGTATTTCTGACCCTGATCTACTGTAATTGTTTCCAACATGTCATGCTGGTGAGACCCACTTTTTTTCCTTCTTTAAAAAAAATCTTTCCCGGGCGTACTTATTAACTATCGAAATACAAATAGTGAAATCATCGAGCTGAACGACTGTTTCAGTGCGACCTGCGTGTTCTCACATGACGCAGAGTGAGTGAAGTTGGCGTTAACTGCGCTTTTAGCTTGGTGTAGCTCTCTGTGCACTGCATTTATGGTCACCCTGATCCTCATAATGGGCTAAAGAGTGTGGAGATAACACTGGGATGATCGGATCACGGGGATCCAGAGGAGATTAAGTAGCTTTTCAAAAGCAATGATACTTCCGTTTCAAATCAAAGAAAGGGCGATTAGTGGAGGCCCGGGGATCAGCCCTGGTTTCTATGGCAGTCGGGAAAGAAACTCGCTCTTTAAGATACACCATTTGCAGCATGAGGATATAAAATATAGATATAGAAAGGAATTAGGTGTTCAAGTTGTGAATGCAAATACAAGTAAACGCACAGTTTGGGTCTCCGAGTGCGCTCGAGCATTAATGTGTGCAGGATTTAAGCCACGTGAACCCGCCCCATAAATAATGAGCCCGTGAAACCTAGGATGGAAACTGACTGGTCTGAAATGCTGCCCTTCTAGCAGAGAAATGGAGCATTCAGTTCTAATATGGTGACTCCTCGTGTGTGCCAGTGACAAAGGAGGCTGGGGTGTCGGACCTGACATGTTTGGGAACGTGGAGCGAGGTCGACAAGTGGTTTGATTTTGAAAGAGTTTGTGTGAAGTCCAAACACCCAACCAACTGTCCCGAAGGAGAAACTGGCACACACTTAACGCTTGGGTGTCATAATCATCATCTTCACACGTCATCACGTCAGCACACCAACTTGCCCTTCTCCCATTTGGCCCATATCTACAACTGTGCGCTCACGAAGTTGCTTAAATCTAGTTTTTAACGATTATCTTGTGTGCGTAAAGCTGCAAACGCAGACAACACACGAGGCTATCTTCAACTTGCGCCCTGCTCCTTCATCTCAACTTGGTCTTTAAAGAAAAGGAAGGACAAAACTCACTTCATGCAACGTGCTGATGTCTCACACGTCACAAAAGTCCTTGTAGCTGCTCGTTTTCTCACTTTGTCCCTGTTCCCACGAAAATGGGATGTTTCCCATGATCTCACTTCACCAAGTGCACCTTCTTGGTGTTGCAACCAAACCTCTTTCCTTATTAAAAAAAACTATCTATCTATCTATCTATCTATCTATCTATCTATCTATCTATCTATCTATCTATCTATCTATCTATCTATCTATCTATCTATCTATCTATCTATAGGCCACACGTTTAGCCACAGATTTAACATGTTGTCTTTAATTGTCACCATGTTGGTAACGGTTTCAAGTTTCGGTTTTCCCACAGTCACTCCAGTCTCTGGTCAGTGTCATCACGCACACGTGCCAGCCAATCAGAGGTCGCAGGAGGTGCACTTATAAGTCCCCCTGTAGGAGGCAGGGGGCTTTAAACCGCTGGAGGACATTTAGATAGAGCACTGCAACATGACCAGGAAACTCCAAAACCAAACCCAGAATGATGGGAAGAGCAGGAAAAGGGTAGGAAACTGTATCATTATTCTGTGTTATATTGCATGATTCTTTTTGGGATTAGGAAAACTTTTTATCACTGTAAGCTAATGTTCTTATTCTAAATTGGGTAGACGAGGACAAAGTAGCTTCTTAGCTTTAGCAAAGCAGTGAAGTCAGCATTCGTTGTGTTGAACTTTCATCACATCACTAAAGCAAAGCTTTGTCGTGACCTCTCAAAGACTCTGAAGCCAGTTGTGGAAAAGAAGAGAAGAGATCGAATAAATCAAAGTCTAGCTGAACTGAGGCATCTGCTGATGAATGCCACATCTGATCCAGTGAGTAATGTCTGAACAACCTTAACTGTGTATGAGTTGGCAAGTAAGCCATAAATGCAGTGGGAAAAAACGGTTTCTCCTCTCCTTTGTTCTTTGATTTGACCTGTCCATCATCAACAGCGGCTGCAGAATCCAAAAATAGAGAAAGCACAGATTCTGGACTTGGCTGTTGACTATCTCCAAAAGTGGACTGATAAAAAGGGCCCGAGCAATGGTTAGTTAAGCAAAATCAAACTAAAACCAGCATATTCATGTTCCACTTGTTTATCCCTCACATCTCTGTCTTTTTGCATCCTGCAGACTCATTTGATACTCATGCTCCTTTGGCAGACAGTGGCCACTCGGAGTCCAATGCTCCTCCTCTCTTTGGCAGAGAGAGCGCAGGTTTTCAGCAGTGTGTGGCCCAGCTGACCAGCTACATGCACAGGATAACACCGGCACAGAGAACAAGCCTGATTGAGGGGCTTAAACATCACGCAGAGGGTCTGCAGCTGAAACCAGACTTCAACCAGCGCGCAGCATCTGTGGATACCATTTGCTCATCCAACTCCAAAGATCCTCCCGTTTTGCTTTTCCCGTCTTATTCCCCATTTCAGCCTCTCGCTTGTTCCACGCCATGCCATGACTACCTGAGCCCTCCTCCTTCTCCCTGGCTCTCCCCTTCTTTCTCCATGTATGCCACCTCTTCTTTTGCGTCATTTGCCTCTCTCCTCTCCATCCCCCCCAGCCTTTCACCTCCATCTTCCAACACCTCCTTCTTTAGCTTCTCACCCACAGTTCCTCACTCCAGCCTCTCCCCTCTCACCACAATGAGACCCCCCTCAAACCTTCTACACAGGGAAGTGTTGGCACCAAACTCTTCCCCACCCATTTGGAGGCCTTGGTTTTGATGTGGATCAGAGACTGACATGCTGACAGGAGCAGAGCCACCTAGTGGGGATAAATTGCAATTGAGGGTGGAAAATTCTCAAAGCCTTGAATGTACAGTGTACAGATTTTTAAAGTTGCCTATAATGTATTACTATTCTTGTAAATAAATTAAGTTCAAATTCGTAAAGTGTGTATTTGCTTCCTCCCGTGCCCATGTGACATGTCATTAATCTAAATCAATAGCTCCTAAACAATCCTGAACAATGGCAGAGCCATACATTTTTTTAAAGAATATTTGTGGCCAGGCTGAGACCAGAAACTGATTTTATTTTATTTGTATTTTCAGCTCTTAATCTGTAAGGGAAAAAACAAAACCAGAACCCAACAACCTTGCAACAGATGCTAAATGTATTTTTCTTTAAAATGCTAATAAGGTAAACTGTAGTAAAGTGGGCCATTAGGTAAAGTGGGCCATTCATGGTTTGAGTGTCTCAGCTCTTTGAAACTTAACAGCCAATGATCTCAACAACAGCTTTACAATTAGCATTTAATTTTATTGTTCAGAGTTGTTGAGAGGTGCAGGGCAATTTCTCAGGCAGCCTTAAAATACTTCACAGTGAGTGGTGACATATCAAATCAAATCTTGTTTATAATCTCACTAAAAGAGCTTGAAAACATTATTTTCATGTACATTTTCACAAGTCACAGCAGTAAAGCAACAACTGATGGAGGCTGTGGCAACATCTGGAGGCGTGTTTGCCCAAGAAACACGGGGCAGTTCATCAACCACAGTGCAACAGTGTAGCTCTGGATTGCATCAGGGGGTTGGGAATCGCATCTGTAACCGGAAGGTTGGTTCGATCCCCGGGCTCTCTGTCCTGGTCGTTGTGTCCTTGGGCAAGACACTTTACCCTACTGGTGTTGGCCAGAGGGGCCGATGGCGCGATATGGCAGCCTTGCCTCTGTCAGTCTGCCCCAGGGCAGCTGTGGCTACAACTGTAGCTGCCTCCACCAGTGTGTGAATGAATAGTGGTACTGTAAAGCGCTTTGAGTGCCTTGAAAAGTGCTATATCAATCCAATCCATTATAATTAATGTGTGTTTTGCAAATATTAGGCTTCAAATTTCCATTTGGTTCCCTGCTGTTTTAGGACAGTATCAGAAGCAGCTCCGCTGGCTAAAAATGAGCCTACACACAGTATGTTAATGTCATGTTACTTATGTGGCATTAAAGAGCATTAGAGGCATAGTTTATCCCGCTGGTTCTCAAACCTTGTCTTAGATGCCAAAGAATGTTCATGCTTCCCCCAGTAATGCCCCACCAAGGGCATCAGAGCCAAAGTTTGAAAACCATGGGTCTAGGGTACATATACACAGCTTCCACATCGCACCATAAGACTGTACTTAAGACTGTGTGAGATAAATTGAAGAATTCATTGGGTTTTGACTACAGTTTTGAATTCACACAGCAACTTAGTAATTGATCTTTACTGCCCTGCCCTGTGTGCCTTAGAAACAATACTAAAGCATGCCCTTTAGGACCAAGCTTGAACAGAATGTGTTTGTGTTTATGAAATGAATCTTTTAATTACATTTTTTCACCAGCTTTGGAAGGGCAATGGATAAGAGCCGTTAAATGAAGTAACTTGAACATTGACATGATGATCGATCACTTTTTAAAATTTGTCTGATGCAATGTTTGAAGTTAGGATACATACAATTTTAAAAATGTGCAATAAATTAACTCAAAGGTGTCAAACCATGTCAAAGTTCCTCTTTGATGATATTCTGTAATATGTTTTTAACACAGCCCTCTTGTGTTGCCCATAAATTAAGCTGTAGGGTATAAGTGGACACATGTAGTTTCCAGGATACAAGAATGAAAGTGTAAAAAAGCTGAGCCGGTTTGATGATATTCCTTACACGATCAAAAGAGGGCAGCATTGACACAGCATACACCTGTGTGGCAGAGAAGGTGATCTGGCTTCCTTCGTGACCTGTCTTCCAGCGGGTGCTATAAAAGGCGGCTGTCATTCGGGCTAAATAGAGGATGTCATTGAGCTATTCCATCAGCGATAAGCTCGAGATGCACGATCATCACTCTTCTCTCTTTCCGTCTCTCAGTGCTCAGGCCACTCCTTATCTTCTGATTAAATCTCTATTACAAGCTCGGAATATTTTCAGCAGAGAGGCACCAAAGGATTTGGCCTGTGAAAACAGAATTTGTCACATGAGAGAACATGTCTTTGGATAATCGTTATTCCCCCCCCCACTTCTGAAGAAACTCTGGAGTTATGAGGTAGCCATTGTTCTTTGTCAAAGAAATGAGAGGGCACGCACATCACTGTATAGCTCGCTTCCCCACACTGCCTATTTTGATAATTCTGGAAAGAAAGCAGAGACAGTTGCTCATGCTGGAGATATGATATTTTTTTCTTTTTTCTTTTTTTGCGGCATGGCAGATAATTAATAGGAAAAGAAATCACCTCTTGGATTGACCTGACAAAGGATGAAAAATCCCTGGCATTTTCTCAGGACAAGCTGATTACAGCTGATCCTGTTACCCTCTTTAATCACTGTTTTTTTCTGCCAGGTTGCATTCCTGGTTTGTAGAAAGCTCGAGATGTTGTGCTGTGAAGATGTCACAGGTTTGTCTCGGCCTGCAGAGAATCTGCAAATTCCTTTGTGTTGGTGCGTTTCAAAAGTCCAAATGCTGAGACGGGACTGGTGTCAAACACTTCCATCACACATGTGCACACTTGTATGTGTTGAAAGTGCAGTATGTACACTACACAGTATGCACACTGTACTTAGCCCAGCAGGTCCACAACGCAGGTGCTCGTTATGACTGTCTGCCAGAAGGAGAGACATCCAGAAAACATCTACAGGCGTTCTTTTCAGGACCGAGGGTGACAAACATCAGAGATTTATAAGCAGCTCTTATATATTTATCAGCTTTGGTAGAGCACATTTGGACATTTCATGTTTCGTTGATTGATAATCAGTACCCAACATGCATCGCGGGTTTTAGATGCAGGTCATCAACTTAGTTTTTGTTAAAGAATAACCATAAAGTTTAGGTTATTGTTGTTTTTGGTTAGGGTTCAACACACAAAATGATCAAATCAAACTACATGAGACGCAATTTAAAGTGTAGAACTGACAAATCTAATTCTATTCAGTATGTTGAAGCTATCATACTACTGTAGTATCTCTGATGTTGGAACCACCCTTTCAAAAAGGTCATGTATGGTCATATGTGGATGCCCTGGGGCGCCTCTGCCAGTGTGCCCCAGGGCAGCTGTGGCTACAATGTAGCTTGCCATCGCCTGTGTGTGAATGTGTGTGTGAATGGGTGGATGACTGAATGTAGTGTAAAGCGCTTTGGGGTCCTTAGGGACTGAGTAAAATACTATACAAATGCAGGCTATTTACCAGTTAGTCTGTGACCACACGGGGGCGCCCACATCGAAGAGAACAAGAAATGCAAAAAGAGGTATTCTATTGATTATTTTCTGATTGGGGCCATCTGAGAGATCAAGTTGGCTTATGGCATCACAACACTTACAACATTTGTGGTATTGGAAAATCCACACTGATCCTGAAAGTAACCAGCAATAGGATATAAAAGAAATTAGTTAGCAAGGTTGTGCACACTCATAGTTTAATGACTTGTCAGTCACAAGGTAGGGAATGCTTTACTGTCCATTTTACTCTAAATGGCACCATAATTTTTGAAGTCGCCCCCTACTCGTCATTACAAAGAATGCAGTTTAAAACACTTATCTTTTGTGGGAGGGTATGTTTGTGACTGTGATTTCCATCATTTGCTTCACTCATAGCAGTGGCAGATTCTTGGGAATGTGAAAGGATTAGAGAACGGCTAAATTTCTTTTGCAGTGCAAAAAATCAGGACAAGTACACATTTCAAACTGTGAGATGATGAAAATCATTTACTGTTTTACGCATGAAGACAGCAGACTGTATTAGAATTTAGAGGTCACCTCAAAGTCAGTGATCTGGTCGCTCAAGTCACAGGTTATTGTAATGTGTGACGTATGGAAACATTCAAATCCCCTAAGGTGTCAGTGGGGCTCACAGTTACCGGCAGGACAAATTAATCTTGTTTCACTAAAATCTAACCAGTACTCTGGGAGAAGTAACGTGTCTTATTATGGACTGTCGATGGATGACGGACGCCTCACCATGACCGGAGCCCATTGGTCAGGCCAGACGAAAACTAAGCTAAAAACCACGTGTTGAACTGTCTGTTATAACTTGTGTAAAATGCTCAATAGATTAAAACTCCCAACTATCCCAGCTGCCAGTTTGTTGAAGGGCTAACACAGAGAAACAGATTCACACCTACGGCCAATTAACCTAACCCCATACATGTATTTGGACTTTGGAGGAAACTGAAGAGATTCCTCAAGGATACGGGGAGAATGGCCCAAGCTTATAGTCGAACCCCGGACCTCTTCGCTGTGAGGTGACAGTGCTATGCACCATATCACGTTGCCCCAAAAAGATCATTTCAATTTTTTAAATAAAAATCATCAGTCCTGATATTTTTTCCTTGGTATTTGTCATTGAAACTAAATCAAAAAACACAAATACACTTTCAAAATCGGAACACTTCTGATTCCTCTCCCTCATTTCACAGGTCTTAACCCGTTTGTAGGTCCAACAGCGGAAAATGATCTTACACAGGAGGGAGAATCAGCTTACATTTAAATGCAGAATACTTGTGCACCTTTCCAAGGCCATTTCAGACTGATCCAGTGCTCCTCCCTATATTTTGGCAACATGATGAAATTTCCTGAAAAGTATGCAGAGGAAAAATCCAGACAGCACATTATGCACATTTTGCCCTTCATATTTTGGAATCTGTCGAATGTGAGAAAAACAGATGAGGAACTGCTCTCTGGAGTAACTGTTTGTGATTTTCTGAACCTCTGGTGTCTGGTGTGCTGTCTATTTGTGTAGGAGTGACTGTGCATTCTTTTGGAGTTGAGTCGATTTGTTTGACTAAGCTTTGCTTTGGAAGACAGTCCACGGACCCACTGCTTTTATCAGTCAGATTGAAGGACTGCTCTAGACTCCGTAAGCATCCGCGCAGAGAGGAGGACTCCTCACTAAGATCGCATGTCAATACTCAAGAATGTAGATCTGTCACTACTCACAACTAAATATCATTTTTTCCTACCTTTCATTTCTTTCTCTTTCCCTCTTTTTGCAAAGGTCTTTGATGTAAATAGTGAAAGGATCCCAGACTGTAGCAAATTACCTGAGGACTGAAACATTTTTGACATAAGTCCTGAGAGACGAGGGCAAGCCACTTTTCCTGGCGGCCCCTTTAGCGTTTTTAATCTGGGGCTGAGGGAGACAGCAGCGCTGACAGAATGATGGGACAGCTGGACATGCTTCCAGGCCAGCAGCAAGGGGCAAAAGAAAAGCCATGAGAAGGGCCACTGCAAACATCTCAGCACCGAGCCAACAACTCAGGACTGCAAACCAAAGCAGGACGCAGTGTGACACGTGTCCTTGGGAGACATCTACCTCCTCCACCTTTCTATCTCAATATAACAGTATGCATCTGCAAACACGAAGGAGGGAATTATAAAAGAACCGCTTTGATTTTTTGTTTCATTTATGGCAAAAAAAAAAAGTCTCACACTTATGATATGTAGTGATGATGACTTATAACTGCAGTATTTCACAATAGCTTTGACTTACAGAAGGGGTGTCGAACTCCAGGCCTCCAGGGCTGGTGTCCTGCAGGTTTTAGATCTCACCCTCGGTCAACACACCTGAATCAAATGATTAGTTTGTTCCCAGGCTTCTGGAGAATTTCAAGACATATTGAGGAGGTCATTTAGCCATTTAAATCAGCTGTGTTGGATCAAGGACATATCTAAAACCTGCAGGACACTGGCCTGGAGTTTGACACCTATGACTTACAGTCTCAATTATAACATAAAAAAGATTGGAACTGGTTCATCATTAACACTATTAATGTAATAAATAATTAATGAAGAAGCTAGTTTGATGATGCAGATAACACATTCAGTAATCGATGTCGATTAAACCACAATATTACTGCACATATGCTGTAGATCTCTAGACCAGGGGTAGGAAACTCCAGGCCTCGAGTGCCAGTGTCCTCCAGGTTTTACATGTGTCCTTGATCCAACACAGCTGATTCAAATGGCTAAATTACCTCCCCAACATGTAAAGTACTATGAGGTCTTACAGCGTTCTGGATCAACAGAGGAAACTTCTAGAACAGTCCAATAATATTGGCTTACAATAGTCCAGTTGTGACATGATAAAGGCATGGACTCTGAGGCAAGCTGTTTCTAATTTTACACATATTGCATGGACAGAAAGCAATTTGTTTAATATGCACACTGAAGGACATATCTTGATCAAAAACGACTCAAAGATTTCTCACAGTGTTACTGCCGACCAAGGTAATAATGTCCATAGTAAGTATTTGGGTACACATCATGGTTCTAAGATTTTTAGAGCTGAGCACAAAAACCTCAATTTCATCTGAAATCAGGAGAAGAAAATTATGGGACATTCAGGCTTTTATGTCTTTAAGGTATACCTGTAGTTTAGTTATTTGATTTCTGTCATCTGGCTTCATAGATATAACTGAATATCATCTGCATAGCAGTGAAAATACACTATGTCTTCTATTAACATTGCTTAAGAGAAGCATGTATATGTAAAAAATAATGGTCAGAGCACAGAAGTGCGTGAAAACCACAACTAACCTTTGTGTGTGAAGAAGTCTCCCCTTACAATAAAAAAGCATCATTTGCATTGTGATTAAATCTCACTGAATCAGCTGTTGCATGAAAAAAGAGACAGAGTTCCACATTTTGACAACATTTTGTTTGTAAAGGTAAGAAAATAGTAATATTATTAAAAATTGTGCTTACAGTCATTATTTTGTTTGCATTCATTACAATTTCATGTAAGTCTTTCTGCATTTGTGTGGTTTTCTGTTTTTTTTTTTTTTTTGGCTCAACTGGAAATGCCACAGTCAGGATTTAGTGTTTTTTCCTTCCAAGATCACTCTCATCTAACCACACCCTTACATTCCAGATGAGACACACACACACACACACACACACACACACACACACACACAAATATGTTAAAATGCCCAAATTTACAAGAAATATGTTGACAGCCTGATACAAAAACAGTTCTGACTGCTCTACTTTACGTTCCTCTTCCAAACAACTGCATGATGGGTATTTATTCATTTTTACTGCATACCCTTCTTGCAAAATGTTACGCCTGTAATAAGGTACACAGCTAGCATTTCTAGGTGGGTGGGTGCATTTCTGTTTTCTTCAGTACTTGATTGTAAAGGACAGACTTTGGAGTCAGCTACCCAGTTTCCTGTGAAAGTCAATTTAATTTTTAAATTGTCTTTTTAAATCAAAGTTAGCATCCCATTTAATATCACTTTGAGATATGAATGCTTCTTTTTTTTATCAGCTCTAGCTAGTGCTGGCATCAGCTAGTAATTCCTTAGAGGGTTATATTAAGTTCAACACAGCCAGGCTGTCTTAGGCTTAGCTTGGCTTGACAAATCCTAAAACCCCAGTTGGCGATAACAGATATCACAATGTGCATGCTCACATAAAAAAAGGTTTCACAGGTCACATGGCTTTTCTTCACAGAATATGATTCCTATGAGTGTCACCTACTCCAGTCAGTGACAATATTAGATAGTGGTGTCTGGTGAGTTAGTGTAATAAAATACAATTTATTTAAGTATTTTATTGTTGAGTGCGCTCTCAGTGCTGCTGTTTATTTACAAGGTGATGGCTGCAAGTTCTGAAACTTAAACCTGGATACATTTAAACATTAAAGGTTACCATCTCATAGACTAATAAGGTTTGTTGGCAGATGAAAGTGAAATTAATTGCACTGATTGAACAGGTATTCTTGATGTGTCCAGTTGTTGGAATTCCAGCTGTGTGAAACAGATTAAATAGCCAATGAGAATCAAATATAAAACATGTACACATTTTCTAAACAACATGCACATTCCTGTGACAATGCAATGCAGTTTGCACTTAACTCTGTGGTTTTATTCGAGTATGGAATAAATCTGCATTACATATGTTTCATATAAAACATGTAAACCCAACAGAAAATCTATACTGTGCTTGAAACATGAAGTACACAAAGGAGTAAATGAAAATGTGGCAATTTGAGAGGATTTTAACCCTTACATGCATGGATTATGACAACCTCAATCAGGATTTTTTTCCCCCTAATATTTCGGCATGAAATATGAATAAAAATAATTGAAAAAAATCTTGATTAAGGTTGTCATAATTCATGCTTGAAAGGGTTAAATAACAGAAACACGTCACACATCTATAATAACATTAAAGGACTAGTGGGTGCCAGGGTATGGAGTGACATGTCAGTGTGCAATGTGGTGCTTTATGTGCAAGTATGCCATCAACACCGACACAAATACAAGAAAACAGCCTTTGAATAGCTGTCCACTGTCGTGACCGCTATGTATGAAAGGGTTAAACTGACATAACCAGGTTATGTGTTCTACATCAGTTACCATGGTGATTTAGCAGGGTAAAAAGAGAGCCCCTTTCGTAACACAGGAAACTCTGACTTTAAGCTTGAGATATCTGGCTAATCTATTAATCTTGCTTCTCAGTATACCCCTCTGGTCTACCCAATTATCTACATATGATCTCACAAAAGAAAACAAAAAAACTCCTGAACAGACAAGATGGCAACAGCCCAAAAGCCAAATTTGAAGGCCAATCTTTGATATAGTGAGTATGTTTAAAGAAAAATGTATAACTTGAATAACTGCTGGTAATACTGGGATGCAGATTTTGTTACACTTGGACAAACTGTTTCTTTCCAGTCTTCTAACAGAAGCAAACCCGCAAACATCTGCAGCCTGTAGAGACACACACACAGTTGTTAACCTGACTCTTGGCAAGAAAGTGAAAATCTTATTTCCCTAAATGTGCAACTGTTACTTTAAGATTGGAAACTATGCCGGATTAAAATAAATCCTTTAACTTGAAAGAAAAAGTAACACATTTAGCTCAGACTGAACATCCCACCATCTTGACGGGAGCTCCATTGTCACGACAAACATGCTTTAAGCGGACAGGAAGTAACCTGAGCCAAACGAGAGGATATTGAATCAGATGTTGCTAGCTTGTTTTTCAGAGCAGGGCAATTATATTTGACATAAGGCGCTTTCCACTCATGCATCAGTGCTCTCCACTTTCAGAGACTGGTATCACATTGGTCCAGTGGTTTGCCTTTCTTCCTCTCAATTTTACAAAGTCATTTTGCTGTAGATGATGAACAATGGCTGTCTTTTCAGAGATCCTATAACCTTTTCTTCCCGGGGGACCCCTTTGCAATCGAGTATGCCAAAGCATATTGTCATTCGCGTTGCTTGCGCGGTCCAAATTGTAATCTTCCCAGTGCTGCTTAGCGATATCTTGAGATTCAAAGCGCAGTTAATTGTCAGCATGTTCTGACCTGAAATGCATCTCTGTTGGCGTCATCACAGTGCTACATTCATCACATTTGTCTTAAACTTTTAACCCAGAGGAGCCATTTCTTCAAACTTGGGGTTTTGACTCGAGCCTCTCCCGCCTGTTTTCCAGCATTTTCCTGTGTTTTGTGTTTGAGCTCTGGAGCGCTCCATTTTCTGTCTGGGAACATGCATCCTCTTCAGCTTGCGTGACCCTGTCCGCCCCCTCCACCCCCACCCATGGGTGGGCTGTGACCCTGCTTGCCTGCAGCCACTACAGGTTACAAACTCTCACCCTGCAATGCTTGTAATCCTAGGGATGTACTTCAGTGTGCTTAGTGCTCTTTGCCCCTTTCTAGAATTCAGTAGGAGCCCAACAGGTCACAGGTCAGCGTACCAAACAGAAGCTGCAGATAAAAATAGCCACTGATACATAGGTCATCTAAAAATACTAGCTCCTGTCCGTTCTTATTTACGGAATACTTTGTTTTGCAGGGAAACATTTGGGAACTTTTGACATTTTCCACCGGCCAACGTCTGCAGAAACAGGAGTGAGAGGCTGTTTTGTTCGGACAAAAAGCGGGCTTGATGATGCAGATGTCTTTTTCTTGTATGTAACCTCATACTGCTGAGAAAATGTCAGTGCAGGCGAAAGAGTGTGTGGACATCAGATTCTCCGGGACCTTAAGGGGCCCCATGCACTGACAAATAGAGCACTCTGTCCTTATCTCGACAAAGTAAGAATTCCACCTCTGCTGCTGGAGACGGCAGCGTCTGAAGCCAGAGTTTATGAACAATAAAAAGCATATTAGGAAAGCTCTAAAATTAGCCACGGTTGAAATAAAATTAGTCTTTATTGCAACTGTGTTTGACTTTGTATTGCCTCAATTTATAGTGGCTGCGCTATGTTTGACAGCAAACAGTGGATAGTTTAATAGGAAGGGTTGATAAAAGGTGATTGACACCAAAGTGCACAGTGTTCCAAATTTACCACGCCATGACAAATCTATAAATACAAGCCTGGTGTTCTTTCAGGAAACGAGGTAGCCTCTTTTTCTAAGAATGAACAAACTAATCAAGACAGCATTCTAGTCCTTTATTGACTTACTCATGCATTACAAGTGTGGAAAAAATGCTTTTTTATTGCACTTTCACAAGATGACACCTGGCAGAACTGATGTAGGTGAGCAGAGTGTGCTCTGTCTTGGGGATCTGGGGTTTCCCACTGCAGCTCCATGCAGGAACAAGCACCAGAGCAACGGAAAGGAGGAAATTATATATCTTGACTGCCAAATACCTACACTTTTAACTTAGGTGGTAGTCATTTGTGAGGTGGCTAGTGCAGTCATGCTAATCAGTAAGTGACCAGAGAGTAGTGATGCTTGGTGTATGAAAAACGGGGAAAAAAATACAATATACAACTTCTTACTAAGGTGTTGGTCCACAATATGCTGCCAGCTGTCATGTAATTAATATATCCTTAGTGCTTATTTTCTTATTATATTGTTTTATGTACTTTAATAATGAAGGTTTGTAAAGCAAGGCCACTTTTGACTCATAAACTGAGTGCTCAGCCAGACTGAAAAACAGGAAGTTAGTGTAGAGCTGTACAAGTATATTAATAAATACAGGAAGCCAGACAGAAAAGAGGAACTTGTACCATATAAGGAGTGTTTGTATCGAAACTGTGTGACGTGTAAAGTACCAAAATAACACCTATATGTGAGACGTTATTAAATTCTAATGTTAGAGTTTCTGCAACTGGCTTTTAGGGCTGTGCAGGGCTCTCTCTTCCGGAAGATGATTGAATAAAAAGAATTATAAATGTTTTTGACCACTATGAGTCGTGTTTTCTCTGTTCTATCATGGGGATCAAAGAATCGGGTTTTAATACAGGTTAGCTTCAGTCTCTCATAAAGCGGTCAGGAGGGTTGAGATATGATGACCACAAAGATCATAACATTTGATTGATATCATACTCATTTAACAATTCAGTGACCTATCGTGCCTTAAAATCGAAGGGACCACTCTCTTCAGATTTCTGTTTCATTGGGGTATAAAGGTGAACTCTGGTGGGCGCACAGCATGCCAGTAAAACTCTGCACACAGCAGAGTCACAGCAGAGCCCATCGCTGTAGGTGTCGGATGTTCCTGGTGTGTGTGACAAATGGACCAGGCCGTGTGTTGGTTATATGATGCTTGTGAGTTTTTCACCACTGTACAGTCAACTGTCCATTCTTTATAATTAGGTGTGTAAACAGTGAAATCCTGGCTGATGAACTGTTCTTTGTGACATTCTGATCATATTCTGATTTTTAGGACTTGTTCAGTTTATCATTTCATACAATCCACGAGGACCATAATTTCAAATCATCCAACTCTAACTCACTGACTCTTTGTGATGGAAACAGCTTGAATCTGTGCACTGAAGTTAAACTGCTCCAAGATCGGCTAGCGGGCTGGTTAGCCCAACTAGCCTGGCTATTTATGATGTGTAATCAAACATTTACTGGAACCTGATGTAAATATGGCCAATCTCAAACTCACATCAGCTTTTCCAGCATGTCCAGTTGGTCTTCATTATAGTAATTAGCTGTGTCTTCGGCTGCGAGTGAGGGGTTTTAGTTGGAGAATCCACAGTTTCCAAAGCTCAAGGTTGTGGATCAGGTGAGGAGTGAGTACAGATTTCTAGAGGAGACCCTAACATGGTCCAGAGGTGTATGAGAAGATGTGCCCAGAAACTTTTAAAATCATTGTTTGCAAAAGCTGCGGCTAGCTTGACTAGTAGCCAAGCTAGCAGCAGCGCATTACATTTACAGTGTTATCTGGCACCATCATCAGGTCTGTTTATGACCACAATCATTCGCTTGACTGGGACTTTCTGTTTAGTGCCATTTGCAAACATTAGCATGCCGCTATTCTAAACTAATGACACATTTATCCAAACTGTCTTTCTGAGCATGTTAGCAGGAGTTAGCTAGTTAGTTAGCATAAATCTTCAGTTTTTCTAATTCATTTTTGACATCTTAGGATTTGCAGGGCTTTCTTGTGTCAATGCTGTTAACTCTCCTGACTACTTCAAGCTCCACTGTCACTCCCGTTACAGTCTCCCTGCCTCTGTGTGTGTTATACATATCTGGTGACATCTGGGAACATTATCATAGCACACTCTGAAGGCCTGAGAGCGGCGAGGGGATCAGTGCTTTCTAACATCAAAGCTGCTACGCTTGTTCTACGTCACAATCAGAGATTCTCCGGCACTGATAAATAAGCATTAGTTTGCCTCTCCCAGTGTTTATTTTTGGTGGTGACGTTTTCTTCTCGAGTCCCATCGCCCCCATCCTCAAACATACCCTCTGAAAGCTTGAGGAACTTTTAAGAGATGAGCACGCTATCTCCTCTTGAGAAGTGTTGCGTGAGACCATGTGTGTGTAGTTTATCAGAGCTTTTCTTTGTCTCTTTTCATCCAGCTCCCTATTTCTAAGTTCTTCATAAAACACAGCTGCCTCCTCTTGAGACTAGACTTATCTGTCATTCAGGCTCCCTCCTCTTTTTTCACTGTGGTCTAAATGCATGGACCACCAACCTCTCATCTTCCCTGAGGAGTAAAGGCAAGGCGATGTGATGGAACAGATGAAATTCTCCTCAGAGCTACGGGACCTGGTGGTACTTTGTCTAGCCCATCTAGATCACTCTGATAAGGTGCCACGATAAGTAACATGAAAGTACCCTGTCATCAGCTTTTTCTTCTCTTCTTTTCTGCCCACAACATCACAGCGAGGCAAATAGACAATACTTTTGCATATCACTGGCTTTCAGAAGTAAAAGATGGCATGAAAGAGTTCTCAAGCCTCATCTCATAATTATCTACTTCATTGGGTCTCCTGCTGTCCTCTCCATTAGAACCACATTCTTCAGGTTCAGCTCAGAACCCAAAGCTAACAGCGATGTTTTATTACTGATCTGATACTCTGTGGCACTACATCTGACTTCACAAGGCCCTGACTTTTGTGTTGGACTGAGGTCCTGAGCTGCAGTGCCAGGACAGCAGATTACGCTCACTATTTTCCACCCATAGCAAAAGCAGTTCATCTAAATTATGCTAACTTTATCTGCTGAAAGCAGTAATAGTTTTCTGTCACAGTAATTTTTTTTTTTTTAGCATCAATAGTATCATTTTCACATTAGTATCTCTCAGCACCTTTCTTTTTTGGAGATATAAATACTTTTGCTTGGACCAGTTTGTTTCAAAAACATATTTTTTTTACCTTAACTGGTTAGATGTGGGCCATCTAACCAGTGGGCCATCGCCATTTCCCCCCCATTGGAATCTTTTGCAAATGCCAAATGCTATTTTTTGCATTTGATTTCATTTTTTTTAAAAGGATGTGTTGCTGAAATGTTTCCAATTTACAGAATGACAAGCCCAGTGCCAAACCTGAACAAATTAATTATGTCAGCCACTCTGCAGACATTCAAGCATACTTCAATCAGCTCTGTTCTGATCTTGCGCAGCATCCTTGTGGGTCAGACCAAAGGAATGAGGTGGTCTCTGTGAAAATAAACATTAACTGTGAGATGTATTACACCCAATTGCAAAACATCCACCAATGACAACATAAACCCTTACCTGTCTTCCTTCAGGGCCCGGGATTGTAACTGCGACTGTGATTGGTCGCTCTGGGTGAGGCATGTTGGGGAAATAGCATGCCTTTCTCCTCACAAGAAAACTGTCTTTGTTTGACTCTGACAGGGGGAATGTGTGGCTAAGCATCTATGTGGCACTTTGAGCGCTTGAAATGAGTCCCCAGTATTTTCCTGATGTGCGCAAGGAAGCGCTTTGATCCTGGGTATCAACTCACTGGAAGATAGTGCTTTTCCTGGTTTGTTTCTTTTAGAGACAAACTGAGTTATTTTCTAATCTAAACCAAGACTGAGAAAGAAAAGTGTCAAATTCTACCTTTGAATACTCAAATATGACAAAATTAGCTTTCTTTAATAATGAAACCAGGTATTGTCTTTCTTTTGCCCAACAATTTCTTTTTGCATTTCAATAATACAGAGTGGTTGACCTGCCTAGCTGGCAGCAGGTTTTTGATCACCTCACTGATAACTCTGAATCCAATAAAAACACACCTGGGTTATTGAAAGACCAGAGCCAACCAGACAGACTAATGTGAGCTGGACCAGCCTATTAGTGCAAGCACAGTAAGCATTATAGGGAAATGGCAAGGAAATAAATGGCTCCTCTCTCTAACACTGGAACATTTGAACAACTCCCCAAACTGTTCTGCTGAGTCCCAAAGCTTTGAAGTCTAATGTCTGCCTACTGAAGCAGACACTGTTCATATCTCCTTGGTTGAGGCATGGGAAATGAACCCAAGAAGCACAAGTGAAGGTCTACAAAGCTTAAATATGATATTTCCTGTGTGTTCGGTCACTCTGTTCTTGGCCAGATCTGTATGGTGATTAGTTACTGGGACGTGGAGAGGTATGCATGCCTTATGAGCAGGAGGACAAGGAAGAAGAACCTCATCAAAACCACTCCCTGTCCAGCTACTGCTAATCTTTGTATTCTACTTATAGCGGTCACTGATCTGTGAAGGCTTTTCTAACTAGTCCTGGGTGTTATTAGAGACTAAACCACGTATGTCCACATTATTAGATCTCTTAAAAATCTGCATGAATTTTCCTGTAATGTCACTTTGAGTTTGACATCTGGGGTTTAGGGTTTGGAAAGGTCTACAATAAAACTGATGGCCACATCCAGTTTTTGATTTGGCCACTACTTCTTGAGCATGTATCTGGAAAACAAATGGCATCTACGTTAGCCTGATTTTGCGTTTAGTGTTCATATCCACATGTTAGCATGATACAATGCTCAAACTGAGCTCAGCGTTAGCTCAAGTGGACCATGGAGTCAAGATCAGCCAACATTCTCAGCAGACGAGCAAAGTCCCGCATTAAAGCACCCTTTAGCCTGAATATAGTTACCACTGCCCCTGCAAGCTAATTTGCAACCCACCCAATTTTTCATGTTATTTGCACCATTTCGGACTTATATATCATCTCATTTGTCCTTGATGTCCGCTCTGTTCTGTGATTCACATTCTGCACTCTCTCCACCTTTTCAAGTGTAGTTTAAGGTCACACCATTGGTTGTTGCATGCTTTGACTATGATGTCACCACATTTCCTCAACCATTTACATCTAGTTTTTGCTTGCCACTGTTGCCATCACAAATTGCTTAATGTTAGGTTACCATAAACTAAGCTTGACAAAAACCAATAGGTTCAAATCCAACCCAAATGACAGTAGAGCATTTCGACACCAGCAGTTGTCACTATTGGCATGTGCTACAATTCATGAGGACAGTGGAGACCATAAACTGGGCACTGGTTTTCAATATCTACATCACAGAACAGAGCCAGACTGCAAAAAGTGGTCCTGATAGAACTATGAAGAGTTATATACTGAACTATGTTTGCCTCTTAAACTGTATCTTTGCTTTTAACTGAAAGCATTAATGTGTCTCAGAGTTTCTAGCATGGCTCAGCTGCATGTTGTAAAAATAGAATAGCAACCTCCTTATAATTAGTAAAAATATCAGGAGGTTGCAGCAACCAACTTTTGATCGCAAGGCGATTGCACAGGTCACCTGTGACAACTTATCGCCAACTGCACTTACTCTCAGACAGTTTTTCACATAACTGCTCAGACAGATCGCCCGTACACTGCAATCAGTTTGAGTCAGTCTGCACTGATTTCTGAAGTTCTGTTTCAAATCTATGAGGTTCTGGCTGAATGTACGTAAGTAGTTAATGTGAATTTCTGTGTATGTACAAAGCAAGAAATTGGAGATTTTTTTGCCAATTTATCGTAAAGATATTGCATTTACTGGCCAACCTGAACACGTTTAATTGACACTGATAGCAGGCTGGCTCCATCTTTTTGCCACTTTATCGCTGTCTTGATGCGCCAACGTCAGTTTGAAGACAGCAATTAACTGTAACTGTTACAAATTTGCAAGGTGACTGCATAGTGAGTCAATTAGTCTCCAATTACTGTGTACGCTTCATACATGACGAAAAGAGATGCCCACAACCCAATTTTCAGCCACAAAGAGGAGGATATGTTTTCAGTGGCAACGGTGCCAATGCTAGCTGGCTTGCAGACAACATCAGATTTTTATGAGGCCTTTAACGTGCACGAGTTGTGATGTTGTTTGTTGTGCATATGTGTGATATTTTCATCTTCAGCGAAGAAGAATTTGGTATTCTTCTAAGGGACAGATGGTGATGTTGCATTCGTTATATTTATATTGAACACGCAACTTGCCAATTCACATCTCAGGTATTACACCATGTATGCAACATGCTCACCGAACTAGAATTGTTCTTAAAAAAAAGTCAAAATCTCGATCTTTGAACGGCGCGTCCTCTTCTTTCAGTCTCTTTTAACTCTTGTGGTTTATCACCTATTGCGGTTCTTTCGGGGTTTTTCATGTTGCCTCTGATACTGGAACAAATGCAGGCTTTGGGAAAATAAAAGCTCGCTCCAGGCTTTGCTGATTAAACACTGAATCTGTGATAAGCAGGAGATATCAGCAGTTGTGAGCAGCATGCTGGGATGGATTTTGATTGATATGGGTCCATTAGAAAGTCTTCTAAAGATACTGTCACAGGAGTTTTCATCACACATGCTGGCTGGGAAATAATCATGTTATAATTCCATTTGAGAGTTTTTAAAGTCATTTTCATTGTCATTCATCCAGTTTTCTCATCTGTTTATACTAGAAGAAGATCCAAATTCTGTTACTTTGTAAAAGGTTTCCTAATCTGAAGAAAGGTCTATAAGACTAGATCCACATATTGTTGAATGGTCTGCACACTGTGAAGCTCCCTGAGATAGACTTAGTCTGGTTTTAGATTGTATAAATACAGACCTGATATGAGTTAATGCTATCTTATCCAATAAACCCATAAGAAGGCTCCCCCCCCCCCCCCCCCCCCTATTTTACAAAAACAAAATGGCCTTCAGTTTTACAGTTGGTGGTGTCTGGGACGTGCAGAAGTTTGTGTCCAAGTTAACTGAGGTTTAGCCCCGTCCACTAGTCTTGTGTGTTGTGGTTTAAAGGTGGAGTCAGTGAGGTGGCTGTGTTAAACCGCCCGTCTCGTTGCCTCTGTAGTGGAGTCATGTGTCTTTCCTGGCCAGGGGATTTCCTTCTTCCAGAAGCACTCAAAGTTATTACTGTGGAGGAGGATCTGAGCTCTGCTGCAACGCCTGTTTGAAGTTCGCCACAACGTTTTGCACCGCTAACACTCCCAGAGATCACAGCGAAGAGCAGCCGCAGCAGCAGGGAGCACACACACGCAGACGCACACACTGCTGTCTGGTTTCATTTTAATGTGATCCGAGGTTACAGGCGTGATAACAGTTGTGCAAATCCACTTTCACCCAGCTTTTATATCATACACACTTAACACTATGCATAAGTGATGTAATTAGGGGTCGTAGCATTTATAATGCAGCAGATTACAGGTCTATTGATTCACATTGATTTCTCTGAAGTGGTTTCTGTGTTGGCTCACACTCCTTTCTATTCTCCAAAACAACAAGCGACTCAAGCGGCACCCTCAGAGCCTAGTGACTCGCCGGGGCTTGTTCATGTTTAGCCCTGTGATTTATACAATGCAACTATGTAAGAGCTACAGATTAATGTACTGTATGGCAAAGCCCTGTTTACTCTATCTGTAGAGCAGTCTTGTCATAGGAGATAAGCTGTTCACAATCACTAAACACACTCTCCTAGAAGGGAAAGGAAAATGAATTTTAATTGTTTAACTTAAGGATTACTTGACAAAAACTGATCTAAGTGCAAAAGAAGTTTCACACTTTAGAGTGAAGCTATGCAAATCCCTACAAACTCTTGTCTCCCGGTTTCTTCTGCAGCCCATTTGTCTTTGTACTTCTGGCAGCGTGATCTCCAGATAACGTCATGTTTAGAATATGAGTTTCTAAGTTCAAAGAGTGCTACACAAATATTAGGCTGCCGTGGTTTTAAATTCTTAATATGGAGAGCAATTATTGACCTTTCTTTGTTAGATGGTAGTTGTTTTTCAAATGTCTTTTATATGAGTAGTCAAATAGCTTTCGGGTTACAGGGAAATTTTTGCATGCCCGGTCGGATGTTCCAGTCAAATCAACGTCTAAATTTCATGTAATACTCTCATAAACCTTTGTATTTAGTGTTACCATTTGCTTAGTGTTATGCACACTAAGATGGCAAACGTGCTGTAAGACTAGCATGTCAACATGGTAAAAATCTTAGCATGTTCATGTTAGCATCACTTCGCTAACTGCTGGTATGACCATAGCTTTGTTGACACTGAGATTTTAGAGTGCAGCTTGAGTCTTTGCATTGGGTGATTGTTAGAAAGTACTTTAGCTAAGCAGCTAATTCTGTTTGAATCTATCAATACTGCAAGATGACAGCTCCCATATCCAGGCTAAATTTATGTATATCGTGAGGAATAGGAGCATTTTTGTCACTTTTTTACAGTCACTGGTCGCCATCTTGATTTCAAAAATATGAATGGGATGAGAAAGGGCGGGTCTAACTGTGAAAAACCACTTGCTCCACAGCAACAAGTTGTTAGCCAAAGAGCATAATAGATAATCCTCAATTTTGTATGACCAAGATTTACAAAACAGACTTTACTTTTATATTCACTTTGACCCGAGATGGATGACAGTGCCCATAAACACATCTGGAAAGAGTTAACAGGGGTCAAAACAGAAAGCTGTTTTCCCACAGACTTCTATAGGATCACGTCTTTTTTCAACCACAGCTATCACCACCTGGTGGCCTTTAGAGAGAATGCATTAAGAATGGTCTAAGGCAATTTTGCAATGGCTTCATTTTTCTGACCCGGAAACTACTCCCATGTTTTATACTGACCATGAGTAAAAAGCAATAAAAACAAAAACCTCTCTGAAATAATGATGCTTTGAAAACGTGAGATGAAAATATTTGAAACTGAGCCCAGTGCCTAAATGTATTGGATAAATGTGTTGCAAGAAAAAAGGCAACAGAGTTCAGGGAAACAGAAAGATGTGAAAAAAAAGAAGGTTAAATGCAATAATGTCTCACAGGCTGATATTTAAAGCTAGAATATTTGCTTTCTTCACTTTCCTTTCACAAGGTGAAAAACATGCAAGATATCTTTCTGATTTCCTGGAAACAACAGCAGATGTTTAAGATATAGTTACGACTTTTAAAGTTGATATCAAATAATACAAATATTTTTAAAATGTGTGATCCTCTCTCATCTTTTACCTGTTGTCCATGCTCTTCATTTAAAGCATAATCACTTTTTTTAAAGGCACATATCAACCTGATTCTATTTTTACTTTAGACTGCTGCAGCTCAGAGCCTCTGTGTGGACGAAACAGTCAAGCAGTGGAAAAGTTTTAAGTGTTGCTGTTGTTCTGTCAGCTCAAGCAGTTGCTGTCCTCAATGAGAGGCAAACAAAAAACAAAGAATGTTCTGTTGTCACTCGCAGGAATAATTAGTGGTATTCTCCGGATTTGGATGTTGGCCAAAGCACGGCATTTCATCTGCCACTGTGAGCTGAACATATATTGGGTTCAAATGAGCTGAAATGGCCAATAGACGTGCAGGGTTTCACGGTGAATTCTTCTCGCGTATCGTTTTTCTCTTCCCCCGTCTTTATGTGGCTCGCTTTAAGCCCTCTTTTCTCTCCTTCTCCCCTTGTTTTGTTATTTTACCTGGAGGTGCAGGTGTGAAAGGGTGAGGCCGTGGAAAAACATTCGATTCCGTAAGCTTGTCATGAAGGAACCCATTGACTGACCTCTGCATCTTGGCACACAATGACAAATGGGTTTGCAATTTTCCGCCTGACTGAGGGGCAACAAAGCACATTTCCACTTTCACCGGTAGGCAGCGAGAGTACAGTCTCCCGCTATCTCACTTGCTCTTTAACCAGGCGGTAAGCGTTACACATAGCTGGACTCTTTACTTTGGCGCCTTCTACCCGTACGGTCAAAACAGACAGTCCCACTCGGTGTGATGTATCAAGGCAAACATAGTTAAGTGAAAGCCTGACTTCACGCAGTGAGGTAATCTGCTGATGAAGACAAGAAAGGCTTGTTTTTCTTGCATCACATTTTAAGACTACTGCTCTTTTTTCTGCTCACAGTCACTGTCACAAAAGCTCAGATCGTCTCAAACTGGTTTCTTCACCATGACAGTGATTTCACTGTACTCACCAGATCTCAGTTGAGTGGTGCAGCTTTGCGATGTGGTGGAACGCCACATTCACGTCATGAACGTGCAGCTACTGTGTGATGCTTTCATCTCATCTAAACCAAACTAGCATGTGTGTCTTCGGTGGACTTTTGCACTGGTTAAAGCAGCTGCACAAATGTCAAATAACTTTTAATAAAGTCATTATTTGTTGTTGTAGCTGCCTGCAATCTTCCCAAATTACCAGATTAGAAGAAAGACAATGCTCTAAGTGAATGTGAAGTCTGTTATATCTAATATGTTCCAGCATTTCCAAGCTACACAAGGTCTTATATTTTATTTCTCTGTGTGTTATTTTGTTTATGCATGTCTGTAAATGCTAGCTGGTGTTCCTTTTTTCTTTCAATTGCTTCCAAAGTGTCCAAGAATGTTAAAAGTGGAAGCTATGGAAATGAACCAATTGACCTTTTTTCTGACCCTAGAGATCTCCACGCCCTGCGGGAGCACAAACTGTCAGACTGCAGCAGAGTTGGGAAATCAAAGAGATCTGTGCTGTTATTTAGTGCGGCGGCACCTTCAGACCTGCTGCCACTCCCCCAGCATGGATTTCACACACTTTTTTTTGCCACACTGCTTTCAGTTCAAAGAGATAATTTGGTGTTAATGAGAATGGCAACTGTTTAGGAACCACAGCGGCTGGTTTTATTGCTTATCTTGGCATGATTGCACAAAAAACAAATCCACTAGTGATCCAGACATATTTGCATATTTGCAGGGTTATTGTGTGTGTGGATGTTTTGCATCTGCCCTGGTGGGACAGTCCAGCCAAGGAGCCCGGAGTGGCGATTATGTCCTGTAGGGATAACCTGCCATGGTGCTGAGAGCCTAATTGATGCCTCATGCTTTTTGGGAGGCAATTATAGCGTCGAAATGTCAAGACCTAATTTGTGACTCTGTAATGTGGACACGCAGGCCAGAGGAAACGGTGACACGGCTGCTCCGGAGGAACTCACACACTGGTTTGGTCAGCAGATGTGAGGGGCCTCTTTTGAGCGAGCTGGTCTAAAGTGAGGGGAATTAATAAAAAGATGCAATTTTTATTCTGTAAAACAGTTAAAGTTCATGCCTTCAGAGTATAAAACAGGCACAAACATTTAATCAGAAATGTGCACTCAAGTGTGAAATGTGAGCTTACCCATTATCCCAATGATAAATTAGCACACAGTACTGTCATATAATACTCGATCAATCAACGCTGCATTAGCACATAGTTTATATTAACAACTGATGAAATTCCTGTTTGTAATATCAAAGCTTCAGCTCTGCGTACTGTTTTAATGCCTTTTAGCTCTTTGTTTTGGCCACAGCCGGACTGTTTTGCTTCACTCCCAATGCTTTCTTAACTTTGCTCCAAGTGCCGAGCAGACGGTTATTTCCAGTGACAAAAGGCTCAGCTGCACTCTGCCAAACAGGAGACAGAGCTGTTGACTGGATGTTGGCATAGTGGAGCATTTAGCATCTGTGTTACAGTTGAAGGTGGAGCTGTAATTATCAACAAATCCGGACATAAAGATGATTATTGACTCCATAAAAAAATAATAATTAAATTTGCAAACTGATTAGAAAGTGTGAAAAAGTTTTATATTGTTTTTTACATGCTCTTAAACCCTGTTATCTGCGTGTGATTGGTGATTAGAGTGCATCATGTGTGGTATATACTTTTATCGACACCCTGCTGATCTCTGTGTGCTGTTTTTGCTCTGTTAGATGCTAAAAATGGCAGCTGTGGATTTTCCAGCTCAGATTCCTCAGCCTCCACCAGGTTCTGTGTGTTCACGTCCCTTTAGTCGAACAAAGCACCGTCAGTCACCGGCACCGTTTCATGCCTTGTTAACCGAGACTCTAAACTCTGCAGAAATGTGCCCCGGCTTCTTCTCCTTTCTGTACCGCACAACACCTAAACATGGCTGTTTTCTACTAATGTCTCCATGGAGATGCAAACAGAGGAGCATATTTTCCACTGGAGCTGACAGCTCGCGATGTGGAGTGTCAGTAAATCAGGTATGCCGGTCTAATTGCAGCGTGCGAAGTGCAAAACCACAAAATCCTCTTAGCTATGACACTAAAAATTATTGAACTCTAACAAAGTACAATGCAGGACGTGTAAAAAACTCTATTTTTCTTTTTCAGGGCACAAAACATGAATGACTACTGGAAGCTTGGATCAAGGGATGATATTTGGGAAGGCTGGATGTAGATTTTTCCGGAATGCCTCTCTCTCCCTCTTTCTCTGTGTCTCTCCATAGACTAGGATAAAAGCCTAAAAGTATCAAGTGGATAACGCTATACTTACACTTCTGCTGTAATGCCCATAAACACACATGCAGCTAATAATTTGTGCGCACAGCAATTTACTAAGGAATAAACAAACAACAAAGAGCCTGAAATCAATAGTTGCAGGATTGCAATGACACAAAGCTGCAGGCACCATCCCTGTGCAAACACAGTCTTAGAAGTGGCCACAGCTTTAAAGCAACAGGTGAGCTTCTCGGCACCTCCCCTGTCTTCCCCAATGCAGCCTTCTAAATATAGAAATTATGCTCTCTGATAATTGGGGGCAGACAACAAAGCTGGCTATATTTCCACCCTCCTCCTCCTTCTGCTGCTGCTGCTAAGTCATGTTCCCAGCTGACAAACAGCAGGCCTGAGATCAGAGTGTGAGAGCTGGAGTGCTGAGGGAACACCTGCGCTGCCTGACTGGACTGTGAAGATAGATGAGGAAGATCACTGACTTCCACACCTGCCAGTGGACTCATGCCATACCCACACATTCACACAAACTTGATTTGCTTTTCCCTCCCGAGGGCTCTTTAAGGCCGCTGCTGAGGACGCGATGAAAGTCGGTGGAGCATCCATTAAGCATGGCAGACGGCCCTCCAGAGTGGGTGTGGACGAAGGGGTTTAAGTGTTTTCAGCAAGGAGTCGTGGACCACCTGGAGGAGGAGGAGGAACGGGGGGAACAAAAGCATCTGTCTAAAGGGGCCAAGTTGACTCCAAAAAACCCCACCAGTTTAACAAGTGCCAAAGAGCACTTCTGGGCATCAGGTATCACAAGTCAGGATTTCCAGCATGTTTAAAGAGATGACCTTCAAAATGTGAAAAGGGAGGGCTTACGCGCTTAGATTGGACAAAGTCTGCTTTTCGTGCCTACAAAGGCAATGGCGACAAAGCCTGCACTGAAACATTAGTATTGTTGGAGATGTCGGGAACAAAAACAGCAAAAAGCTCCAGGTCAAAGTCACGGACAAACTCTGGAAAACATGGAACAAGACAGGAACAAAGCCCTGTTTGAAAACTGAGTGTCTAAAGAAAGACATGCTGGAATAGGCCTGCGTGCGTTTACTGGATGGACAGGGGGATGTCCACGTGCGTGCAGGATATATAATCCACTCCTGGATGCTGTCATTAATCGACAGCAGTTGATGTTCAAGGTGTGCAGGTGGGAAAGTCCCACAGTATCACTCTGTAGACAGGAGAGAGTTGGCAGCAGGGTTGACTATCCATATCAAGACAACCCCACTGGCTCACACACTCACACACACAGTTCACAGACTGATCTTTCATGCTTCAACACAGATCTGATCCCAACCATGGAGGAAACTGTGTACAGATAAGAGATACTGCAATGTAGTTTTATTTTGATGTTCATGTGCAATTAATATTTTGAACATAAAGACATATTGAGAAAAAAAAGAGAGAAAGAGAGACTACAATTTCTTAAAGATGTCTTGGCCACCTGGACATTCTTTAATAGGACATGACAACAAGGCTACAAATCTCAAATGGTGAGCAGGACTTTCTTAATCCTTATCGCCCTGACCTCTTCTTTTTATGCAGCTGCTAAAGTGGCAGGACCCGAGCTAAAGGTCAGATTTTATTTGGCTTCGATCATGTCCTCTACGATTGGAGCGTTCGGGAGGGAAGCTTTGAAGTTTTATGCATCCATCAGGTCTATGATTCGTCTCCAGGCGTAATGGCATCCATAAAGAAAGACAACATTGATCTCATAAGCAGGTTTAAACTGTTCAGAGGCAAAGTTAACCAGTAAAGCACACCTTTTTTTTATTTTTTTTTTATTTAAATACCCCCGTGTCAGTTGCCGTGTCAAAAAAAAAAAAAAAAAATTCACAGTAATCACATTATGATAAAATGCATGCCAGATGTGGGAATCTTTTCAAAGAATTTGCTATTGTTTTTTTTTATAATTTTTTAGTCATTAGTACTAGCTGAATAAATGACAGTTCAGTTCAGTGTGTCAGTTTTTCTATAGTACAGTTTCTAGTGGGCTTTTGTTTTCTATATTATCGTTACAATTCTAGCTGTAAAAATATATTCTCAAATAAATAAATATATAGCATAAATATGTGTATCTAAAATGAATAAATAAGCTTTTACACTTTGTTTTTTTAAACAGGTCTAAAGACAGGTGAGATTAAAGAAAAATCTGTATTCCTTCAAAGTCCTTCTGATCAAGCTACGTCTCTCTGAGTGACACTGTAGTACCATCTTGTAATGTCACAGATTCCCACAGACTCCACACCAGCTGGCATCTCTGTCCAACTGAGGAGATACTCCACAACCGTTCAGCCCTGCTTCTTATTTGTCTCCTAATCCACGCAGGTACTTTTGTGGAAACAAATGACGCCCTCATGCAGAGCGTGCAGACATTCTAGCCTGTCCTCCTGGCTGCTGAGAGATGATGGCCCGTGCATTCCTACAAGAGGCCCCCCACCCCCTTCTCCGATGCCTTTATCCCCGCTGGTCGGGCTGCTGTTCACCAGCCTGCGACCGGTCACATCCCCGCCTGCGTCCCTCCTTCTTCCTTTCTGCTCCCAGGACTGCCTGCCAAGGCTTTTTAAGCATCTATTCCTGATCTGGACCAGGCCTCCAGCTCTCAGCTGTGTCCCAGGATATCCCTGTACAGCTCTGGCACGCGCTCAGGGTCCACAGGCCTGGGCAAGAAGTGTGTAAATTTCTGGTGCCGCCTGGATTTAGTCCCATCCCTTGGTGTCCCATCTTTATTTAATGCCACAAAGTAACGCGTCCCTTTGTCTCCGTGCTTGTAGCGGTTGGATGAATACGTGTTGTACCAGTTCTCCTCAAACTGCTCCCTGAAGACACAATCAGCCGTGAGCTCCTTCTGCAACATGATGTGGGGGGAAACAGAAACACACATCCCAGTTATTCATTAGGATTATTAATTATAGAGGAATGAAAAAGTCTTTCGCAGGGGAAAAAATTGAGAAATAAAGATTTGGGCAACAGGAACAAGAGAAATGATACTTACAGAGCCATACAGCTCTCCTTTGTTGTTCATCCCCAGATAGAGTCCACTGTCCACCCCTTTAATGCTTATCAATCCAACAGCCAGGCTTATGAATTCCAAAATACCTGCAGGAGAATAACACAGTTGTTCTGTAAAGCCTGGCAGAGATAAAAGAATACGATCAAAGAAACTCAGTTCATTACCACAATTAATATTTGTAAATAATCAGAATCAGATCGAAACCTGTCTGTTCTAATACCATTGTTGGCGCGTTTTCGTTCTTCCTCTCATTTGTTTAATCTCAACTACTTTTCTGCAAGTGGAATTATATTTTGAAAAAAATGATCTTAGTATTTACCAAAACGGCTGTGGTCCTTCCTCGTGCCTTGCACTGTGCCATCCGGAAGTATTTCCAGATGAAATCCAGTTCTGCAGTACAACTGCCTCCTCCTGAGAATTCCTTTGAGGTGCGTTAAATCCGAGAATCTGTCCCCAGGTACGAGGTGCTCTTCCAGCCGCGTCTGGCTCTCCGTGAGGAAGAAATGAGAGCCGACTTGTGCGACACCGTCGATGCCGTGCCAGACGCCTCCAACTTCTCCCAGAGTGGCAGCACCACCACCAGCAGCAGCCATCGCGTCCGAGCTCAGCGGGTAAAGTTCAGAGAGGAGGTCCGGAGGGAGCGCTCTTGCGTAGTAGGCTACCTGGCTGCCACTTATTGCATGTTTACGTCCCTTCTCCTCCTGTGTTACTTAGCACATGTCCCCGTGTGGCAGTCACAGCCTCGGGTTCGTTTCCCCTGACATCAAACACTCAGAAAATCTCAGCTACTGGCTGCACAGACTTCTCCGGGTTGTTGTTGGGTTGTTTTTTTTAAGGTGCGCCTTCTTCATCAGTTGGAGGTGGGCTGCAGTTGCTGGTCAGACAGCCCGCATGTTGCATACCTGTCCACAGTAGATGCTCGCGCCTCTGTTGTGCCGTGGCGGAGGTTTCAGTAAGTAAGGGGCTCGTTGAACGCTGCAGTGCAGGTAAAAGGAGCTCCTGGAGGTTTTGTGCTCAGAGGCAGGTGCAAAACCACAGGACTCGTAGTGGGCGGGGCTGTCAGATTAGACGTGCCCTTACAGGGCCTTTTCCCCCTCTTATCTCAGTGAGAGAGAAAGAGAGTTGTTGGTGGGCTGGTGGCTTAAACTGAGCGCGCATCACTTAAAATAAAACCAAAAATAGCAAAGATAAACTATAAACCACTTTACATCACCTTTTACACGAGATATAACTCTACGTGTAGTTTCCCCCCCCAGCAGTTCTTTCACTCCTACAAATTTGACGTTCTTTAATCCACGAGCTACTTGAAATACCCACGGCATTTCTCGCGAGCTCGCGAGTAGCAGACGGCTCGAGCTCCCCTGCTCTCCCTCTCTCTCTGTCTGTGTGTGCGCGTGATATCGGTTACGACACCATAGTGTAAACAGCCATGGCTGCACTGCGCAGGCTTATCGTTTCATTCAGCTCCAAAGCAGAGACGTTCACGGCGCAGAAACCGCCTCAAACACCCTCAAAGGCGACTAAAGCGCAGAAACTTATCGCAGCGGGAGCGAGCATCACAGCCGGCGCCGCTTATTATTACTATTACTATTATTACTCCTGCCGCTCGCACGTCGGTAGGCGCCCCGGACTGAAGAGCCACGTCGAGGCTCGACTCATGCATCTGGCGCTGCCATCAGTTTCCGCCACCGATAAGGTACGATAAAGTAAGCAGCGGCTGCTGTATGGCGACAACATTCAGCTCACTCCAACACACACACACACACACACACACACACACACACACACACACACACACACACACACACACACACACACACACACACACACACACACACACACAGAGAGAGAGGAAAGAAATTAAAAATACTCTCAGTTTATCTTCAATGAACAGCAGCAACCTGAACCCCAGCACGTGATCACCAAGACTGTCTCGTGCACGTGAAGTGACAGTTATAATTATATGTCGTTACCATAAGGAGCTATCCGCGACCTTTGGTGCTGAAATGGCAAAAAAAAAAAAGTGGTCAAAAGGCGTCCCAGATCGCGTGGCCACCATGACTGAAGGTTTTGCCTGATTGGCTTACAGCCTATGGGCCAAGACTGAACATTTAATGTTGTGTACGCACTGCTGTGTAGATTTAAGTGGTGGACAACATAAGAGGAACACCTGACTGCATTTGTAACCAGATACTGTGCTGCAGTGTATTTGTTAATATCAGAATTTGTTCTGTGTGGTGTTTTCTAAAATACTTTTCTATAATTTACTATTTTAGCATTTTGTAAGTGGTCTGAATGACTTGTAGTATGACGATATATACTACAGTATACTTCCTCTATCTATACTCTCACGGATCAGTTTGTCAGATGCACCGTCCTATTACCAGGTTTCACTCTTTTACCTTCACAGCTGCTTTAATTCTTCGTTTCATAAATGCAACAAGGTGGTGGAAACACTCTTCTGAGGTTCTGGTCAATGTTGACTTGACAGCATCACATAGTTGCTGCTGATGTGTCGGCTTCACTTCCACGATAGGAGTCTCCTGTATCAGCACATCCCAAAGGTGCTCTGTTTGACTGAGATCCGGTGACTGTGGAGGCCATTTGAGTGCAGTGAACTCACTGTCATGTTCAAGAGGTCAAGACTGTGATAATAAGGGGATGAGTATAATCGATACAATACTCAGGTAGGCTATAGTGTTTAAATGATACTTAGTTGTTACTAACAAGCCCCAAGTGTGCCAAGAAAATATGCCCTGCACCATCACACACCACCACCAGCCTAAACTGTCGATACAAGGCAGGATGGATCATGCTTTCATGTTGTTTCTGCCAAATTGTGGCCCTACTATCCAAATGTCTCTTGAGAAATTGAGACTCATTAGACTAGGAGTCTTTTTCCCCAACCTTCTCTTGTTCAGTTTTGGTGAGCTGGTGTGAATTATAGCCTCTGTTCTTCTGCTGCTGTAGCCCATCTGTTTCAAACTTAGACGTGTTGTGCATTCAGAGATGCTCTTCAGCATACCTTGGTTGTGTTGAGTTACTGTTGCCTTCCTATCAGCCTGAAGCAATCTGGCCATTCTCCCCTGACCTCTGGCATCAACATGGCATTTTTGCCCAGAGAATTGCTGCTCACTGGATATTTTCTCTTTTTTAGACCACTCGCTGTAAAGCCTAGAGACGGCTGTGTGAGAAAATCCCAATCTGGCATTAAAAACCATGCCATGTTCAAAGTCACTTAAAAAAAATCACATTTCTTCCCCATTCTGGTGGTCAGTTTCGACTCCATCAGGTTTTCTTCACTGCATCTATGTGTTTAAATGCATTGAGTTGCTTCCATGTGATTGGCTGATAAGATATTTGTGTTTAAAAGAACTTGGACAGGTGTATCTAATAAAGTGGCCAGTAAGTGATCATCTTATCTAAACAGGACTGGATGTTATTTTAAAATATTATGTTTTCTTTGTAAATGAAACCTTTGTGGTGATTTTGCTTTTCAGGCGCAACATTGCCTTCTTTCAAAAAGCAAGGACAATTCATGGCATCTGAGCAGCTGTAAACCAGAACAACACACAAAGGAGTCATTTTAATTCTTTAAAGCTTCTTTAAAACATGAAGTAATTGCCAGAAAATTAAATCCTTTTTGTGAACCTTCTGATAAAAAAATTAAATATTAATTTGCATGTATGAGTTTTAATTTGTGTCATATTTGCTACATCAGGGGGAGTCACACTGATGATGTAGAAATCTAAAACCCCCCAAATTCATGTATCAAATATTGGCTTTAAAGGATTAAAACACGCTGGAAAGTATATAGTATTTAGTAGCATTTAGACAAAGAGGACAACTGCAAAAAATAAATAAATAGATAAATTAAAATCCAAAGAAACAAGTAATTGCTGTCACTTCAGCAGATTTTTAAATGTTTCTGATTCAGGTCTCCCCCTGTTTATACCCATTCTTTTCAGCACCAATTATAAGCTTCATACACAGACTTTTGCAGCCTGGTTCTAATTGTTTAACCTGTGTGCATTGTGTCCTGTTACACAGCACCGCAGAAATGTGTCGACAATGCTAACAAGATTTTTACAGATCATTGGGGGATGTAAACAAACTCGTAAACCATGTGTGATGTGCTCGCTTGGCTCCACGCAGCGAAAAGATTGCTTCTTTGATATCTGTGGCTAGGAGGGAGGTAAGCTCAACTGGTGTCCACATAAAGGGGGGATCCAGGGACACAGGAAACTGGACACCAGAGTTTGGCGGACATGCTGATATTTGATGAGAGGCGGGGGTGGTTAGAGGGGGTTTAATGGTTAAGCAGAGGGGGGCACGCATTCCCCGGGTGTTTGCTCTGTGCCCAGTGGACCTGGCGGTGTGCCACCTGACAGAGAGATCCACTCTGTCTTCACCAGTCCGGCCTTCTGATCTGCCTGGGTTTGAGCAGTTGTAGGGACATTATCTGCTGTGCAGGGATGAAAAATAAGGCTGACATAACATGCGCCCCATTACCGAATTAAAGCATGGGCTTCTTTGTTGTGCCATGTGAGCGAGGCTTTTCGTGACAGAAAAAGCTTCCATGGATTTTATAAGAAGCATCTTTCAGACACTGTAATCACTGATATGATTTGCAGTATTTCACGGCGCATGTGTGTCTGTGTGTGCTTGCAGACAAGGACCTACGGTCTGGATGATGGAGATGCCTACATGTCCTCCTATGAAAACAGATTTCGTCTGTTCAGTTCGGTGGAGTACGAGGGACAGCTCTACATGACTCCGCTGAACTTCATCGAGTCGGTCACTCTGAGCGAACCAAAGAGTGAGTCAGCTCCTGACAGCCAGCTCACAACACAGTGCCACATGTGCTTTGAAAGGAATGAAGGAATGAGTGTTGGTGCTCGGGTCAAATGGTTAGCCAGTCAATTAATCTCTTACTTATTCTACTTTATAAAATGCCAGGATTAGCTTGAAGATTTCACTGTGGCCTTTGGGGCTATAAAGAGTGTGTTTTCCTCCTTTTTTTCACTACACGGTCAAACAATTCATAAACTGCTTTTAAATCTTTGCCCTTTATTGAGCCAATAGGACCTTTGGAGACCTTAGAACAAGAAACTGACAGTAAAAAACCTTTTTTCAGTTCACCTATGTGTATTGCTTTAGCACATTGAAATAAATGGTAAAATTGAGTTTTGGTTCTTTTCTTACAGCTCAGTAAATAAAGCCACAATGTAAAATTCAATTCAGCTTATTTTATCTATATAAAATCAATTAAACCTCTTTATATTTTAAGGTAAAGACCCTAAAATAAATCAAAGCAAACAGAGAAAACCCCAACAATCACACGACCCCCTGTGAGCAAGCACTTTGGTGACAGTGGGAAGGAAAAACTCCCTTTTAACAGGAAGAAACCTTCAGCAGAACCAGGCTCAGGGAGGGGCGGGGCCATCTGCTGTGCCTTGTTTATAATAAACAAGCATTTTATAAAATAATCAGACATACCAGGTTCAAATATAGGGCGCGGGTGCTCATTCCATGGAAGAATCAGCTGTTTTTCTTTTTCTTCTTTTGTAAAATAACTTTAGTATACTTAACAAAGCCACACGAAATTGTACCTTCCTGTTATGAAAACTGGTCACGGTTACAGGCCCTTGAAGCACATTTAAGTTGGCTGAAATATTTTAGCTTTTTAATTCACGTTATTCAGCCAACATTTTTGAGTCCTCAGAGCCTCTTGAATACACACCCAGGAGAGCATGATGGACAGCAAGAAATGGTGTATCCTCCCAAGCCAACCCGGCATGCTTCCACCCACACCTCATCAGGTGTTTAATTAAGCCCATACAACACCCAAACAGTCCACCATCATCAGTGCGAGGACAGTTTGGGCTGCAGAGGGACGTAACACTTTACTTGACTGTCGTCTCTTTATCTCACGGTTTTGCGTTCCACCTTTATCAATAATCTTGTTAATTATTTTCATACTAATATAGCTTTTAGTGGCAATTGACTGCTACCTGGAGCCTCAGGTTAGGGTTGGACCAACATTTAGCACCTGTAACTATGCTGTATTGTGTCTCGCAGGGGTTCATATCGGAAAGTGCCATTCCAGAAATCAGACTTTTCAGGAGTCAGGAACTTCGGCAAAGGAATCTCATTTAGTTTCTCTGGTTAAGACTGCAGGATGTGTGTAAAATATGGAGTTTTGAATTCAGCATCTTTTTTTTCTCCTTGGCTGATCACAAAGACAGGGTGGGGACAAGTCCTTATCATTTACTGGGATGCTAATTTTACAGTGAAAAGCAGGCTCTTGAGTTCAGTGGCATCCTAAAAGCAGGCGATAATGCTTCTGGTGAGATTACATTTGTTGTATTAAAGATTTATCTGACTTTGATTTATTTAAAGATGTCTCTGTCATCCGTGCACGAGGACCTGGTCTACCATTTACTTCACAAACACAGCAGATGCCGCATGGCCTCCGTGAGCTTTGTTGTTCTGCGAATGAATTAACTGCTTTTGTCAGCTGCCATTTGCTTAATTACATGTCCGTCATGTTACCAGATAAATCTCCACTCCTTCATCCGATTGTTTTCAGTTACGCAATGATTTAATAGCAGTTTTAAAAAAAGCAACAAAAAAAAAAACCCCCAGGGTGTTGTTTTCCGGAATATCCTTGTTGCTGAGGGCCTGCGAAGTATCATCGGACAATTAGACACAGCTCTAAGTGCTTTCAGTCATAACACCTGCATAAAGATAGACATCTTTACCAGCAACCTTACTTTTATGGCTCATTTATGTGGTAACAAAGTCACAGGGACCCACAGAGACCAAACAACTTAGCACGGATACCATAAATGTAATGATAAGGCAGTCTTGACTTACTGTGATTGATTGTAACATCAGGTGTGTGGCCTCTATCGCTGCATCTAATGATGAAGGTAAACAGGAGGCAGAAAGGTAGTGGCACGCTATTTGTTATTGTTGTGAAGCTGCTTAGTGTTAATTGTGTGGCTGTAATAAAGCCATGCTTTTCTGTTCAGTGCTGCCATACATAAGATCTGCAGGATCGTTATTCCAGACAGAGGCTTTAAAATGTGTCGGTGGAGGGTTAATGTCAATGTTATCGACACAGTTTCCCAGCCAGGTGTTTTTATGATGTGTTCTGCTTATCTTCTGCTTTATTGGCCCCTGGAATGTGCTCATGGAAACACACAGCGTATATTTCTGTCCCTGTAAACATTTGTTTTCACTCGTGCTTCCCAGTCCTGTACTTTTGACTCAACTAACTGTTGGCCTTGTTTCGTTTAGGTAGGAGAGTCTGCAAGTCCCTTACGAAAAAGGTGAGTTTTCCCGTCATTTGTAGCCCTTGATGCTGCTTCACAGAGCCTCCTTATCTGTGTAAAATCCTCTCAAATTACTGTAACACCAGCAAATACATCACACTGAAGGGCTAAGAAATGAATGTGAGATCAGGGATTTTCTTCTGTTCTCGCAGGAATTAGACAAGATGCTGGCTGATACCCCACCTGTTTGGAAAGGATCATCTAATTTGTTTAGAAATATCCATGAACGAGGTAAAGAACCCACTCTCTGTGTTCCTGCTGTACACATAAATCCTTTGTGAGATTTTATTTTTTAAGGCCCTCCCATGTCTCGTTCAGTGCGTGCTCTGTTGTCCATGTGCCAATCTGTAGCAGAAAGCGTGGGTCGTAGTTTCTATCTTATCTTTCCATCAGTCTGCTAACATGTCATAGATATATTTTTAGATAACCTTTTCTTGAAGGAATGGCTCATTGATGGTACAGTACACACAACAAGGCTTGTTTGTGTCTGTAGTAAAATGCTTCAAAGGTGAAGTTATTGGAAGCTCATAAATTACACAATTATGACTGTAAGCAGCCTGTGACAAGCATCCTTGAAAAAAAAAAAGCACTTAAAAATGCTACAAATGTTAGGAAAAGATTCATAAATCTGGCGACATAGAAGAGACTAAAACTCAAGTCAAACTAATATAATACTAGAACTTAACGTTATCTCAATATATAAGCAAAGAAAATACAAAATAACAGAAAAATGCTGGGTCACAGACCCAACCTCCAAAAAACACAAGTACATAAATTATTTGTTTGGTTCAATTTAATTCAGTTTTATTTATACAGCACCAAATCACAACAACGGTCACTCCAAGGCGCTTTGTATTGTAAGGTAGACTCTACAATAATATATGCAGAGGAGAAACCCAACAATTGTTTGACTCCCTATGAGCAAGCACTTAGGCGACAGTGGGAAGGAAAAACTCTTTTAACAGGAAGAAACCTCCAACAGAACCAGGCTCAGGGAGGGGCGGGGCCATCTGCTGTGATTGGTTGGGGTGAGAGAAAGAAAACAGGATATAAAACATGCTGTGGAAGTGAGCCAGAGATTAACAACATGATTCAATGCAGAGAGGTCATGTATATATAAGGTTTTATATATATACAAGTAAATATACAGTACTTTGCCAAAGTCTTGATCCACAGGTTATTTCTTTATATTTTGCTTCCAAGGAGCCAGACTTTCTTCTAATTTTGTTTTTTTTAAAGTGGTCATGAGCAACAGTTCTCTTTCGTGTTTTTCTTTGGACACTGGGCGCCTTTATTAGCTGAAAACTTGGAAGATTTTGGCATGGTGCACATTGTATCCATAAAATAAAAGGAAACTTGAGAAGTAGATGAAAAAATACCCAGGCTTAAAAACTAACTTCAGCAGTTGATTAGTATGTGAAAAGTCATGTCTTTAATAAACTGAGACAAAACCTGAGAAATGCATCTGACCCTTTAGCTGATCCATCTACTGTTCACTGAAACCTCATCAGAAATGGTCTCAGTGGCTGTCAAGAAGCCGTTCTTAAGGAAGGGAAACGGGGACAAAAGGCTGACGTACGTATGCCGAATGACACAAGAACTGGACTGATTTGAATGTTTTGGAGAGAGAGAGGTACAACAGTAAATGTCTACAGCCAACTGTAAAACACGGTGGAGGCCCTGTCATGGTTTGAGGTGCTTTCAGCCAGTGGTGTTGGGAATCTTGTCAAAACAACCTATGATGGCCTATCAGCAAGCACTTGGTGACAGTGGGAAGGAAAAACTTCCTTTTAACTCCAGCAGAACCAGACTCAGGGAGGGGCAGCCATCTGCTGACTGGTTGGATGTGAGGGGAGTAAGACAGGACAAAAGACACACTGGGGATACTCCCAACACAGTAAAACCATACCTGGATAGACAAACACACTATCAGTGACGGACTGGCCTCCCCGGAGCCCGGACCGCAACATTATTGAAGCAGTGTGGGACCATCTTTGCAGAGCCTGGAACAAAGAAGAGCTTTGAATGTTTCAGAGCTCTTCCTGAAGACTACTTAAAGAATTGAAAAGAAAGCTGCCTAAGAGAGTTCAGTCTGCACTGAAGAATAAAGGTGATCATACAAATATTCACTTTTAAGCTCGTTAGAATTGTACAAACTCTCTTTTCGCCTTTTATACTATATTTCCCTGTATGTTTGCACGTTTCAATAAATATTCCCATTTTGCTCATAAAATATAAAGAAAGGACAGGTTGCTGAAGAATGTATTACATTTCAGACAGAGCGTCACAAATACGAAGGAGAAAAGGCAACCAAGACAGATTTTCCCTAAGTTTTGGTAAATGACCTGTATTTGTAGAGCGCTTTTACTAGTCCCCTAGGGACCCCAAAGCACTCTACACATCCAGTCATCCACACACACATTCACACACTGGTGGAGGCAAGCTACAGTTGTAGCCACAGCTGCCCTGGGGCAGACTGACAGAAGCGAGGCTGCCATATCGCGCCATCGGCCCTTCTGGCCAACACCAGTAGGCTTTGAAGTGTGTTGCCCAAGGACACAACGACCGAGCCGGGGCTCGAACCGGCAACCTTCCGATTACAAGGCGAACTCCCAACACTTGAGCCATGATCGCCCTCTACTTTTAATTACAGTATGCAAAACACACAGTGGGATCCTTCACTTGTAAACCACTACACTATGAGCCACTATGCTCATTATACCATGCACAATTAAAAAGCTAAAACATGAAGAAGGTTAGAGCTTTTAAAATGTTCTGGTGTCACCTACTCAAGTGTAGTGATTTCTTGTTGGTGGCATAAATTATCGAATTTATGTGCTAAGTTTTTACATTGACAGCTCAACTGAAATCTGTCACTTTGCACTCGGCAACATTGTGACTTCCCAGTCTTCACCGTGTGCACCGTGCAGGCTCCTGAGGCCCGTAAACCGTACACATGAACACTGCACTCTGCACGTCTTTAGCCTATATGTGCTGAAAACAGCAGACTGTGAAACTGCCGCAAACCTGAGGTCTTCGTGAGATCACACGAAGCCCAACTGAAGTTGTCGGTGTGACTCAAAGTCCCCTTTTAATGTTTCCACCTGGGCCTTCAAACTCTGAGCGCAGCAGGTCAGACGTGGCAGTGGAGCATCAGATCTCACTGTTCTGCTCTCCTCCTGTGTTGCTTTAGCTAAGTGCCAATGCTGGGATTTGGAGCTTTTAATCCTGCTGTTAAACGTTGCAGCTTTGTCAGTGAAAAAAGGACTAGATTGATCTGTGAACAAAGCGTTGCTTTTGAGAATGAGGGAGCTGTTTGAAACCAGCTGTGTCGAGACATGTCCCACTGGCCACCCCCCTGATCACCACGGACATGATGAAGCCTAAGAATGGCATTGGATTACATCTCCGGGACTGCCACTCTGTATGAAGTGTTTTTGTGGAATTCTTTGTATTGTCTAACAACATCTACTTGAGCTCAGAGGCTGAGCTTGAAGGGAGAAGGGGGGTCTCCCTCCACGAGTGAAGGTGTGTGGTATTGGTGAGACATGGCAGGAATCTTAAAAGTTTTTTTCCCTGTCTTCAAGCTGTTTAAGCTTTAAAAGCTTTGAAGGTAGAGATCTGTTGTCATTATAGGGTCATACCTGCCAAACTGAGAGAGCTGGGTGCTTTGTTTTAGAATATTTTTCGATGATTTTATGGCTGATCCCATGCACAACTGATGATCTTCTCCCACCTTAGTTTGTGCATTTGCAAAATGCTTCCAGCTCCAAGGAGAAGCATAAGACGGTAATAACTAAATCTTTCCTGACTAGTTGGGTTTTATTCCTCGAGTGTTCCTCTTTCTGAAGATATCTCCCTGCAGCAAACCTCGTACCTGAATTCTTTTCCCATAACATCCAGAGCAGTCACCCAGAACTATCTTACCTCGATTCTCGATCTTCCTGAGCAAACAAAAGCTTGGGAATGCTTTCAGAGGCAGGAGGGAGAAGCCTCCTTAGTTGGTTGAGATGTCTCCTGACACTTACTCTTCTCTTTACCGTGTCACACAACAAAGGGGGCTGAAGGATGCGACACAAAGCCCAAATCGGCTATTCTCAATCAGTGACAGATCACTCGAGAATGTATTACACCTTGTTACCCAAACACGATCAGAAAGCCACGGGCCTTAAATTTGTTTGGGTTTGTGTCCAGATAGGTCAGCTCAGTTGTAAAGTTGGTGTTTGTGTGAGGGGAACACCAAGCATGAAGTAAAAGGCACCTTTTAAGATGTTATCGCCAAGCACGAGGAGATTACCTGTGTCTGAAGGCGTGCTCTGTTTCTTTGGATGGATTGTTCATCTCGGCATCATGACTTTGAACATCTGCAAACACCTTGAGCTGCCTGGTTAAGTCATTTGATGCCATTTTGAGGGTGAAAAGGAACATTTAGGTTTTTGTTTCTTGTTTTGACTCTTTTCTTTTTTTTGTCTTTGTTCTAGGTGTCATCAGTTATACAGAGTACCTCTTCCTGCTCTGCATTTTAACAAGTCAGCATACCTTTGAACTGATTTACTCTGTTATCTTTAAAATTTATATTTTAAAAAAGCAATATAAAGACGCCTGTCTGACGTAAATCCATTGTGTTTGCTTCTAGAGCCCCATGCAGGCTTCAGGATTGCTTTCAACATGTTTGACGCAGATGGAAATGAAATGGTGGACAAAAGGGAGTTCTTGGTGGTATGGAAATCACCATTATTTATCAGATTTAATCACATGGATTTGATGTTTAATATATGGTATGTTCTATCCTAGCTGGAAGAAATTTTCCGTAAGAAGAAGGACAGAAAAGACATTACTGAAGATATGCAAAGACAGGACCAGCAAGTATGAGCTTAAATCCTTTTTTAGTGGCTCTAATGGTTTTTTTCATCAGCCTGGATTCACCAGAAAAGGCCTGAAAAGCATGCTGCATGCCGTCTGCACAAGCAACACTGTGACAAAGTTTGCAACTTATCATATAGGAACTATTGGAGGTCTGGATCTGTTTTTTTATGCGCTTATCAGAAAAGCAATGAGGCTTGCTGTGGGGTTAATTTAACACCTTTTCCTGTCTCTGTGCACACACTGGACACAGTCTATTGATATCTTGCAAATCATCAGCCCAGATGGCAGCCCCTCCCTGAGTGTGTTTCCGACTGAGGTCTCTTCCTGTTAAAAGGGAGTTTTTCCTTCCCGCTGTCACAGAATACTTACTCATGTTGGTGGTTGGGGTAGTAATCTGATTGTTGCAGTTTTTTCTCTATTAATGTAGTGTCTTTACCTTACAATATAAAGGGCCTTGAGGTGCTAGTGAACTAAACTAATAGCTCAGTATTCAAGATGTGCTCATTTCTGGCTCCACACTGAAGCCCACTTTGAAGGACTTAGCCAGTGGGTGAAGTCACATTTTTGACATCTCTCTCTGACATACAATCTATGGCAACAACATGCAACAAGGTGGTAATTCAGTGTGTCACAAAAGCTGTTCTGAGGAAACGATAGATGCCACCACTAATTTGCCTCAAGCTAAGCTATTTTTATTTAAACTGAACACGATAATGAGCTGGAGAGTTATACGCTAACGGTAGAGATAAAACTGAATGCCAAACAAGTATAGCAACAAACAGCAGCCACCGGTTTGAGTTGCAACACTAGAAAAGTGTTGCTAGCATTACTTAAGTTGGCCATTTTAACAGGGAGTTTACTGTTAATGACCTCATATGGCCGTTGAGGAACTGCAGTTTTCATTCCTTCATTATTCAGTGCATTTTCGCACTTTGACCACAAACTGGGAATTGGTGTGAACTGACAGAGCTGAAACAAAACATAATTTTTATATATTTAGCTATTTTTTATGGGCTACAACAGCTTCTTTTTAACTGTTTCCAACTAAGAAAAAAAGAGCTTTTAGAAATCCAACGAATGCTGCCCCCTTAGAGCAGAACATAGTTTGCAGCTAAAGAGCCATATTGTCCCTGAGGAGGTGGTGGAGGCCAAAATCAGAGCTGAAAGGAGAATGAATGATTGATTTACATTCAGAAACCTCCAATGAAATGTTGTCAGTCTTCTTCTCATATGAACTTAATAAGCTGGTGAGACGGCATGTTTACTGCCTGCTCTGTTTCCCGCATTAGTGCCAAAAAAAGAAAAGAAGTAATGCAGATTTAAAGACATCAGTCTGAATCTCAACATTGAGGTCAGATCAGACTGTGTGGGTCTGTGCTCACTTGAGACACTTGCAGTAATCCTAGAGAGAAAACTCGCTGCACAGAGGTGACGGTGGTCATACAGGGTAAAACATGCCTAAGGCTTTCATCTTTTTGGAGTTGTCTTACACTGCATGCAGGTGGATGTAAACAGGGCGAGCTCAATAGAGCGATAAGAGCGACTCTTTGAGGTCTTATCTCATAAGAACGCAGCATAGAGGAGCTTATTCTGCTGGGACAAACGTTAGCATCTCTGGACGGCCTTGAATTAAAATTGCGCCCGTATAACTATCAAAAAGATCATTAGAATGGATTCTCTAGATCAGGATGGGCTGGCTGTGCATGCGTTTATAAGGCTTAACAGTAATTTGGGACCATTGTCAGATACGCTGTCTCGACTTGATGTCTTTTCCAGCTGTCTTCCTGTTTTAAAATACATTGTGAATTATAAGCTCTGCACTAATTCACCTGTCGTCTTTTTTCTTTTGCATTTCAGAGCCTGCAGCTTTACGGAAATCACAAATCCCAGGCTCGCAGCGTATGTAGCCTGTAAACGGTGCCTCTTCTTGCACGCTTTCTGGAATGTGGTCTCCTTAACCTGAGTTATCATAGGAAATATACATGTTTCTGAGGGGCTGACACCACCCGTATTTGTCCGAGATAACCTCACTTCACATTCAGTGAAATCCGAAATACCTCACTCTGTGCTTTAGAATTATCTCATATTTGTGTGTGTGGCAAAAGCAGGAGGGGTGCAGCTCAGATGATTTATGTACTCGCCTTTTGTCAGTGTTGGGCAAGAGATTTCACTTCAAAAAGCTCTTACCTGAAGACTGACACCGCTTTTGCTCGGACCCACATGTTTTATTTTTACAGTTTCTTGAGGAGTGGTATTTAGGCTCAGGTTACCTTTAGAGATGGGTTTGACCATGAAGATGCCAGTCAGACGGGAGCAGCAGAAGCACTGTGAAAGCCGCTCTGCAAACACGTAGGAGAGCCTGCAGCTAACTCAGAGCGCTGTTTGAACACTTTACCTGTAGGTGTGTCTTCTTCTTCTTTCTTTTTTGTGTGTTTTGATTCCCTCTGCTTTACTGTAGGTGTCTTTCCTGCACAGAGTTCAAAAGTCAAACCTTTTTAATAAGACATAACAGGCACGTCTTGAGTGCTGCGGTTGGGCTTTCCCCAGCATATTCTAATTACAAGTGTTTCAGAGTCTTTTCATGGGATGAGATGGGAACAGCGGCCAGCATTAAAGAGCTGTTCCGTAATTAGCTGCGGGATCATGCCGTACATCTCCCTCTCTGCTAAGAAGCACTGAGGCGTAGACGAAGAGCTGTTTTATCAGCTGTCTCGCTTTCTCCCTCGGGCCTGAGAGATGAAAAAAAGAACTGAATAAGATAAATAAATATTATGAAATGAAGCAAGCCACACTTAAGAACACGTGTCAGCAGCAGCTGGCTGCTTCTGGTTGGTTTTTGCAATACTTTTGTTTTTCAGGGAGGTGATGTCGGGACTTGAGAGGCCTTGAGGCTCAAGAAACGATGGGTTGAAATAATAAACAATGAGAATGAGAGGGGACCAACATCTTTTGTTTCATAAGTGGGAGTTACATTTGTTTTTCTTCACTAAACAGAAGACTGGTTTCCTGTGATCTTTTTTTAATTTTTTTTTATTGCACACCAGTAAGGAGAAAATGTTTTCTGGAGCAGCTGTAGTCGCTCCGCGGCAGCTGGGAAGGCTAAGGAAGAAGTGTAAACTGTAATAATGGTAATTATCCGTTAATCAAAGATCTAAGCCGCCCGAGCTCGTTGAGAAAAATACAGCAGAGTGGCTTCCAGTAAGCATCGAGCAGTGGATGTGACGTGGGGCAAAAAAACACTACAGTTCTGGAGATGGAAGGTGTTTGATTGCCTGCATTTACTTTGCAGTGTAGCATCAAACGATGACATATTGTCGGATTCAGTTTCAGCGCTGACCCGGCATGAATCCTCCTCCAGGTCTTACACCTCGCATGCTTTGGACATGTGTTAGCCACGTTGGCTCGACATCCCTGCCAAGAGGCTGCATGCATCGCTGCAGCGCAGGCTCATGTCAGGGCCGATCAGCCTCTCGGATACGCAGGTGTCAGCCCCGCGCTGTTTCTGCATGTGTCTGTCCCCGTTGTCTCTGTGGGTATTCAGCTCACCTGTCTGTCTGTCTTTTTTTTGTATGCCTGCCCAGTTCTCCATCTCGCTCTGTTTCCTCGATCCTCCCGCCTGTAACGCCGTGTACCGTCTGAGTCTGTTCATCCACCTTCCATTCCCCTTCTCTTGGTGACACGAACCAGATGTGTTATGTCTTCTAACAGCTGTGCTTCGATTGCTACCACAGGTTCTAAAAAAAGACGGTCAGCATGTGGCTGCCCGAGGCATGTGGGATGTTCTCAGACGTGGCACGAGTCAAGTTCTGTTTTCTGATCTCACCGAGGTAGCCGGGCACTTTTTTTAGCTGTTTTGCTAAATAATCACAAAAACGATGCTGTGCATGATCCTCAGTTTCCTGATGCTTCTGCTGGAATCTGACAATAATGTGTTAGGGAGCACAGCGCTCTCCACTTACGCATCTGTCTAATCAGTGGTGTGAATTTTTTAAATGGCGCGTCGACAGGAAGAAGCGTGGCATGGCTGATGGTTCTGTTGCATGGCACACGTTTGTTAAAAAGGAGAATTAATTAATTCTGAGTCGAGCTGAATCTGGAACATTCAAAAGCTGAACCTGACAGCTGGATGGGAAGTTTTGTTGAAACTTTGTTTCTGCTTTAATGGTTGCAGTAATCAGTGGGATTTGTTGCATTGTGTGGTTTTGCAGTCTGTAGCTAAATCTGTGTGTTAATGCTGTGAACTTTTGTTCCCTCTCATAGAACGTGGACTTAAAATCGGAGACCACACTCTTGGTGCATTTCTTTGGGAAAAAAGGCAAAGCTGAGTTGAAATTTGAGGATTTTTACAAGTGAGTCGAGAAACCCGTTGCTTGCTCGGTGATTAATGACGATGTCCCTGGAAAAAAAAAATCATTATCTGATGCTATTATACGGCCATTAATCATTTTCATACCGTACCGTACTAACCCACCGACAGTTAGTGGTTTTGTTATTGACTATGTTAAGTATTCCTTTGTACCAAGCTTCTGGCGATGGCGTTTCCTGTCAGCAGCTGCCGTCTGTCTCCCTCCTTCAGGTTCATGGACAACCTGCAGACAGAGGTGCTTGAGATAGAGTTCCTCTCCTACTCCAAAGGCATGCCCACCATCGGCGAGGAAGATTTTGCTCAGGTCCTCCTTCGCTACACCAATGTCGAGGATGTTAGCGGGTATCTGGAGAACATGCGTCACAGTATACCAGATGAAAAGGTGCGCTTTTACCTTCAATTTCCCTTTGAACATTACTCAAACAACGAGGTTTAACCTACAGTATAATATAATCCAATACCACCAGTATACTCGCAAAGTATCCCCCTACTTCCTAACAATGAATTTAAGAAGTACATCTGTATTTTCATCATAGCCTGTATGAATGAAAACTCTAATGTCACCCGAAGTTTAAAGTATTGCACCTTTAAAAAATAAAATAAAATACCATATTCATGTGTCCATGCCCTTCATCATACAGCATGATAAAGGCCGTGGTCTTATTCATGCTGTCACAAAACCTTTAACCTTCATTTAGTTGGAAGAGTTGAGTTATATGCATGTCATAGTCAGTACAATTGTTATGAAGGGGTAAATATACGGTGGCCCTGAGAGGTCAAACGCACTGCAGCCTGAGAAAACACCAGCAAAAGCACTGAAAAGCCAACAAAACACCGAAACCGAAACATTGTGTTTTGTGTGCTTTTGCAGCATTTTGTCTATTTGCTTGTGTTTTCTTAAATTGCCTGGCTGCTGTAGACTTAGCTATAATGACCAAATAATTTTTGCAGCAGGTTGTATACATTGTCCCCCCTGATGCCCATGAGTCGGCTTGCTTTTGGAGCCTCAAGTGGCCACACAGGGAAGTGCAGTTTTTGGCAACTGTGCATTGACTTTGTTTTTCTGCAGCAGCAGCCGCAGCTCAGAATTTCTGCATTTCACTGGATTTCACTGTAATTAGCTGCTGAGTATAAGAAAAGAGGGTTGACATTTTTTTTGTGCCAAACTTTAGCTTGAAGATGGTTAGTTTAATTCAACTAAGTTTGCACTTAAATATGCATGGGAATGATATCGCCCCTATAGTCCAGTATACTCTCTATCCTAAATGGAAGATATGTGTTGCTGCTAATTGGCAAACTACTACATCAGACAAGATAAGACCTTGTGAAGCCACAAAATATTGTGGCCGTCCTGTTAAATTCCCAAAATGAAAGAATTCCCACTTCTGTGTGGCCCGAATAAAACACAAAGCTTCAAAATTGCTAAACCCCAATAAAAACAACTGCAAAAGTCATAACACTGCATCACTCCAGCAGTCGGAGGGGATTTCCAAAAGCTATGCAGACTTTTCACTAGATGCTCTGTAGAATCACGATTCTTCTACAAAGACAAAGTTTGGATCCTCGCGTGGTGATGTGGGGCTTTAATCCCGAAGTAGTCTGCGAAGATATTGGTTTACATGAACATGGAAGCATTTCACCCATCTCTTCCTTTTAATGCCGCTCTGTGAATTAGCTGTTGAGTGAAACAGCCTCATTTTGGCTTGAATTTGTTTTTCCTCTTGGCACGCTGACCCGCATGAGAAGGTGCCAGCAGCTCCTCAGCCAACTGGAGTAGCCTGTTGCTAGATTTCCATTGATAATCAAGTGGGTCTCATCATTACGCTGAGAGATATTTTATGGCTCTCACATTGTTAAAACAGCAAAGCATCACAGATTAGTCATTACTCCATTTGTTCGGCTGTGTGTGTTGTCTGTTTGGCTGGGCCCCCGGCGAGAGAAGCAGCTAGTAGCTGCAGGATGGTTGAGTGGACATCAATGGGCTCAGTGTTATAGTCATCAGCCAAGCCTGAGATGTTTGGGGATTCATCACTTTTGTTTTTGTTTATTCAAGTATCAGGTTAATCTGCTTTAGAAAAGTCTGCAAACGGCCTGACCTCTTCCCAAAAGCGACGATCCTCCCCCCCTTCCTCACCCACTGCTGACAGCTCAGCGTGTCCATACCGCACAGGGAAAATCCAGCAATGTATACTTTGTCTGTTTGGGTGTGTTATCTATCTGATGACTCCAAGGTCCCACACACACTAAAGGATTCCCCACCAGATGAAAGAAAGCAGATTACACATTGTGTGAATTTTAGCACACGGTGCCGGAGTGTTGACACATGTGTCTTGTTTGCTTTACGTGTCTCGGCGGTATCGTGTCCGTGAATAAAAGCTTTGCCTTTTTTATTTGGTTATTATTCCTGTGCAGGGAATCACTTTTGAGGAGTTTCGGTCCTTCTTCCAATTCCTTAACAACCTGGAGGATTTTACCATCGCCATGCAAATGTACAACTTTGCCAACCGCTCAACTGGGCAAGGTAACGTCTCACATTGTGGATGCATGGACAGAAGGTGCTTTTAAAGTGATTTTAGTTTTATTTTGTGTCTCTGACTTCTTGTTGTCTGTCTCTGACTCATGGGGGAAAACCAAAAACACAACTTCTAAACTTCTATAGAAAAGACCAACCATTTCGTAGTCTACCTGGACTAATTATGAAGAGTTTTAAGTCGAGAAAAATCCATCCATCCATTCTCTTCCGCTTAACCTTTTTCAGGCTTGCGGGAGGACTGAAGCCTATCCCAGCTGTCTCAGGGCGAGAGGCAGGGTACACCCTGGACAGGTCGCCAGTCTGTCGCATGACGTCGAAATCTGTGATATAACTACAGTTTATGATTATTCCAACTCTAATGTTCAATTTCTTTATGTTTGTAAAAAGAGACAAAAAGTGCAGAGTTTAAACGTCTCCTTAGCATCATTACCGTTAACAGATCTGAAAAAAAATGGTACCATCATCTAGCTAGAGCCAGAAAAAGTAAATCCACACCTGAACACTGAATCTACATGTGAGTGTATTAACAGATTACAACTGCTCAAGCAGCCTCCAGTGCAGCAGGTTACCTGCCTGCAGGGATTTGCTCCCATGCAGCTACAGGCAGTTTTGTGAGGCTGGTCAGAGATGATGGGCTCGATGACCTTTGACTCATAGGTGACTTTGACTGAAGTGTTCAGCCTGCGCTTTAGCTGCTCCTGTTTAAAATGTGATTCGATGCTTTGTGTAGAACTCGAGTCTTAAATCCATTCGATTAAAATAGAAGTATATTTATTTGTTGCACAGAGTGTCGTAAATTCCTCCACCAGTCTGAGTTGTGCTCTTCATGAATAAATTAACCGCTCTGACTTTCATTTAAAAGTTGAGAGAGCTTTAATATTTATAATATTGCTCCTTTGACCAACCACAGCATTAGATTCACCAACCTAATATGGTGATGGTGCCACGAAAACAGCTTGGAGCCACTCAGGGCATAAATAAGGCCTTCTGAGGGTGCCTCGTGTCCTTGGTCTGACATATCGCACAGATGCTTAGTTGGACGGAGATCCGGGGAATCATGGAGCGTGGCAGGACTGCAGCAATGTTTAGGTGGATGGTATCAAAGTATGATCCACATAATTGCGAGGATCCAAAGCTTGATACTGATGTTTGATACTGTTAACATTGGTAATACACATGTGATAATGTGTCATCTGCAGAGGAATTTGCCAGAGCGGTGTACGTGGCCACCGGCATCAAACTGACCCCCCACTTGGTCAGCACTGTCTTCAGGATCTTCGATGAGGACCACGACAATAAGCTCAGCCACAGGGAGTTTGTTGGCGTCATGAAGGACCGGCTGCACCGCCGTGCTGGGGTAGGACAGCTGAGGGCTTTTATGCATTATTGATCTATTTTCTGCTTTTTTTTTCTTTAACTCTCTCTGTCAGTGCAAATGGGCTCAAAGGTGAGCACATAAATCAGAGTCAAACAGGAAAATACGGTTTAATTAAGAACTCAAATATGCATGTTTACATTCAGCGATACTAATTTCCTCTACTTGATCAGCTTCTAGTAACAAAATCGTCATGTGTTCTGCTTAATTTTGACTTTAAGTAAAGGCTGATTTTGTGCCATTTTTCTTTAGCTTGCAGTATCCTTAGATACACCACATAGTAATGTTTAAATTACACTCCTGCTGCATTTTGTCACTGAAACACAACTCAAAGAGTTGAGCTTTATATGGCACTATACTGCCATCTAGTGGCTTCTCTTCAAATCAAACTGACTTTCTTTCTCTTTCTTTCCCCTTTCGCACATAATTCACAGGGCGTCCGAGTGGAGGAAAAGTTTGTCTCTTTCAAATCCTGCATGAAGAAGAAGCTTTCAGGCAAATAGGTAAAAGCTTTTTGCACGGTGTCAGCGTTCACTGACGAATGGGACAAAATACAAAGAATTAAAAACTGCACTACAGCAGCACACAGTCTTTGGAGATGTGTTTGAAGCCCACGCTGTCCTCGTCGGCAGCATTAAGTTTCACTGTAATATTAACGCCTGAACAACTGCCACCAGATACCGGCTTAGGCCTGCATACATGAGCAGTGAGCAGTGCAGTTTAAAGCTGTATACATGTTTCAAAGGAACCTCGCAGGAGAGGGCATAATAATCTGATCTCTGATTAAAAAAAAAAAAGGAAGGAAGGAAGGAAGGAAGAAAAGGAAGGAAGAAACTAAAGGAAGGAAGGAACAGTGGTGAACCGCTGGCAGGGTCATGGACAGGCAATGCTGACTGATGCAAACGGGGAGTGAAGGCTGGCCCGCATGATCCGATCCAACAGGCGAGCTCATGTAGCTCAAACTGCTGGAAACTTAATGCTGGTTCTGACAGAAAGGTGTCAGAATACACAGAGCATCACAGTTTGTTGTGTATGGAAATGCTTCTATAGGAATAAGGTGAGCTGGTGAAGGCACTGTTAGGTTGTGGGTAATGTCTGCTGGAATGGTTTGAGGAGCACAACAATGAGTTTGAGGTGTTGACTTGGCCTCCAAATTCCCCACATCTCAACTTACAGGACTGAAAGGATCTGTTGCTAACATCCTGGTGCCAGATACCACAGCTAGTGGAGCCCGTGCCTTGATGGGTCAGGGATGTTTTGGCAGCAAAAGGGGCACAAACATGATATTAGGCAGCTGGGCACAGTGTTGTGCTCAATAGGTGTACAGAGCCTGTGCTAAAAATTTACTCTACTAAACTTACATCATACTTCAAAAGACCTTGATTTTTTTTCTTCTCTACATACTTGCAGGACTGCTGCTTCACTGAGCTCCATGACCTTTTTTAAGAGAAGGTTTTTGTTCCTCAGAGGGAAACACTGAATTGTCTTAATGCTCCCTTAATGCGATTTGGTTTCATGGTTACTTTTTTCTCTTCTCTCTGTTTTGTCAGCAGGTGCAGGTCCCAGCACCAGTGCATGTCTTACAGTGTGGATCAGCAGCGTCTCCTCTCTGCGACGACAGAAGGGTTAATGCACACTGCAGCACATTATTGCTCTATCTTAGAAGCTTTGAAATAAACAGGATGTGGCACGAAGAGGATGTGGTCAGCCAAATGGAAGAGGCGTTGTAAGCGGTCAAATGAACACAGTGACCTGCTACTTAACACCCAGCGTTACAGGACTCTGCAAGTCTAACTATATGCTTTTGCTATTTATTGTTGCTGACTTTTATTTATTAATTTAAAAAAGAAAAATCAGGGTTTTCTTATTAATGCTTAAGTATTTTTTTTGGTCACTCGTTCTGTCCTGAGCCTGATATGCCTGCATACTTGGTCCTTTTGTGGTCTCTGCAGCCCCCCTGAACAGATCAGCTTCCCCTCCTCCTCTCGCTCGCCCCCAAAGCTCTGCAGCTAAAACCCTCCAGGATCCTCCAGAGAGGCAGCAGGCCCGAACACACTCACTGTGGCTTTCCCCCCCGTTTGACTACAGGCAGCTAACAGTGTTAATCATTTCTTGGCTGGTGCAGAGAAGTGCTTTCACACCACTTGCAGGGATGACCTCTGTATAAACGTATGCAAAATGCTAAAGCCATATGTTTGTTTCACTCCTGAGCTTTAATATAAATGGAGTTACCGAAACTAAATGTACTGTTCCTTTAACTTCCACTTATTGTAATGAGTTCTTAAGCAATGTCATGCTTTGGGTAGAGCTGTGCTGAGGGAAAAAAAGTTACATGCTTTATTATTAACCAGACTAATGTGTTTGCATTTCAGACTACTCTCTGTTTAAATATTGGAATAGCTGAGCTGCCTCTTTATTTCAGATCAGGCTTTGACTGCTACACCGACATGCACGTCACTCACGTGATCACTGTTTTCACGCCTGTAAGCGAATAAACCGCTCTCGGCCGAGCGTCCTCTCAACAAACTGCTGTTGCTTTCTCCTCTCTGTGATTACAGTGGACTGGTGGCAGCACCACACTAGATAAAATTAGCTGTTTTAATCTCAACCTGAAGGCAAATCATTAACAGTATTAATCATTGGGAACTTGGGGCTGTGTGGGTGTTCAAGACTCTAATCAGGGGCTTTTTTTAATCTTTGAATGATTAATTCAGCTCTAATCCTGCACTTACTGAAGTTACATGAAAGGTAGTGTCATTTCAGTGATCACACATTCATTCTTAGCTATTCAACTGTACTTTGCATTCCAGCTTGTTTTGATGAGGGCTTCACTTTTCCTTCACTTTCATGTGAGCAATCAAGTTCATATAAACAGATATTGTGCCATCTGAAAATGTCTGTTTAGTGGTGCTTCAGCAACTTCAAAGAACTGCACCAAGTTGAGAGACTATAAACATTAAAGAATTCCACATTCCACAGGCTGAGGAGCATCACTTATCCAAGTGTATTAGTCTGAATCCATGTGGAAATGTAACCGACGCCTGCTGTTGTGTCACGTTGTGGCTTCACTGAAAGCTTCAGGTCATCTGCGCTGCCCTCCAGCGCCATCTCTTCAATCAGTTTAATTTCCCTCCATTTAACTGGGCTGTACTTCCCAAAGTAACACACATTCATAAGGATATTTTCACTTTATCGTCAGATAAAACCTTACATCAGCTATTCTCATGTAAACTCACGTATTCATGATCACAATTAATTAAGCTTTGCACAACAGGGCTCTCAATAATGTGCATAGCAAATAATAATAATACACATGTGTAATATATTAATTAGTAAAATAAATACTTTTGAAAACTGGTCAAAAAGTGAGCCATAATGATCTGGATTGATTGACTTGATTGATTTTGGTCCGTGTACCCAAACACTGTGAGGCACACGAGGGGAGAGTCCATAGAATGAGCACAAGACCTGTAAGTGCTTATTGTTCTATCATTTATTCTATTATAGTTATATTTATAATTATGATTCATTTGTGGCCCACATTAAGTGTAGGTTGAAGTCCTTTCTGAAGAAATTTAAATACATTTTCTGTCCTTTGGTACATTTTACACGCATCAATTTGCAACGTTTGTAAAGTTCAGCACATAAATTAGGGGATAACCAGCTTATACTGAAATATAATACAGCGAAGCTCCCAGTGATTCTGTGGTGCTTTCAAATAATTATTTTCATTGTTTATCATACTGTGTTATCTTTGCTGAGTCTTTCGCACTGTCCTTTTTTCTGTTTGCTAACTTCCTCTTCTTACATTACTCTATGAGTGCAGGCTGTATTATAGAGCATCCTGACTGGGTATGCCGTTGGGATGCAAGATGTTACTGTGCAGAGTTTTGGCGTGCTCTCTCTCAGTCTTCACTCCGAAGATTAAGAAGCTTTAGACCTGCAAAGGTTTGTGGTGTCATGCCCTGGCCCTAACCATGCAACATCAACTTTTGAAAAGACATGGCTGCACAACTTTGCACGTGCCTTCAGGGTTGCCCTTTTTGAATGAAGGAGAAAAAATGTCACAATAACAGCCTGCATCTCAAAGGCATACTGTGTCAGGGTACTCTAAAACAGCCTGCTCCTCTATACTAATGTTTCTTTCAATGTAAGAAGGGGAGGGTTAGGATTCTCTACAACACAGTCTGAAGGGGAAAAATATATGTTCTCCCTTCTAAATAAGAGGCCATGTTAACGCTGTAGCCTACACAACTGGAGCATGTGTTGATATGAAATGAGAAAAGGAGGTTAGAATACAGCCCGCACCCAGGAATGAGTAAATGTAAGGGCAAACACTACATACTATTACATATTAATACTAATATTTATAATCTAATGTGTGCCTATCCCTTTTAAAATACTAAGAAGGTGCTCTTTACTTACATTTTTATGGGATATTTGTTTCTGTTTCCCTTTGAACCTCCAGTTCTTTGCTTTTTTAAAAATCATAAATCACTGTGCAAAATATGGCACACGCTATAGTGTGCAGTCTGCCTGTACAAAGCATCCTGCGGCAGGACTGCGAGAATATTTTGCAGGTGGAGATGCAGTAGAAGCAGCTGGATCGCGCAGACCTCCGCCTCCACTGTCAAGCAATGATTAAACACAAAGGTAGGACGGAGAGAGAGGGACAGAAGAGCGAACAAACAAACAAGAACACAGAGAGCAGGATGAGTGTGTGAGGAAGGAGCTGAATCACATCACTCACTCCATCTGAACAAAAAAATAAAACAGACCAGAGAGGTACAACTGACCTCACAGTCTTGTGTAGACTGGACCTATATTTGTAGTCGGCGCGCGCGCACGAGTCCGTCTGAACTTGCTGAACCCATTTTCTGCGCGCGCTGAAAAATGTGCCAGGCTTGCAGCATCCCGCGGACGTCATGGCAACCTGTGGGGAAGCAGGCGAGCGCGGACTCGTAGTGAATGTGTGCTTGAGCTCGTGCACAGGTGTGCGTGAGCCGTCTGATGTGTTGTTGTAGTCTGTACTAGTAGTCGAGCAGGACGATCAGAGGGGAGAGCGGTGCAAGCAGCACCACCACCACCACCAGCAGCGGAGGAGGAGGAGGAGGCAGGGCGGGAGGCTGGTTTAGGATGTTGCGTCTGAGCTGTCGATTAGGCTGATCAGAGCCGGAGCTACGATGCAGTGACAGTCTACGGGAAGACACGCACACACACGCAGCGGGGGAGAAGAGGGGAGAGCACCACGCGAATGCGCACGGGAAATGATCCGCTCCTAGACTATGGCACCGTCGGGCTCGCGTAGTATCAAGCGAGGCTGTCAGAGAGTTTTGTACTGGATCCCGGTCCTGTTCATCGCTCTGATAGTGGCGTGGTCATACTACGCGTATGTTTTGCAGCTTTGCATAGGTAAGAATGAGCTGTCTCGGTAGTAAGGGGGGATGATGTGTGTGTGTAAGAGAGAGAGAGAGTGTGTGTGAGGAAAGGGGAAATGCCCCTAACTGGTGTGTGTGTGTGGATTTTTTGAGATTGGGTGGAAACACATTTCCCTTTCAGCAGTTTGTGAATCAGGCTTGTTATTTATTTATTTTATTTTGGCATTCACAAGAATGTCTTTATTGTTCACGCAGTGTGTGTGTGTGTGTGTGTGTGTGTGTGTGTGTGTGTGTGTGTGTGTGTGGACAGTCACATGACAACAACACTTCAGCCAGTTGTCAGCATATTGTTGCAGGCAAGTGAGAAATGTGTATTTTCACAGTGCAACTGGAGGACTGTGCAGCCTGCTTTTATTATGAAGTATGTAGCACAGGGTGTGAGATTGGGATTGGACCATCTGTCTCAGATTATCTGATTCTAACGCCTCTATCAGCACTATCTTAAAGTCTTACTGTAATAGCTTCAGGTTCAGTTTGCAGTAGCTTCATCGTGTGACAAACACTGCAGGCATTATCCTATAGCAATAAAAGTCTCTTATGGCTTTAGTCAGTCATCCTTCCTTCACTTCCCCTCCTGCAGCTGATTATTGGGTGGCGCGGTTACAGACGGCGAGCCTCCTCGGTGAACAGTGAGCACAAAGTTGACCTGGATAGTGAGTAATGGTTTCTAGGATGTCTCAGTGGAGTCTCGGCAGCCTACTCTTGTGCTCCATTTGGCACATTGTCAGACCACAAGGAAAGAAAATCTGCTCTGTCACAAAAAAGGGGGAAAAAAAGAAGGGGGGGGGGGGGCACAATAATGGAGAACATCTAATGAGACCAAACAGAAGCAGTTTGATGTTCTGGCTGATTGATCCTTTATCTGATCTTCTCCAAATTTAGACAGACACCAGAGCTTAGAGTGTGCAGGAGTCATAGTGTCATGACACAGCAGCTAGATCCTGTCCCACGATGAACCTCTTCTAGAATTACAGGTCACCACGTGTCTGCCGCCACCCACAAGACTTCTTTCATTACTTCAGGGGAATAGAAAAATAGCCTTTTCTTTATAAAACTGCACTGTTTTGCTGAACAACGGGGAAACAACAGCGATGCTCTCGGGTCACATGGAACGGGCTGATGAAAACAGCAGCAGCAGGCCAGGAAAGTGGCCGCTCGGGGCCAGCGTGCTCTCCGCAGCCATACACAGAGTCAGTTGTGTGAAAGCATCATCAGCTGATACAGCTCGCTCATCAGCTCATGTTAATCCCATTGTCTGGCTTACATAATTCACCCCCAAGCTATCTGAGGTTGACCCACTTTCCTGCAACCCCCCCCCCCCCCCCCCACCCACAACATCAGCCTTTTGAACAATCGATCGCCTTTTAAAGATTGTTAAAGAACTGAAGTCAGATGCTGTTTAGCTTCTTGTCCATTTTTGGAGACACTTTTTGTCAGGAATGCAAACACGATTAGGGAGCGCTGATCCATGTACATGTCCTTAATCAAACACACACACCGTCAGACTCTGGGGTTTTTATGCTGGCATGGCAACATGCACACAGTTTTTGACTGTGTGCCACGATTCAGCTCCTTGGCTCACCTATTCTGAGTGTCTGTGTGTGTGTGCACGCTGCGTTACTGCCTGATTGCCAAAGATAGATGATTCCGTATGCTTAACTAATCATTGCTTTGAGGTAAATGTAAAAAACACCAACAGGAAATTTCCCAACAGGTCTTAACCTCTGCCTTTCTAATGTTTTAGTCCAGCGCTGAAGGTGTGTGTGTGTCCGTGTGTCCGTGTGCAGGTTTTTTTGGGATGCTCATCCAGGCGCTCCTGTCAGCCTCCAGCTTCACCCGGTCCCTTCAGTGGGAATTCACACACTCAGACACAGACACACTCGCTGTGCAGGATGCTCCTTTGTTTTTCACTACCTGTACTCAATGCTCAGCTATGGAGGAACAATGAGTCAAACTGTTTGACAGGGAGCGTGTTGCATATTGATTTTGTGACTGGTGTGAGACCCGACGTTGGGACGGAGGCTCTACAGAGTCAGCGTTTCTCCGTTTTGCTGATTTCAATTCAGGCGCTGACTGATGGCCGAGCATGTTGACAGTCACAATGAGAACCACCCCACACGTGGGTCATCCCCAAGTTAAGGAAGAAATGCATATGTGAAAAATCTGTTTCTGGTAGTCTGACTGTGCCTTTTCACTGTTTCCCTTTCCATTCTTCAGAGTCCATTGAAGACACAGGAGAAAAGGGTAAGTGCTTTATAATGGCGTTTATCATCCTGAGCTCCATGAGGCAGCTGTTCTCTGTTAGGTGTTGAGCTGAGTGGCCTTTTAGTCTTTGCAAAGGTAAGCCCTCCAGCTGGAAATGTGCCATTGGGTTTTGTCATTAAACTGTATGTTTAAAGGTTTTTATTTAGTGTGCATTTCACAATATGGAGGTAAGTTCAAAGACACCAAATGAAGACAGGAGTGGTTTGTTTTCAGCAGTCTTTTTAAGGAGGGAAGTTGGATGGAGTTAAATATTCAGACTCTCCAGAGGATAAATCCTGATAACTAGTAGCATTTAATGTCACCGACAGGTTAGATTCCACCTATTTTTTAAAAAAGAAACATGGCTAAATAATGTTAAAATGCATGGAAATATAAATTAATTGCTTTGTCAGAAGACCTATTAAGCTGTTACGCTGTAAACTTCATTGTCATAGTTGGAAAATTCCAGTTACATGAAACTGATCTCAGTTCAGTTCAATTTTAATTATATTGTGTCTTTGTCTCTCTTCGGCCGCTCCCTTTAGGGGTCTCCATAGCAGATCATCTGCCTCCATCTCACCCCGCCTCCAGCGTCCTCCTCTGTCACACCAGCCCTCTGCATGTCCTCCTTCTCTACATCCTTCTCTGAGGTCTTCCTGTTTTCCTCCTGCCTGGCAGCTCCATCTTCAACCTCCTTTTTCCTGTTCTGCACACGTTCAAACCATCTCAGCCTTGCCTCTTTAGCTTTAATCTCCAACCTGAGCTGTTTTTGTCCATTCTGGTCACTCCCAATGAAAACCTTTGCATCCTCAACTCTGACACCTCCAAGTCCGCCTCCTGTCTTATAGTTTATTACAATTTATAACCTCACTACCATCTTGTAAACCCTCCCTTTGTTTCTTGATGCTATCCTTCTGTCACAAACCCCCTGATGCTCATCTCCACCTGCTCCACCCTGCCCACACTCTCTTCTTCACGTCTCTTATGCATTGTCTGTTGCTTTGGATGACACCAGGCATTTAAGCTCATCCACCTTCACTACCTCCTTGCATCTCCACTGTTATACCTCCACTATTCACGCAGATGCATTCTGTCTTGCTTCTACTATAGATTTTCATTCTTCTTCTCTCCAGAGCATACCTCCACCTCCAGACTCTCTTTCACATGCTTCCTACCAAGTTTCATGAAATTCAGCTCAGTTGTTTTTGCTGACAAACAGCAATGGCACACTTCCACCCTGGCGCTCGCTTTAGCAGAGGAAATAATCAAAGAGACTCTCTGTAAATGGATTCTGTGCCTGCAATAAAATTTCCATCAGCACACACTTAAGGCATCTTAAAAGTAATTAAGCTGCATACTGAAGCCATGATTGGCTCAATGCTGAGTTTATACAACTTGTTCATTGAGCCCGATTTCTCCTTCACTTTGATTTACACCGTCCCAGTGTTTGGCACAACAACAAATAATAATTACCGCAGGCTGATTTTTAATACTCTACCGATTTTCCAATGAAAAAGGCGAAACTGAATCACCAACATCGTTCTTGTTCAATGGAGTGTACGTGCACCGCTGAAAATTGACGCTGGTGTTCTTCTTTCTTGTTTTTGCTTGCAGTCGTATACTTGCTGGTGTACCATGTCGTTTTCATCATGTTTGTGTGGGCGTACTGGCAAACCATCTTCACCAAGCCCATGAACCCCCTGAAGGAGGTGAGTGTGTCCGACCGTGACGCAGCGTGCATGTCGCAGTGTGAAGGGAAGCTGTAGTTTAGCGCTTCCCCATGTGATTGAATGCTGCATTTAGACTAATAATACTCTCCAGTGGAAGTGCCTGGATCTGCACTCTTAATGGCTCTGATCCTGGCCACAGCACTTAAGCCCCGCGGGGTGAACGCATGCATACATCTTAAGAGAAAAGCCACGGTTGCAATTTCCACAGAGGCGAACCGCAGACACGCAGGCAGCAATCATTGGAATAAAAGTCCAGACTTACATTTGCTGTGCTGTTTGTTATGGTTATTTGTTTCCAGTGTTCGGTTATAAATTGTCCCGGTGGCTGCGAGGGCTGGAGAAAGCCCCCCACCCCACCCCAAAAAAAACACCAAAAGAAAACCCAGAAACAAATGGAAGAAAGTGCCCTGCTAAGTTGGCTTTCACAGTAGTAGAAATTCCCGCATTACTGATTCTCACACAGCATGGGGCTTGTCTGGCAGAATAATTCAATCGGTTTTAACAAATGCAAAGGGGCGGTGAACAGCAGTGATGGGAGATTGGTCTGCTGATAAATCACAGGTGTTGTTTGCCTTTCCCTCCGTGCTCTGCCCTCCATAGTTTCACCTGTCCCACTCTGACAAGGAGCTGCTGGAGCGTGAAGATCGGGGAGAGTCTCAGCAGGAAATCCTGAGGAGGATAGCCAAGGATCTGCCCATCTACACCCGCACCAACTCCGGAGGTACAGTAACGGCACGCGGTGCCGCTGAGGCAGAACAGCTGGAATAGTCTAGACTGACGCGCAGCTCTCAGAGCTCATTTCAGCGCCTGTCACCTTGTTAGTCTGTGGTCAGGAGTTAGGAGAGGCTGCTGGTACTGCTGCTGACGGCTGTGTGATTGAATTGGCTGTGTCTCCTCAGCAATCCGTTTCTGTGACCGCTGCCAGCTGCTGAAGCCTGATCGATGTCACCACTGTTCAGTCTGTGATAAGTACGGCTCCTCGCTCATGCACCTTTAGAGAACAGACCGCACTATTCGCCGCACGCAGGTGCACAGAGAGTTACTCACAGTTTCACTGACGTCTCACCCTGCTGTGTTACAGATGCATCCTGAAGATGGATCACCATTGCCCCTGGTATGGAGTGACTGTCTTTTATTTAACACACAGTATTGGATTATTGACACTGCATTAGTGCACCGCTGTACTCACGTGCACTTATGCTCTTTAGCGATATAAATTCCCTTTCAGTAAAGCCCCACAGCAATAGAGTTTCACTGCAATCCATCATACTGAGATTGCACCACATTGCCAGAGCATTCAAGATAACTAGCAAACAGGCCTCGTTTAGACCACACAGCCCAGCCCACTCTGCCCTTAACAGTTTCATAATGGAAGTGTTGCATATCAGGCTAGTGGGAAAAAATATAGACTAATTTTTTGGTGGAATTTTCATTTCTGCTTCCAATAATTTCATCATCACCTCTGAGCAAATTTTGATTCGGTGTTCCAGCTTTCATTTTTATCTAAGTCAGTAAAGCCTTCTGGAAAAAGTTTCTCACCCCTGACGTAGATGCACAAACAGCTTGATTTGATACTCTAAGCTACCAGCTGGTTCTGGCAGCAGAGGGAGACAAGACAAATCCGATCCTAGTGTGTCTAATTTTTGGTAAACACGATCAGCTTGTTGGCTCTCTTGTGAATAATGCACCATATCTGGTGTTCAGGGGAAAAACAGGAGAATCAGTAGGAACTGTGTATATAGTTTATACTGGGACATGAAGCAATAAAATCTGAGATTTCTAGTTATTTATTTAATTAGCTGGTTTTATTTGGGAGTGAAACCACACACACCTGTGCTGGCCTCTGATTGGTTAAAAGGACTAATTGCTGGTTGATGATTTTTCCAGCTAAAAAACCCAAACAAATTCACAAACACCTGATAGAAACACTACATTTCTGTCACTTTGCTGCCTGGCAGACTGTATCTTCCCCTTTTGTTGACTGAGCTATGCGTTTTTATTATAAAAACCCCTTTAAAAAGCTGAAATAATAGACACAAATGTAACAGCTGCTTTCTGTCGGCTTAGTTTCATTAGCTAACATTAAAAAAGGTCCCTCCCCCTAGCCCATCCCTGCTGCTCTGCACAGCGATGTAAAGGGTGTCCGAATTGTCTCAGGAATATTGAAGTGTGCATACAATCGTTTCCATCAGCAGCCTGCGTCCTTTCATCCATTTGTTATTTTGCAGGGTGAACAACTGTGTGGGATTCGCCAACTACAAGTTTTTCATGCTGTTTTTGTTGTACTCGCTACTCTACTGCCTTTTTATAACTGCTACGGATCTTCAGTACTTCATCAAGTTTTGGACTGTAAGTACGAAGCGATCATGGTGTAATATGTCCGTGCGTGAATGTGTTGTTGTTGTTGTTGTTGCTGTTGTTGTTTTTAAACAACTTGTTTAATCACAGATGAATATTTATGTTTTACCCTTTTTCACAAGGCTGGAGGTAGAGCACATTTCCGCCTAAAAGAATACCTGGTATGAACCAACCAGCTACTAAATTAGAGACTGCTTCCCTTAAAACAGCTAGTTGAAGTCTCTCCAGTTAGAGAAAACCCGCTGATGAGATTTAGTTTATTCTTGTGTCAGCTTTGTGCCGGTGTAGCTCTGTTAAAGTGTGTGTGTGTGTTTTTCCCTTCTCAGAACGGCCTCCCAGACACTCAGGCAAAGTTCCACATCCTCTTCCTCTTCTTCTCGGCCTCCATGTTTTCCGTGAGCCTGGCTTCGCTTTTCATCTATCACTGCTGGCTCGTCTGCAAGAACAGATCCACTCTCGGTAGGTAGCGTCCTCCGCGCCCGCATGCGTGCGTCTGTGTGTTTTGAGTTTTGACGCAGTGTTTGCAAAGCCTCAGCTGGACACCAGCGCTCTGTTTTCTAGGAATCTGCCTCCTCTGTTTGCACAGCATCGTCTTTGCACTAATGATGAAGGATGCTGTATGCCTTTTTCCCCCCTTTCTCCATCTGTCACCATTCTCATCAGCACACTGCCTTGATGAGCCTCTTTGGGCTGCTGTCAGACAGAGGAGTTTCCCATTATGCGTGCACAGTGGCACACTTTGTCCCTGTGTGTGGAGGAGAGTGGATTATCCAGAGGAGTATGTTACAGTGTAATGCAAAGACACAAGGCTGGGAGCAGTAAGCAGCTTAGTAAGAGACACTGATACGGTGTTCAGAGGGAGAAGTCACACCTGGCGAAACAGCCTGAGATCTAGTTTTTCCTGCACAACAAAGACACTTTGATTCAGAGTTGTTTTCTCGATGCCACAGTTCAGCCTGAGCGGGTCCCGCGATGATCCGCTGTTTGATCGAGCTCCAGTTTAAAATTAGCAGATTGTGCAGAGGCTGAGGAGGGAGTGCTGTGTTTCTAATTCTTCTTCTTCTTCTCCTCATCTGCTGTTACAGAGGCAGTGCGTTCTCCTGTGTTTCGTCACGGCACAGATAAGAACGGCTTCAGTCTGGGCTTCAGCAAGAACTTCCGCCAGGTGTTTGGCGATGAAGTCAAATACTGGCCAATCCCTGTCTTCTCCAGGTGAGCTCATCAAAAGCAGCTTGAAAACCACTTCTCAAATACCAGACAAAGCATTTGAACCAGTCATAAATGATTAACACCAGCCTACAGAGGGTTATTTTACAGTTTATAAACCCCGATGACCACTAAAATTTCAGTCTAGCCTGAAGAGCAATCAGGTCAGAGACTCGAGGAGCTGCTTCAGGATACAATAATGTGATCAGTAGAATTATAATCATCCCACACCTGCTGAGAGGCTAATATGTGACTGAAAAATGTCCACGCATGATATCAGAGCATTCTTTTATGTTTTTTCCCCCTGGTATCTTAAGTAAAGTCATACAAACAGCCTATTCAGAATGTTATATTATTAGATCAAAACCAGCTCTGAATAATGCCGGCATTAACATTTACACTTACAGTCATGTGGGGAATTCACATTTATCTTCTTCATAATCATGTCCTTCAGGCAATGTTGTAAAAAAAAGAAGCAGTTTAGGGAATTATTTTAGCATATTTAAACACAACGTTGTCAAAGCAGCCGTGAATGAATGAAGTCAGCAGTGAGCTCAGGGATTGCTGAGCATCGCCACTTAGTTTGAAACAAAATGGTTCAAAAGAGACAGAAAGTCCCAGAAGAGACAGCAGCAGAGCATTAGATCTCAGGAAACAGCAACATCACCGCTGTGAGTTGATGCTGATGCTCCAGTTTTGCAGCTTAAATATTATTTTGTGACTATACAGCAATTTGGCAGTGACAGCTATATGAACTGCAAAGTAACAAGAATCTGACCTGCGATAAAAATGGAACATGGACTTCCTGGATGTCACGTTACAATTAACTACACGCCAAGCTATGCTGTTATTTAAATGTAAATATCTGATGTTTTAAAGAGAAAAGCTGTAACCGTGCTTATTTGTGCTGTAAAGTTGGATTTTTTTAACACTGTAGTCGATGGGGTTTGACGGAATGTTGGTGGCGGGCTCAAGTGGCCACTAGAGGAACTGCAGCTTTTAGCATTTCACAGCGGTTGGTATGAATAGCAGTTTTTGGTGGCTAGTGTTACCTAACAACACTGCATTGCATAACTAACTTTGCAGAGTCGTTTTCCTGCCTTGATTATCCATACATGCTTTAATGTTTAGCTTTTTTTAATCCTATAATTTCAAGGGACTCATATTCAGTAAAAACATACACAGGTTTGCTTTAACAGAATCTGCTTAAACTTAAATATGCATCCATAACATAGAACACTTACAATCTGCAGTAATTGGATCATGACAACTGTGCTTCTTCTTGTCTGGTGGCCTTACAGTTTAGGCGATGGCTGTTCGTTCCCAACCTGCCTGGTGAATCTGGATCCGGAGCAGCCCTCCTCACCAACTGGCTCCAACCCAGCCAACAAGAGGTGAGTAAAAAATAACACCATCCAATTAATATGTGAACTCGAGTACTTTACAGAAACAGAGTCTGCACAGCTGCATATTAGCCTATAGGGGTTTTATCAATTGTGCAGATTTAATTATGCAAGAAAATAGATCACCTGTTAGCAGCTCCATTATCAGTGATGGGTCTCCAGGTTTAGATTACAGGAACATTTTGCATTGATTTTCACCCCCGGTTCTGTTTGTGTAATCTTAGTGCAGCAGAGGGCCGTCAGTTCCCCTCCAAACCACTCAGAGAAAGCCAGAGTCGTCTGCTCACCAGCACCCCCTCCTGGTCAGAGAATGAAACTGCAACGGACAAGGACAGAAAGGGTAAGATGATGCTCCTTCTGTAGGGTTCTCCGCAGCTGCTTGATGATAAAACAGCAGCACTGTACCAAGGTCTTGAGCCACTCATTTTCAGAGGAATGGTTTTTTTTAGTAGCTATTGATCAAAGGCTGAGGTATGCCAAATCACACGAACCAGACTGAAAATCAGGCCTCATGGGGTGATGAATGCAAATTTGAAAATTTTGGCTCAAAACATTGTTAGTATGTGCGAAGGAGGTCAGGAGTACGGTGGCCCTGAGAGGCCAAACACACTGCAACTTAAGAAAACACCAGCAATAAGAAACACGTTGCAAAGCACACAAAACAAAGGGGAAAAATGAAAACAGAAATAGGAAAAAACAGATTTCCAAAAGCAAGGGAAGTGTTTTTGGGGAGACAATAACTCGACGGACCAGTTACAGGAACCAAAATATGCTAAGAATTGCTCTGGGAGACACTTAAAAGAAGTGGAGGATCTATCGGTTTTATGAGGAAAGAAAAGATGAGAGGTAAGTGTGTTAGCCTAACTATTAGCCTAAAAATTCGTCATCAGTATTATATGAATCATCAGATTAACACACACCTAGCATATTTTGGTTCCTGCAACTGGTCCGTCGAGTTATTGTCTCCCCAAAAACACTTCCCTTGCTTTTGGAAATCTGTTTTTTCCTATTTGTTTTCGTTTTTTCTATTTCTTTTTTCCTATTTCCGTTGTGTTTTGTGTGCTTTTGCAGCGTTTTTCTTATTGCTGGTGTTTTCTTAAGTTGCAGTCTGTTTTTGTCCACTCAGGGCCACCGTACAGGAGGGACGGTTGTGTTGACAGCCATCAGTAAAACACGTTGGAGGCTCTGTAATGGTTTGGGCTGGATTCCCCTCGGTCGTGTTTGGGATGTTGTCATAATTTATGGAATTATTATTCTTTTTTGCATGGCAAAAATCCCAAACACGCAGTGCAGTGAAATATATGTGTGTGTGTGTGTGTGTGTGTGTGGAGCACCATCAGTCATGGATTGCTGCACCTATTTCCCATTTTCCAGTTAAAATGTTAAAAACTGAGTGCGAGCTCAGGAGTTTTGCACAGTACTGCACTCCAAGATGTTGAGTAATGTTCCACCTGTGTGTTTGATTCAGGTGCCAGTAACCCAGGGATGACCATAGAGAACGAGGCGTAACCACGTTTGACACTACAAACCAGAAAAGTATGTTTACGCTCACGCACACCTTACCTGCAGAATGAGATTCAGGATTATATTTTTAAAATTCACGTTTCCTTGTTTTGTCTCGCAGGTCTATGCTGCCCCCTCCTCTGTGTCCGTGCCTATCAGAACGTGACGTGGTGGTGACATCATATTTGTCGTTTTCCATTAGTGCACCATGCTTATGAGAGACTGACTTCGCTAACAAACCGGAGGAAAACATAATAATCGTCATTTACTTCTCTTATCGTTATTATCTGCTGCTGCCTGAAAGTTGGAACAAGTCGACCGTATTTGAAACTGCATTCCAATTATCCCGTTTTCTTTTTTCTATACAGACAAGCACAGAGCAGCAACAGAAGAGCGGACTTTTTGCACTTTGAACTATAAGTGAGCTGCTTTTGTACGTCCCAGTTCAAAAGTCTGCAAGTCTGTTCGTTTTCAGTCGTTCTCACAGCGTAGCGCTCGAGTAGATGCAGTTTGCCAAATGTTTGCTCTGAGTATAGATTAGTAGTGATGTTAATGTGCTATATAACTGACATTCCTTCAGACATTTTTCTTTTTCTGTTTCTTTTTTTTGTCGTTTGAGGGGCTGGGGGCAGGTTTCTCCACCCGCTGTGTTGAGTATTGTGCAAGTTGATGAAATGATGCATGCTCTCATCTCAGGATGTCAACGCAAACACACCTTGTGAAGTGAACGTGTCCCCCGCCCACCACAGAAAAGAGTAGTTAGTAGTAATTAAATTCCAATAAGGGCTCTGCTAGATCTTTATAGCATATATGAGGATGTTGCCGTCACACCTAAAAGCTGGTGGTGCTCTGTGCGTATGACAGCGCCCCTCCCCCAGTCCCCCCTCCTGCCAAATATGTCCTACAGTCTGACGTCAAACTGCTGGCCAAAAAGCTTCCCGACTGTTCTGTCTATGAAGGGCCCGCCAGCAAAAACAAGCCTTTGTGCGATGCTGCTGCAGATTCTGTTGATTGTTTTAATATCTCACATATTGTGGATGTACTGCAGAGCAAAAAAAAGAAAAGAAAAAAATCTGCTCCGGTCGCTTCGTGTGGTTCACTTTGACCTTCTGAGGCTGGAAACGATTAAAAGCGTCACTGAAAATTAAAGAATGTACGCTCTTCTCAAAACAAAAAGCTTCATAGTGACAGTCAGTGTTCGATCTCTATTTTTCTATTCTTCTGTGTATGACTTAAAGACTATATGGATGTGAGAGGCAATGTACTGTACAGTTGTGATGCCTTACAAGAATAAAATGAGCTCATCTTCGGTCTCACTCGATTCTTTAATGGAAGAACGCGAAGCCACTGAAAGATACGATGGTAGAAAAATTTCAAGCCTTTATTTACAAAATCATCTAAAAACATTCCTCTTTTTTATTGCATATTCTTCTTCGACTCGGTTACAGTGAGAGAAAGACGTACTGCAGAAAGAGGGAAGTGCTTCAGCTGTCGAGTTTCTGTCACCGGAGGTTAATAAGCCGTGAGCCTACGCTTTAACACGCACCTATGCAAGTTCAGGATACTATTCAACAACAGCGTTTATTCTTGTTTTTGTTTCTTTTGTACATGCGGCAGTTTTATGCGGCATGAATGAACTGGAAAAGCAACACTTGAAGGGAACCAAAAAGCACAAAAAGTCTAATTCAAAGGTCAGAACTACAAATGAACTCCCGCTTGTTAAAAAAGCACCGTCACTTCGAGTAAAACATTCCTCTTCTTTTATTTCAACACTAAAACTATAAATTAAAACAAAAACTGACTCTCTGGTGGTTACTCAGTGGTTACCTCGGCACTTCCTACAGCTTTCATTCTGTTTTTCTTCCCAACACATTTTTGTTGGTTGGCTGAGGTGATGTGTATCCATGATGTTTACACGCACATCAGTGTGCATCCATTCTGACCAACTGATAATAAAGAAATGGCATCCACTTGCTTTATGGTCTGCACCGCTTTAAAAGGCTTATTACAGTGGACTTAGCTCTTACTCGGGTCGTTATAAACTTAATGTTAACGGGACCGATTAGAAAAATCCTCAAGATTCAAGTGCATGTAAACACACCCCAACTATCAGAGAGGAAATCTGTGTGGACTTAGTGTTGAAATGGGGGCAACTAGTCCATGCCAATAAATTAAAAAGTTAAAAGATAAGAATGCAGTTATTATTAAGGCTGAGCGTGGTGAGAGTTGTGATCGTACAGCTTTACATGTTCACAATGTGAAATGGGAACATAGAGAAGGCAACAAAGAGGCCAGAGAGACACACAAACACACCGGAAACATTTTCAGCTTTCCTTATAAAATCAGGTTAGAGCTTTAAAGTGCAAAACATTTCTACAGAACACTTTAGGAAAACTAAAATCCCACCTTTTTAAGCATGTTAAATTGAACTGAACCGACCACACGCCGTCTACGCTGCCTCTTAGGAATAAAAGACTAAACTCAAACATGCAGTTGTTTGCATGTGTGAGGACAGCGGTGATTCTTTTTTTTTTGGACCATCATATTCATTGGTCTAAAGTGAGCAGAGCCTATGAGAAACTTGAGAAACAGCTTGCTAAACGATGCACGTGTAGGTTATTTTCTTCTTCCATCATTATTGTCACTCGGGAGCTTGGCGTCAGAGCCGCACTGATTTTGGGTGTGAAGTGCAGGATGGGAAGAGTTTCGGAGCGATGTCACGACTGCTGCTTGTTAGCCTCTTCTTCATAGGCGTTTCCGGTTCCGTTCTGGACATAGGCGGAGCCTGAGCCGAGCCCGTACAAGTGACCACAGTACTTTGCATCGTCGATATGATCCTCAAAGAACATCTATGGGAAGGATTACAAAAAAACCCACACAATAATACAATCGATTAGTGGTTAGGATAACACACAAAGTGTGAAAAAAAGATCACGTCAAAGTGTACCAAGTAAATAAAGGGCCAAAATTACCGATATCAGTTATTGGTATTGGTGATATTGATATCATAGTGGTATAACTTTCCAGAATAATTATTTAAGACAATAAAACAAACCTTCCAACACACATTACTGTTTGTAATGCTTTCATTCAAGGTCAACACTATGCTTCCTCAAGCATTCAAGTCACATGACTTCAGAACAACTAAACACAGCAGAGCAGGGAGGAGGGGGTGGAGCCTGTGTGAAAGAAGCGCTGTTTGCACTGCCATGTCTACTTTCTGATGATTGGGAGTAACGCACTGAACCTAGAGAAGAAAAACAAAGTGAAGTATCAATTCTTTCATGCTGGTATCGATCCAATACAAGTACCAGCGTTAGTATCGATACTTGCGATATTTGAATCGATCTGCCCACCTCTATCAAAGCGCAATAAACCTGTATTATTAGGTTTGGCCAGCACGGTGGGGACTTTTCTGGTTGCTATGGGAAAACCAGCCTACTGCTTACTTCAATCCAGAATTACATTCAAAGTCCGGCTCCTCACATACAACGGCTTAAATAATCAGGGTCATTAAATATCTTAATGACCTTGTAGTACCATATCACCCTATTACAGCACTTCACTCTCGCTCTGCAGGCCTACTTGTTGTTCCTAGAGTATTTAAAAGTAGAATGAGAGGGAGAGCCTTCAGTTTTCAGGCCCCTCTTCTGTGGAACCAGCTTCCAGGTTGGATTCGGGAAACAGACACTATCTCTACTTTTAAGATTAGGCTTCAAACTTTCCTTTTTGCTAAAACATATAGTTAGGGCTGGACCAGGTGACCCTGAATCCTCCCTTAGTGATGCTGTAATAGGCGGAGGGATTCCCATGATGCATTCAGTATTTCTTCTTCAGTCACCTTTCTCACTCACTATGTGTTAATAGACCTCTCTGCACTGAATCATATCTGTTATTAATCTCTGGCTCTCGTCCACAGCATGTCTTTATCCTGTTTTCCTTCACTTACTCCAACCAATCACAGCAGATGGCCCCGCCCCTCCCTGAGCCTGCTTCTGCTGGAGGTTTCTTCCTGTTAAAAAGGAGTTTTTCCTTCCCATGGTCACCAAGGTGCTTGTTCATAGGGGGTCATATTATTGTTGGGTTTTTCTCTGTATGTATTATTGAGGTGACAGTGGTTGTGATTTGGTACTGTATTAATTGAATTGAATTGAATATTATTTATGACATTAAACACTTTACTGTTGAGTTTATGGTCAGATCAGTCGTCAAACAATCAGGATGTGAGTGAAGTGCAGACTTTAAATCACAGAGTTTTACAAAAGTACTCCATTAACGGTTTAGGACTTGAAGCCATTTTTACAGTGTCCCCAGCTCTATGTTCATGTTGACCATACTCTCAGCCTTTCTCAGAGACTGAAGTTTTTAAACTGATTACATGTATTAAACACGTCTGAGTTTTGGGTTGATAACGTGTTAACCTGTATTATAAACTGGGTCCTTATTCTGATCCTCTCCACTCTCGAACACGGGGTACGTACCTCTCTCATCTTGAAGAAAGCCATGCCTGTGAGCAAAGAGTCCGAACCAGCCTGATGTTGTGGTCCAATCCTCTCCAGCTCTAGTTGCTCAGCTACTTCCTGAAGCCCACCCTGAAAGCAACACACTTGAGATCAGTGCATGCAGTCAAAGTAAAACCTGAGGGATTGCATCAGAAATCAAGGTGATTAAATTAATAAAGCAGGAGATGCTGCGTGCATGCTGCTGGAATATTTATAGAAGCACCTTCAGGTTTTTACAGCTCTTCATGAGGTACTTGACATCGTAAATGACTGGGAAGTACAGGCGAAGAATCTCAAAGAAGTCCACCTCCTCCTCAGGAAGGTTAGCGTTGGACAGAATCTTAATCAGGTATCCAAAGTCATAGCCACTGTAAAACACACACAGCACACACTTTAACAAAGTTGCTTAGGAGCACAGCAGCTGGTGTCAAATACTATATCACTTTCAGTCTCCAAGGAAACAAAGATAACTAAGAGTTTCATATCAAAGAAACATTGAAATAAAAATACACTGTAGTTATAAATTCCATTGTGGCAACTGAGAAAACTAGACGAGAATAAAAGTGACATCAGTGACCTTCAAACCCAATCTTTGGTTTTTTTGTCCCATTTTTTTTCTCTTTGGTATTTTTTCATACATAAAAATGAGAACAAATGATGTGTTTTTGTGAAAATCTGCTAGTAACAAAGTAGTTAAGTTAGTAGTTAAAACCAGTTCTTTGCAAAGTAGTGTGTTAGATGTGGCTACAACACTGGTTCATCTCTTGAGTTAGGTGCATTTAATGCTAGGACGATTCAGAGGTCAGTGCTAAATGGCTTCACAAACAAACAGGAAAAAAAAACATTCCTCTGAATATTTTCAGGTACAAACACTTGAAAAAAATCAGTGAAAAAGTCGTCAGTGTTCAGAGGAAAAGTTTGAAGGAGCTTTAGAAAGCCTGACAGCAAGTCTGGCTGCTTGGAAGCAACATGCAAAGAAAGACGGCACAGTGCTGTGTTTTTGGTGTTAACACGTTTGTGGCTAAATAATCTTGGTGCTCTGTAACATTTCTTATTAAAAAGACGAGACAAGACAAAACTATTTGACAGGTTAAATATAATTTCAAATTGAAACTAAACAGCATGTCTGAACAGCTCAGCAGACATGTAATTTGGTTCAAACACTCATATTTGAAGAGCTTTTACAAAGGTAATATATAATATTCAAACTCGGTGATAGTGTACCAAAGGTAAAACGCTGTGTTTCTAATAAGTGCTTTGTTATTAAAGAGTAAAAAATTGTGGAAATCTGCCTTTGCTGCCATGTGTGTATAAAATAGCTATAAGCCAGTTTCTGGATGTGAAGCAGCAGGTAAACACAAGTGTTACTAATGACACTGCGAAGATTAAGTCAGAGCAGAATACCTGTGAAAAGACAGCCACTTGACTCCGTCGCAGAGCACCACACCTGATGTCATCAGCAACTCTGCAAAGTAAAGCGTCTCAATGCCTTCGTCCTCGTGCTTCTTGAACTGAATCCCTGAAGTGGTCAGGAGCTCAATGGAGTCCTGTGCATACATATCTTCTCTAAAGGGGAAGAAAGTCACAAACAACAAAGTCAACTAGGTAACAGGTCAGTAATCAGTTTAAGTTTAGGGATTATAATGTTGCTCTTGAATGACAAATAAACTGGCCGTACGAAATTTTACAACATTAGACAATCAACTCATGTTTAATTTGGACAGCTTTTTTCTGGGGGACAAAAAAAAATGTGTAATAAATTAAAATGCCAAGTCTCAGGATTCATTTGAGTAGGTTTAGATGAATATTACAAAAATGTAAGGGAGATCAAACCCTTTAACACACTGCACCTAAACTGCAAACAGTGAAGAAAAAGAAAGCCACAAAACTAAACAGAAATGTACTAGAAGAATATCCTCTGTTCAAATAAAAACTAAAACTAAAAGAAAACGTTGATTGCCAAAATCAGCTGGTTGGGTCTTTTGTGGATCCGCAGAAAAAATATATAGATGGTAGCAACAAACTATGAATGCACTTCAGGATGCAGCGTACATGTTTTTCCTTCAAGAAACGACTCCCTGTCCATGACTTCAGAGCTCTCACCACTGACAGGCTGCAGTTTGCAAAAAATGTACAAAAAGAAATAAAGTAGTGTTTTGGAACCACGTTCTGTTTGATCAAACCAAAATTTACCTCTATTAAAATGATTAAACATCTCTAGGAAGGGAAAAGCTTGGAACATAAAATGCCACATCATCATCTAACATCGAAGGGCTTCTGTTACGATTCGTGCACGTAACCCTGCCAAACGCCCTGGCTCACTGGTGTTGATGATTTCACTGCTGGCAGAAGCCATACGTTGAATGCAGAGTTGTGCTTACATTCAGCCAATTGCATCAGAACCTGTTGGATGTTTCATTATTCAGCAGGACTACAATCCTCTACATAAAACCAAAAGGCTTACAAGAGTAAAAGGAAGGAAAATTCTCGACTGGCCGAGTCAGCCCTCTGATTGAGCGCCATTCCAAAAGGTGGCGGTAGCTGACACAAGCAGCAAAGAGCTGTACGTGAGCAGTTGAGGACTGGGAGATCATCAGCAGGGAGGTTACAAAGCATCTGCAACTGTCTTTAAGTCAAAAACTCAAAGCAGTCGCTTACAAAACTGCAAACACAATGATTTTGTGTGTATTTGAATAACTTTTGAGCACCAAAACTCTGGGCCCCTGTCTCACACACTTCTCTCTATAGTTTTAATGCAATACTCAAAATTAAAGCTGAGACTTGGCAGTGTAGTGTAGTATTAATTGTTTTATTTCAAACTTAGTGTCATATTGAAACAGTGCGTAGACCAAAAGCTGTCCAAATATTTACAGTCGGGCCTGCATGTAGAAACGATTCATGTCCCGTTAAAGCTGGAGTGGAGACTTTTACACAGAAAGAAACAAACTTATTTTACATCCAAGTCCTTTGTCAAATGCATTCACACAAAGCGGATCAAGCCCATCAGATAAATCTCTCAACATTTTGTATTGACAGATGGATACAGTGCCACACTACAGTAGTGAGTAAAGGCATGGCACGGTTTTCTTACTGTCAGAAGGCAGACAGCAACAGCATGTCCACACTGCAGAGTTAACTGCAAATCTGGACACATCTAAATTGAATACGAGAAAAATAAAGTCTGATCAGTAGAAGGATTTTGGGGGAACTTTGTATTGCTGGTTTTTAGGGAGTCAAAACCCCAGTAGTGTGTGCAGTTACAGTATTTCACAAGCAAGACAGCATCTCTGTCTTTCCAGCAGCAGTGAACGCTGTCTGTTTATTATACTTAAGAACGAGCCAGGAGTACTGTAAACAATGGAGCATCTTCGTATGTATAACATGTAGTTTAAAAAAAAAGTCAAGAAAGGATTTACTATTTGCACGCACTGATGGGCCGTTATCAGCTGATCAATCCATCTATGGGGCTCCAGCAGGAATACAACAGACAGACAGACCGGATTGCAATCTTACGTGAGGTTAAACTTAAAATTGAACTGCCACGTTGACGTCCCGGGTGGGTAGTCCCCCTGCTCGTTCATAAATGTGAGGCCCAGCTGTATTATCTTGAGCAAATCCACATTGCAGCGCAGCAATTGGTACTGATAGTCAGCGTTGCTTCTGAACTCTCCGATCGGTCTGGCTACAACACCTGGAAACTCCGTGTCCTGCAAGCAGACGAGTCACGATGAACAACGGAAATGTGGGCACGGAGAGGCGCCGCGACTGTGGCACCACTCACCATAGCAATGTAGTTGTACTTTCGAATGACATGTCGTATCCTCTTCAGCTCCTCCTCCAGGTTGTTGGCCCAAACCTCACATATTCTTTGGCTGTGATCCACAGTAGCTGCGGGCATAGTGCCACTTCACCATGCAAGGAGACAAAGAATTGTACTTGAATATAAACACAACATCTGCAACGTGGTGCATAAGTGTACTGTCATAGGTCAGCATATTACATTAAAGGGGGCTGAACAAGTGCACTTTAACACCTAAACCAAAGGCACAGAAGGATTCCTGACACAGCACTTGACTGAAAACAAATGAGGCTTCTATATTGGGCACAGGAAATAACTTTAGCCTGCTTGTGGTACACTGGGGAAGCTAACTTTACTCGCAGTTAGTGTTTCTATTCTAGTATAATGTATGCTAACTGTTGTTACATAAAGGGAACCAGTGGGAGGAGCAGCTATCTCCTCATGATGAGCAGGACGGGCTTAGCCGACTGCTCTTCGCATTAGCTCGGGTTTTCGGCAGCACTTCGGCTAGCTAGGTTACCTGCAACAGTTAGCAGGCTGCAGAGCTAGCATTAGTTAACACGGGCAGGAGGAATAGGAGCTCTGTAATGAGACAAAGCAGCTCCTGCAAGTGGACAGCTAGCTCACAGATAACTGAGACTGTGTGCAGAACATGAAAGAGACTGGTGCAAGCACGCACACACAGACACACACTCGGCGCCACTTTGATACAGCAAAGGTGAACGTAGCTTCGTTAACTTACCGTTCCCCAAACCGGGCGGGTGTGTGTTTTAAGCGTGTACTATCAGAAAACTGTTAGTTTGTTCCACGTTATAGTGTCGGGGGAGTTTCCGCTAACTTTTAAATACTTTATATTCAGTATCGTATTGATGTCAACCTACGGCTGCCATCATAGCTGAGCCTACAACTGGACGTCATCACGTAACACAGCAACGTCATACGCGTATATACGTGTGTAAGTATAGCTTAAGCACAGAGCCCTTGAAAACTGTACTAATTTTTTTTTTACTATATTAGATATGCACTAGTGCTCCAGTCAGTATAATGAAAATGAATACATGAATAAAAGTCATTTCAGTAAATAAAAACACAACAACAACAACAACAATAATAATGTTGTTGTTATTAATATTATTATTTACTTTTGTCAGCAAAGTATGAACACCAAAAAAAGACCAACCCAGCAGCAACGTTTATTCTAGAAAATGATTAGAAGAAAGTTCGGTTTCTACCACAAAAGAAAGTTAAAAAATCACAATCAAAACTAATTTGGTTATGATTGTGACAAATATATTGCAGCATTTTATTCTCCTAATCCAATCACATTCATACATTTAAGAATACTTTAACCTTAACCTTAACCAACTAAGTTCTAGTCTTGTGGAATACTCCAAGTTTTTTTATTGATCCGAAACCAAGTAAATACAGGCTCCGTATTACATTAATTTGAATCTATACCAGCAGCTTATGGACGGTAGAGCAGTGTGTCATGATTTAGAAAATGAATTATCATCAGTTTGCAAATTTTGAACACATTTTAATGGTCACTAAATCGTCACAATAATTAGTTAACAAAACAAAAAACACCATTCAGCTTTTGTTGAAACTGCATTTTATTGGTGACCTGGAAGGTAAATATGTCTGTCTTTGAAGCACTGTTGGTCAGCTTCTGCTGGTTAAATGTGACGTAGGTGATAAATAAAACAGACATGACAGTCAACACAAAAACATTCAGACATCTTTCATAGTGCATGTTTGATATATATACACTCAACAAAAATATAAACGCAACACCTTTGTTACTGCTCCCATTCCCCATGGGATGGACGTAGAGACCTAAAATTCATTCCAGATACACAATATAACCATCCCTCCCAAACAGTGGTCACGAATCAGTCCAAATGTGTGGTAGTGGGCACATCTGCTATATTGAGATAATCCATCCCACCTCACAGGTGTGCCACATCAGGATGCTGATCTGACATCATGAGTAGTGCACAGGTGTACCTCAGACTGCCCACAACAAAAGGCCACCCTGGAATGTGCAGTTTTTTGCGCTATTGGGGGTCTGGGGACCCAGAACCGGTCAGTATCTGGTGTGACCACCATTTGCCTCATGCAGTGCAACACATCGTCGCATGGAGTCTATCAGATTGTCAATTGTGGCCTGTGGAATGTTGGTCCACTCCACTTCAATGGCTGTGCGAGGTTGTTGGATATTCGTGGGAACTGGTACACGCTGTCGTATACGCCGGTCAAGCACATCCCGAACATGCTCAATGGGTGACATGTCCGGTGAGTATGCTGGCCATGCAAGAACTGGGACATTCTCAGCTGCCATCTGCCCTGAACAATGTGAACCATGATTCATCCGTGAAGCGCACACCTCTCCAACGTGCCAGACGCCATCGAATGTGAGCATTTGCCCACACAAGTCTGTTACGGCGACGAGCTGGAGTCAGGTCAAGACCCCGATGAGGACGACGGGCATGCAGTTGAGCGTCCCTGAGACGGTTTCTGACAGTTTGTGCAGAAATTGTTTGGTTGTGCAAACCAATTGTTCCAGCAGCTGTCTGGGTGGCTGGTCTCAGACGATCTTGGAGGTGAACCTGCTGGATGTGGAGGTCCTGGGCTGGTGTGGTTACACGAGGTCTGCGGTTGTGAGGCCGGTTGGATGTGCTGCCATATTCTCTGAAACGCCTGTGGAGACGGCTTATGGTTGAGAAATGAACATTCAATGCACGGGCGACAGATCTGGTTGACATTCCTGCTGTCAGCATGCCAATTGCACGCTCCCTCATTGTTTGTGGCATCTGTGGCATTTTGCTGTGAGACAAAACTGCACATTCCAGGGTGGCCTTTTGTTGTGGGCAGTCTGAGGTACACCTGTGCACTACTCATGATGTCAGATCAGCATCCTGATGTGGCACACCTGTGAGGTGGGATGGATTATCTCAATATAGCAGATGTGCCCACTACCACACATTTGGACTGATTTGTGACCACTGTTTGGGAGGGATGGTTATATTGTGTATCTGGAATGAATTTTAGGTCTCTACGTCCATCCCATGGGGAATGGGAGCAGTAATATATTTTTGTTGAGTGTATATATATATATATATATATATATATATATAAACATGTTTTTTTAAATAATTGCATTTATAGTATTTATATATTGCATAATATATATGCAATTCAGTGGGCTACATACTGAACTTAGGGGATAGAAACAAAGCCTCGATCCTATCATGCTAGTATTAATCTGATACCAGCACCAGCGCTGATATAGATACTATCAGTATTTGGATTGATCCGCCCACCTCTACTATTCCCTTTCCTTTTATAAATCATGTAAACAAATATGCATTACTATTCCTATTATAATTTCTTAAAACCTTCTTTGTGCAACATCTCTAAAGTTAGAAATATCCTGTCTCAGAGTGACGCTGAAAAACTAGTTCATGCATTTATTACTTCCAGGCTGGACTACTGCAATTCATTATTATCAGGATGTCCAAAAAACTCCCTGAAAAGCCTTCAGCTAATCCAAAATGCTGCAGCAAGAGTACTGACAGGGACTAGAAAGAGAGAGCATATTTCTCCTGTTTTGGCTTCCCTTCATTGGCTTCCTGTTAAATCCAGAATTGAATTCAAAGTCCAGCTCCTCACATACAAGGTCTTAAATAATCAGGCCCCATCTTATCTTAATGACCTTGTAGTGCCATATCACCCTATTAGAGCACTTCGCTCTTGCACTGCAGGCCTACTTGTTGTTCCTAGAGTATTTAAAAGTAGAATGGGAGGGAGAGCCTTCAGTTTTCAGGCCCCTCTTCTGTGGAACCAGATTCCAGTTTGGATTCGGGAGACAGACACTATCTCTACTTTCAAGATTAGGCTTAAAACTTTCCTTTTTGCTAAAGCATATAGTTAGGGCTGGACCAGGTGACCCTGAATCCTCCCTTAGTGATGCTGTAATAGACGTAGGCTGCCGGGGGATTCCCATGATGCATTGAGTTTTTCCTTTCCAGTCACCTTTCTCACTCACTATGTATTAATAGACTTCTCTGCATTGAATCATATCTGTTATTAACCTCTGTCTCTCTTCCACAGCATGTCTTTATCCTGTCTTCCTTCTCTCACCCCAACCGGTCGCAGCAGATGGCCCCGCCCCTCCCTGAGCCTGGTTCTGCCGGAGGTTTCTTCCTGTTAAAAGGGAGTTTTTCCTTCCCACTGTCGCCAAAGTGCTTGCTCATAGGGGGTCATATGATTGTTGGGTTTTTCTCTGTATCTATGAAGCGCCTTGAGGTGACTTTTGTTGTGATTTGGCGCTATATAAATAAAATTGAATTGAATTTGTTTTGCTTTGTTTAAGCATAAAAAGATAATGATAATTAGGAAAACGCCAGAACAAAACTGGAAGCTATCTAAGACTAAAAAATAGATACATAAACATATAAACAGTCCTAAGCCTGCAGTGTGAATCAAATCTGTCTCTTTTAGTAATTAAAATTACTTATGTCCTTCCTTCACTTTATATGTCAACCATTTGTCCCAGTCTTTTAAAACGTGCTCTTTTCATGCTCAGTCTGTAGTTTCAGTTTTTCCAGCAGTAGGATCTCCTCAACAACAGTCAACCGCAGTCTTTACCTCCTGTCTTCAGGAGTTGTTGTTGTTTAAAAAAAAAAACAACAACTAAAAACTCATGTTTTTGGAATTGTGTTGGGTTAACTTTTTGTCTGTTTTTTTAAATGCCCCGGTATTTTTTGTGAAGCACTTTGTGATCTTTGTCTTGAAAGGTGCTATATAAATAAAATTTGACTTACTTTACTTACTTAGCCAACTGTCTGTTCAGTTTTTAGTAGAGGTTTGGTTTAATCTGTACATTTTGTAAAGACTACAATGATAAACCAAAAACTCACACCCATAATAAAACAGCTGAATGAGCCATGGAGCAGGACTGCTGGTGGTGGCAGCGCTTTGGGGTCTGGCTCCCCGCCAGCACAGCTGTGCAGCAACAACAAGGACATTGAAGTCTTCATCATTCATCCCTAAAATGAGGGGCAGTCTATGCTGCCATTTACTGACAAAACAAATTTCCCACGTGTGGGACTAATAAAGCTTATCTTATCTTATCTCTTATCTTTACCTACCTGATGATGTAATGCAAATCTGTTTTATGGTGATTAAGTCCAAATATCAAATAAATTGTTTTCAGATGAAGGATTTGAGCCTTACTGCTTTGTGTAAATAATGTCAGACTGTGCATTTATGAGGCAGCTGCTCGAGTATCTGACTAGAGAAACAAAATTAGATCAGGAGAACGGGTGACCTGAATACACAAATGGCACAATAACAGCACACTTTAGCAAAGACTCTCATTTTGTGCAGTGGCTGAGTTTACTTACACTGTTCTCCATTTCTGAATGTGATATTGTAATCTGACTCTATTCCCACTTAAATAAAACAAGAAAAAAGTAAGTATATGGCAGAAAACTGACTTAAATTTACATAAGATTGCCTTTCGAGCACTTTTGCAAACTTATCGTGATCCAACTGAACAAATGAGAGCAGCATCAGAACGCTTTAAGGCTTTTTTCTGGTATTTTTTTTAATACAAGGACAGAATTTGGTATGACTCAGACATTTTAGACACTGAAAAAACAACAACAAAACAAACATTTAAAGCGAGGTCAGAGGAGACAAAAATAGGTTATAGTACAAAAATATTTTCACATGCTTTGCCCAGTAATCTTTGCACTGTTCTTTAGCAGGAGTTCACCAAAACAATAATGGGTACTGCACTACTATAGCAAGCAGCTTTACTGCCAGTTGGACAGCTGAGATAACACAAACACTAAAGGAGTCTCTGTTGGTCATCTGCTGCCCTAAGCAGCACCATGTTTGTGTGTTCAGTCCGGTAGTTCAGTCATGCACTGATGTCGAAACACGCTGCACAGACGTTTATTAAATCACTTTGTCTTTTCAAAAGCTTCCTTTTACGTCCCTTGGCAGTAAAACCCCGTGAAATCCTATAATATGCTGAAATATTCAGGAGTGGACCGCAAGGTGCTGAAAACAAACCACTGACCGCTGGTTATTAGAGTGTAATGACTCCCAGCCCCAGCTGAGGTCACTGTGGCCTGCAGAGTGAGTTCACCTCAGTCATAAATATAGTCCTTTGGGGTTGAAGTGCTGCTACATTTGGGCATATCAGAATCACTGCCACTCTTTCAGCATTAAATGTTAACTAATACCATGTATTACTGGCCTATGTTCAGAGCACACGTCATGTCATTTTACACTGTTAAGGTGTTTACATTGTAAAGCCAAATATCTACTGAATAGAAGCACTTACATGGCTTATCATTAGAAATACAGTAAACTGCAGAGAGTCAGTCTTGCTCCTACTTTCTGTTGAATATGGATTAAAATGTCCAAAAATGTAAGCTTTCTTTGGACTCTTTAACTGAGACAAGGTTAAATGCAGTCTGCTACAGGAAACAACTATGAACACGAAGGAATGCAGGAACATGGAAAGTCCACCATGCATGCAAACAAAAGTGTAAGCAAATCGTGCAACCCCAACAAAACCCGCACTGAAATTGGCCAATAGTCGGGTCACACGATCAACGTAATGGTAGTGTTTGTTCAGTGTCGCTCAGGTGACGTCTGGCTAGCATTGCGCCTCCCAGCCAATGCTACACGTCCTCAGGCAGCCGAGTAGGCTGCCTCATCGGAGTCCGGATCCCTGGTGCTGTCCTCGCTGAGAGGTGAACGGCAGCTCAGGTCCGCGATCCCAGACTCCTGGTCGCTGCCGTTGGAGAAGCTGGCGTCAGATATTTGGTTCGTGCTCTTTGGCAGGAGGATGCTGTCTGGTCCTTTAGGCTGACAGGGGCTGCCGGTGATGAAGCCGCCGGTGTAGTCCTGAGGAGTGTTGGCTAGACCGAGGTTGTTACCAGGAGCCCAAACCGTGGGGCTCTTATCAAAGGCGGCTGCTTTGCAGGAATCACTGCACTCCTGCTCCTGCTCCAGCTCAGAAATCTTCTATTGATAATGTAAGAAATGAAGACAACAGTCATTTTCTATAATCACAAAAACATCCAGGTGGAATTTTCTTTTTTTCCTTTGACTTGTAGTATGAATGCACGGTGATCAGCCACAATATTAAAATCACCTCCCTAATATAGTGCAGCCCCTCCCCCGTGCTGTCAAAACAGTTGCGACCCATCCAGAGACAGGCTCCAGAACCTTTGGCATCACATTAGCATGGAATAATATTTATGTCAGAAGTTATAAAAAGGCTCCAAAACTTTTCCTAGAATATCCGATTTGAAAGATTTCTTCAGCTTTAAAGTAATCCTGTGCCAGTTTTTAGTATATCCTCGCACGCGTGATGGCTTCTTTGTGCACAGGTTGTTAAATTTACTCACAAGGAATTACGTTTTTTTCAGCATGCTGCACATACTGGAGAATTTGGGAAGGTCTGGGGAATTTGCTGAGCTGCATTATCCTGCTGGAAGAGGGAATATAACTGCCATGTTGGGGTGAATGTGACATGCAGCGAAGTTTAGGTCACTGGTTGCCAAAGTAACCAGTGACCTTTGAGCATCACGCCACCTCAGCTAGTTTGTCTTCCTCCCACGGGTCACGCTGATGTTATCTCCTTCTCAGGTAAACAAAAGATATGTCAGTGTAAAAGAAAAAATGTGATCAGACAAGTCCTCCTTCTTTCATTACTTTGCACATGCATACCACAGTTTGTAGGACCACAGGAATCAACATGGGAATTCTGACTACTCTGCTGCTACATAGCAAGCTCCAAAACATTGTTTTATTATAGCCAGCATCAGGTTTTCAGCAATTTCTGTTACACCTATGGCCTTTTTTAAATGGCTTTAAGCTTGTGGCAGATCAGCATAGCCCTGTCCTACCTGTGTGTGTGAAGAAAGCTGCTCCTCCAGCTGCTGTGTCTCCTCCTGGATGGCCCGTAGATAATCCTCTACGGACTGCCGAGGATGCATCCCATGGTCAAAACGGTTGTACAGCCCTTTCCAAAATCTCCATAAAAAAAGAGAAATGCATCAGCAGAATAAAATTTCAATGAATGTCTTTACCTTTCACATAATGATTATCTTCCTGATTAGAGTGCACATACCAGGGTTCAAGTGATGCTGTGTGAGCTGGTGCGGTTGGAGAGAACTTACTTAAAACTGTAGGGGGAAGTTGATGCACGGAGGAGCCCTTGAGTCTGGCTGTGGTTTGGCCTGTACAGGGGGTTGGTGTAGTCTGTACGGTTCGCCCATAGATAACTCCACAAAGAATGAGTCCTCTCATGAACTCTATGTGAAGTCCAAATGGAAGACAGGGAAATAAATATGAGAATAAGGTCAGGGGAAAGACAAAAAGACAATCTTCTCCCAACATGGTGTCTGCAGGTTTAAATCTCACCTCAGCTCTATCCTCTCCCTCTGGTTGTTTCCAATGAAGTTGCCAAACTGGCAGGAGTAGAAGTGATTGTGTATAGTGATTAGAAACCTCTCGTTAAACTCAAAGGCACAGGGGAACTGCTCCATCAGCTGCCACACGCACTCCAGCAACTGATCGATGATGGGAGACACCTCTTTGGGGTCTCCAACCACGTGTTTGCATCTGGAAAAGAGATGCATGGAATGAAATCAGAAGATTTAAACCACATCCAGCAGATGCCATGAAAGTCACGTTTCAGAGGCAGACCTGTGGGAGAACTTGTGTCCAAATGAGACCCAGTCTTTTTCTATGAGAACCTAAATGCAGAAAGAAAAGTGTTAAAACACAAGCAAGATGACTTTGAGTCACGGGAAGAACGACTGAACCTCCACACCCACTTTGTGGGGTAATTTCCCCCCCGACTCCAGGGGGATTTCTCAAAAGTAGGCTTCTGTGTTTTATTTATTTTTCTGGTGTATTTCACATTAGCCAGTAAAGATAGCTTTGGATTAAACAAACAAGCAGCGTGAGCCTAGTATGACCCCCTTTGATGTAAAGCCAGAATGCATTTGGATATATTAACATGATACCACTGAGCTGTAACCCCGCTCTGTATCTTAAATTAAAAAAGCTCCAGTATGTACCATGAATCCTCTGAGGGTCCTGTAGTAGGGGTCCAGCAGCACACAGGCCACTGAACACACCTGAGAAGTACGGTCCCACCCATCTGAACAGTGAATAAGGACGCTGACGCCCTCCTCTGCAACAGCCTACACACACACACACACACACACACACACACACACACACACACACACACACACACACACACACACACACACACACACACACACACACACACACACAGACAAATAAAACGTCCAAAATTAGATGTGGTGATTTTCCACTTGTGCACTATACGTACCTCTGCTTTGCACACAGACGCTATTTTACAGCAGCTGTGAGAAGAAAACCAGCCAGTCATCAGATAAGTTTTAATCACAGGAACCCCGTACCCCATACTGACCTTTTACTAATTTTAGCTGTATTACCTCAAACCTGAGAGACGTGTTATTAAAAAAGTACAATCATGATGTTTTAATTAGAAGACCCACACAATTTCTTTAATGACACTCCTTTCTCCCTTGGATAATTTGGAACATTATTAAAAAGCCACAGCAGCGCAGACGGTATCAGTCTGTGTGTGTCTTTCTGTGTACATTCGTGATGGTATCATAACAAAATGTGGTCGAGGAGTAATCTGCTGTAGCTAAAAACACCACAAAGGTGGTTTTGAGGTGCAGACAGTATAAAACATGGAGGAAGTTGTGGATCTGAAGTGTGAAGCCAACACTGAAATGTCTTAAACCTGCATTCTTTATAATGGCCAGCAGGGGGCAACAATGTTGGCTTTCCAAAACACTCGTGGTTGTATAGGAGTCTATGGGAAAACGGTCCTCGGCTTGTTGTCTCGTTGACCCCAGTGAACATCTTCCTGTTAAATTTATAGGTTCAGTAATAAGTTTCAGGTAATATTGAATAAGACATAAAGTTAATTTTATTGACACTGATCATTCGATGGATATGCTTGGTGCCAATCACACGCTGTTAGCCAATGAGCATACAGTTTTGCTGTCAGGCCCATCTCTTAGTTAAAACATGCAAAACAAACCCACTCTGCTCTGAAGTGCTGTACTGTATGTTTGTAAGTTTTCTCCCATACAAACACAACAATGTCGATGAAACCTTTTGCACCATCAAAGACACCTGCGGTAGCACCCAGAAGGCAGAGAAAGATGCTAACCATCGCACAAAATGTTGGACTTCTGGACATGCTAAAGGAAGGTAGACGCTACGGATTATAAGGTGCATTAAGTGAAACAAAACAGTCAGATAAGTCAAACTTTCCTCAACTCATTCTTCTTGCTTCCTCCACTTCTGTACCATTGATTGGATTCTCTCACAGCTGCTCTATTCCCATGTTCTGGACCTGAAAACAGGGTTTGATCTTTGGTTTCATTCTATGATACTGGACTTATTTTTCTACAAAGGTTTGAACTTTGAGAGTGTTTAAACTAGAGAGAAAAGTGTGAAAATGTTCATGCCTGTCTGAGAAAAGTGTATAAATTGTGTAGTGAGGGGTTTTACAGCCTTAAAACATCTATAATAATTGTAAAGAATAAAGTTGGCTACTTTGTGGATTTCACCGGTTATTTTTAAAATGTAACTCCCATGATAAAAGAGGGACCGCTGTACATTGTAATGAGATGATAAATATGATAACCACTTCATCTGTCAGTGGTTGTGGCTCATTCGTGTAAATCTGGGGGAAAGCCTCAAGGGCTTCTCGTATCGTCCCTGCAAAGATGGATGATGTTGGTTTCACACAGACACACAGAAGATACAAAACACAAACAAACCCACACCTAAACCAATATTGAGGGCAACGGTGAGGCAGACAGTGAGGATTAGCCTCCAGACTGACCTTGGCGATGAAGATGCCTGCATCCAAAACAGCTTTGATGTGCTTCAGCCAGCCTGAGCTCTCCAGACCCTCCAGGAAGTCAGACATGGAGGGGGAACGCAGCTCACACACTGTAACCACAACACAGCTGTCTCACTGTCAGGAAACACGGAGCATACCTGATCGCAGGACTTTATTAAAACCTCACAGAACACTGACAGCAGCAGAGACAAGTTTACAGGGAATCTGTGCACGCTGAGACAACATACGGGTCACCCGAGCATATTTTGCTTTTTTAAAGCAGATTCTGTTTATCTTCTCATGTTATTTGTTCCCACTGGCGATGGCTTTGTTCACACCAGCAACAGCCACTTGGGGATGAGCAATATAAAACCACTTCAGTTCACTTATTCAACTGCCATCAATTTGCCCAGACAGTAATGGTTCCCCAGAGGATGAATCCTTTTCATTTTAATGATGCACTAACTTTTCCCTCTAGTGCCAACGGCTGCAGGCTCACTGTGTCGTTTCATTGTAAAATGTATTTAAATTATTTTCCAAACATTTTCCATCGTCAGGTTCACTCACAGGCAGCGTGACACGAACTCAATCGAACTCAGCTGATGAGACTATATTACACTAATGGTCACAAATCACCTTTAGAAAACTGTAACCCTCAGATTACTCACTGAGGTGTGGACAAAGTGGGTTTTATGTTGATACTACATCAGTTTGCTGACCTGTAAGAGCTGATAACAGAGAAGCAGGTGAACGGGTTCATTTTAGCCTCTAAGGTTTTGTAACACTTCGCACAGTGGACTTGCACTAAGAAGAGATGTTTGAGGCTTTGCTGTCAGGCGGGAGGGGGGTCTTCTTAATCTTATTGAAGTATGCAACCGGGCAGAGAGAAGAAGGCAGAGGGCAGACGTGAAAGGGCAAGGCACTGTCTCCAGCATTTAAAGACTTCCCTTGTGCTGCTAGTGGGCAAAGAGTTATCACAACTGAGAGCAGCTATAACTTTTCAGGCTTGAAATCGCATCATTCTCACGCCCTCTGTCTCTCTTTGGGGGATAATGTCCGGGGTTTTGTCCGCTCCGGGAAACCAAAATAGCTCTGAAATAAAACCCAGATGGATTCAAAGTCTTCCTAGGAGCACCCCTGCACAATACCCAGAAATTCTCCTGTGGGCTCATTTGAGGCTTGATTCCAGCACAGTTCACTCTGCGTGACTGCATATGAAAAAACCCCACGGGGGACCCGCTCTGCTTTAGTAATGTGACGATGCGGCCAATTTAAACAGACAATGCCAGAACATCTGTGTAAAATATGATGTGGTGAAACATTTTTGACAGCTTGAGCTGGTTTTTTATTTGCTGTCAAGCAAATAAAAACCCAGCTCAAGCTGTCATTATAGCTAAATGATAATTACATAGTAATTACCTTCCAGCATTTTCTGCTGGCTGTTCCTCATGACATGGATGTTCTCGATCCCAACAAACTGGAATTTGATGTTGGAGTAGTTGTCTTCGTTTTCATACCCTTTTCCTGCAGCTCGGTTTGCGATCGCATTCAGCTAGAAAAAAAAATTCTGTCAGTTTTTTTTATCCAGCTGTCATTCAAGAATCCCGACAATCTGTAATCTCAGAAAGAGGCTGGTTTTACAACTTATAGTAGCAATACTGGACTATAGTAACATAGTGTATCTAAAACTTATTTCCCTCCTCCCATTATACTATAAAGGAAGAATCAGACTATAGGATCAAGTTGATTAAACTTCTGGGATATTGATCCTGTCAGTTGGGTAGCAGAAGGTACTGTTATTCCTATGAATTGACAACAGGTACACTAGAGGGGCAACAATGAGAAAAGCCCCCACATCAGGAATGATTTTACAGATGGGAGCCACAGACATTTTCATTCATTATTTTTTCACAATTTATGCATTTAGTTAGATGCACTGCATCTAACACGAGGAGTCCAACTCTTCCACGATGGCACATCAATCAGATGATTTGCTGTGTCTTGCAGCCAAGTCTGAAGAGCATGAAGGAGATTCCAGAGCTGGACAGGGCCATAGAAGGTCCTTAACCCATCAGCAGGACGAGACATCAGATATCACGAGGAAGGCCAGAGGGCCCGACATCCTTTAGCGGGCTCTGTGCTCACTGTCCAGACCATGGAGCTAAATTGGCATTTGCCATAGAATACCAGAATTGGTAGATATACCACTCACGATAAGAGGATGCTGCAGGTATTAAAGGTGCTGTGCTGTAGTAGTTTGAATCACATCTATCTAATAGACTTTAATTTGTTAATTTAAATGAAGAGTCCTCCTCACACACTAAGGTCAGTTTTGGAGTTCCACAGGGTTCTGTGCTGAGACCAATTCTGTTTCCATTATACATGCTTCCCTTAGGCAGTATCATTAGAGGGCGTAGCATACATTTGCACTGCTATGCAGATGACACAGAACTTTATTTATCAATGAAGCCAGATAACACACACTAATTAGCAGAGGTGGGACCAAGTCATTGTTTTGCAAGTCTCAAGTAAGTCTCAAGTCTTTATCCTCAAGTCTCAAGTCAAGTCTCAAGTAATGTCAGGCAAGTCAGAGTCGAGTCTCAAGTCACTGGTGTAAAAGTCCGAGTCAAGTCACAAGTCTGAAACTTTGAATTTCAAGTCCTTTCGAGTCTTTAAAAAAAAACAAAACGAAAAAAGCATGTTGCAGTTATGCTAAATGTAAATATTAGACCATGTAATTTTTAAATCTGTGTTTTTCTCAACACATGACAAAATAGTGAACTTAGAAAATATACACAAATTGTGAAATTGCACCTCTTTAAAATGCAGCTCAATTAAACCTAGCTCCAAGAATAATTTTCACCGACAGTTCTGAGATAAGCTGCATGTTATTCTTGGATGCGGTTGTAGGACTGGCTTTAAAATCGCATGACAAAAATATCATACACATTAAAAAAACTGTATCACCAACGTAGCCTGGACAACATTTGCTAGTTAGATGAAGTCAGCTATCTCATCTTAGCATATTTATATGCATATTTATAATTATACGCTTCTTGGAGTGAGTGCACACACTCATGAAGTTTAGTAACTTCCGGTCACTGCAACAAGCCCAGGTACAGTTTACCGACAGATGGGTACAGGACCTTGAAACGCACCGTGTAGAACGAAAGACCATCGTACGTATCATAAGTTTACCAGTCTCACAAATCGTCGTCATAAATACACATTCCTTAACCGTTTATTAATAGGACCTTTGAGCTCAACGGTAATTAATTAGTAGTGGAAATAATTTCTGGTAGCATCACAGAAATGTAGCAGTGACAATAATACTGTATGCTGTAATCGTACTGGGCAATTGGTGATACAAAACAACTGTTTTATCCTGTGAATAAAAGCATATGTTTTTGTCAATGTACCATAATAACAGAAGCGAAACGCAATATTGTGTCAGGACAATTCACTATTTATGCACAATAAACAAAGGAGCATAGCGCGACCATTTCAGTTCAGCGCCAGACTTGCTTGTAACCTATATCACCAATTATGTTATGAAAATGACGTATTAACTACTAAAAAACACTGACCTTCGTGTAAATGCTTGGAGCAGACTAACCTGTGAGCTGGAGTGTTCTGGGACGTTATATTTGATCTTTGAATGGCTGCAATCCAGGCCATCCGTCGCATCTTTGTTACTTCGGAAACATGGCTTGAACAATTTCTCTTCAACGACGTAATCCGATAACAACCGATCTCTTTACCCGTCGGCTTCCCGTGGCTGTCATGCGACCGGCTATTGCAGTTAATAATACAACGGCTTCTTGTGTTTCTTTTTATCGCTGTATAACTGATTTTAATTGAAAGCCTGCGTGCGCTAGTACCGCTTGCCACGAGTTCCCAGAATCCTTTGCGGTTCTACCCGTGAATGACGTCACATTTTCAATCTCTATATAATATGCATGTTAAATTTTATATTTGGGGTAAAATATCAAGTCTTTTCAAGTAAACCGGTTCAAGTCCAATTCAAGTCCCAAGTCATTGGTGTAAAAGTCCAAGTCAAGTCACAAGTCTTAGAACATTTTTTCAAGTCAAGTCTAAAGTCATAAAATTAATGACTCGAGTCTGACTCGAGTCCAAGTCATGTGACTCGAGTCCACACCTCTGCTAATTAGTTATCGGAAGGAATGTCTTCAAGACATAGAGACTTTGATGACCTCTAATTTTCTGCTTCTTTATTTAAGATAAAACTGAGGTTATTGTACTCGGCCCTAAAAATCTTAGAAATATGGTATCAACCAGATGCTTACTCTGAATGGCATTACCTTAGCCTCCAGTAACAATGTGAGGAACCTTGGGAGTCGTTTTTCACCACGATATGTCGCTCAAAATGCATATTAAACAAATAGAGGGCAAATGGAGAGACAATAATAGATCGAGACAAATGTAGGACTGATCCTGTAGATGCAATGTGCAGGTGAGGCTGTGCTTTTGTACATATCATCACGGTCACATTTTAAAATCCTCTGTGTTGGCATAAAGAATAAAGAGTCAATGAAAATATATTTCTTGGGGTAATAACAGATGAGAGACTTAATTGGAGAGCACACGTAAGATATTTTCATTCCAATGTATCAAGAAGCATTGCAATACTAAACAAGGCAAAGCAGGCATTAGACTGTACATCTCCCCATATTACCATACCGTTCGCTGGTTTCCCTTTACTTAAGCTGTTGTGCAGAAGTCTGGAATCAGAGAATTATACAAACTCACTATTCTTACAGTTTGAAATACTGAAATTTGCAGATCTAATGGAATTCCAAATAGCACAATTTCTGTTCAAAGCAAAAAGTAATGAACTACCAGGTGGTTTTGTGAATGTGTGAACTACCAGGAAAAGTTTTTGTGTTTCTGTGCGTGGAGTGAAACTGTGGAATGGTCTGAGTACGGAGTTGAAGCAGTGTCCAAACATAAAGCAGTTCATAGTCTTCCACTTATCCTTGTCAAGGGTTGGAGCCTATCCCAGCTAACATAGGGCGAGAAGCAGGGTACACCCTGGACAGGGCGCCAGGGATAACACAGAGAGACAGTACGTGGAGAGAATCCACGCAAACATGGGGGCAAACATGCAAACTCCACACAGAAAGAGCCCGGCCAGGTGGTGGAATCAAATTCAGGACCCTCTTTTTGTGAGGCAACCGTGCTAATCACTGCGCCACTGTGCTGGCCATGGTTCAAAAAGAGTTATAGAGACGTGATCTTCATAAGATATAAAGAAAGGGAAAATGATGAATTTCAGTGGATGTCTCTGTTTAGGGAGTTGTTATTTCATGCTCATTGGCTTTGCTGTGTAGAGGCAAAGTTATGGTGATCTAGAAGCAAAGCAAACTACTGAGTTCAAACACTTTCAGAGGCCAAATTACATAAAACGCATATGTTGCAGAAACATTGCCATCAATACTGATCATATAACACCTAGCAGAGATCTGGGATGTTTTCAAAGCGTTTGCTGTGAGATCTTCAGCCGGCAGCGCACAGTCTGGAAAAATAAATCCCAGCTGAATATACAGTTGATGCTTTAAACACTTGCAGGCCTTTCCTTTAGATACAAAGGGCTCACCTTAGGCCTGGTATCCACCACATACATGAAGTCACTGCAGGGATTGGACCTCAAGATGGCCTCAAGCATCTGTTCATCCTCCAGGCAGCGAGCGCTGAAACCTGACAGGGGCTGGCTGCTGCGGCAGATGGCAGCCTGCGAGGAAGCAAGAGGAGCTAGGCTTCATACAGGGACTCATCCTCATCAGTTCACAGCATTCAGTGCACACGCACAATAACCAGTCTAATATATGAGAATTAGGACGAGTTGAAATTCACAGTACTTTTCCTTCCCCTGCATGTTCAATTTAAATTATTCAACCACACAGTTTCTCATATCTCCACATTTAATAGCAACATGGGAAATAGCCAGAGATCACTGTGTGGCTCTCCCCTTGGGCACATGAACTAAAGTGGAGCTTTTTGTATGCGCTGAACTGCACAAGCAGGACCCTGAACCCTGGGAAGCTGACCTCACACACATAAAGCACTCCTAAACGTCGAATTATGGATTAATAAAATAAATTATGAGCACTTTGGCTTTTTCTCGTGTCAGATATACGACTTTCACAAATATGAAGCCAAGATCAGGGAGACAGTAACGATTCATGTTGTTATTTAATGACCAAATGGACGTCTGTCTTGCTTTCTTTTTTACAGCCTTGTAACACAAGGCTGTAAAAAAGAAGTTGAAGAAGAGGAACAGTATTTAGCAGGGTCATATCTTACCCCTGCTAAAAAACATTTATTAAGAATGTATTTATTAAGAAGGCAAAATACATTATCAACCATCTTGACCACATTTTGTCAGGAAGTTGCTCTCAGGTCGCCACTATTGCTTTTTTGGGATTAATTAAGATATCTGAATCTGAATACATGACCTCAGACAAATACAGAATCTGGTGCTGTTTCTCTACCGGCCAATCATCATGAAGATGCTGCTTTCACGTGGAAATGGGAAAAGATTTCCTGACAGCAGTGACTCATGTTCATCTTAAGAACAGACCAACTTTTCTCACTTTTGTGGCTAAAACGGTCCAAGTGAAGCATTCAAAACTTATTTTATATACCTGTAAATAATCTCTTACCTCAGCTCCTGCAAAGTTTTTCGTTGTGCAGGACTGGAGATTTTAGCTCTGTTAGCATCACTTCATATCCCTTGTATTACTATGGGGCAGATTGGAAGTGTATGGGAAATAAAAAGAGAAATACTCTGTAATAAACTTACATGATTGTCTTTGCAGTAGTATGACAGGGCAGGAAATCTGCCTCTGCTTCTGAATTTGGAGCTCCCCACTATGACCGGTGGTGTGGCACTCTCGGGTACAAACAGGTCAGCAGGGTAAGTGTCACTCACCTTTAGAAAAAAAGACCAAACAAACCTTTAGGCATAGCTGTCCATATTAGGATGAATGTGCATCTAAGGCCAGCTCAGTGACCTTGTAGTGTTGGTTAACTGGGGAGAGTTTCCACAGAGAGCTTGGGAGTCCCATTCTGCTGTAATCAGCCTTGAGGTCCAAGAAGTCCCATTCCTGTCGTCTCTCCTTCTCATCAACATTTGGCTTATAGGAGAAGCAGTACAGCTCGTCATAACTCTCTGAAAGACAAAACAGGGACTGACAGCTAAAGGCTGATGAGCACAACCTTCAACTTGTTTCAGTCCAAAAGGCCAAAGTGTTGCAAAAGCAGAGGAGATGAAAACTAGACCAAATGAGCAGATATTTACAGGATATTTAGGATATTTACAGTGATACAGAAATGCTGGCATAAAGAAAAAAGAAGATAATCAAAGAGGAATACAGTCCAAGCCTTTGCTGACATAATGACAGAGCTCACCTGGCTGGGAGAGCCGCTGCAGGGACAGATGAATATCGTGGCATTCCTGCTCTTTAGAAATGATAAAATGAAGAACCTGGAAGTTCTTGCAGTGAATAAGCAGAGGAAATCCTGAAGGAGTTGCAGCCAGTTTGTCCACACTGCACACCAAACTGTGAAGTACCTGAGCAAAGGTTAAAAAAAACAAATTTACTGAAGTGTGCTTTGGAGGATTGCAAAATGTTAGTCTTGCAGCCTGCTGGTGACGCACGCTTAACATTTTTTTCTCTTCAAACAGACTGCTTATCACGGGCTGTGATCCCTACCCATGTTTCATTGCGCACTCCGGCCTCGCTCTCCACAAAGATGGTGTGTGTGGCAGTCAGGTACAGGGTGCCCACCCTCCTCCTTCTGTGGGAGATTCTGTCAAGCAGCTTGACATTCTCCACCTGGAAGGGGGAGGAGGAAGGACAGCATCAAAACAGCCTCATCCTCTGCACATCTCACGCGTGTTTGACACAGCTGCACATATGTGTGAGATGACAGAGAAACACATCCTCAAAGCAGTGACTTTACTGCCAACGTGGCGAACACAGCAGCACGCGTCCTTTGGATTGAGACAGATGTTTGTCTTATTTATTTGACTTTAGATTTGATCTTAGAGTGCGCATGACGCTTTGCTGCTGGAGCGCCAGTGGCGGTACAGTGCGGAAATGTAGCAAATCACTGCAGCCAGACCCGCGGTTACCTTTGGCAGTCGGATGTGCTCCATCGGCAGCTAAGCTTCCAGCCACGGCTAAACTACCAGCACTAGAATATGTGCACAACAGTGTTATAAAAGGCGTTAAATTGGCTCATAAGGTTGGAGCTGTCCGTCAGTAGCTCTCAGGTTAAGCAGCCATAATATTGCTATTGCCTGAGCTGACTTCAGCGCATGGTCCTAAAGCCCGCTCGGTGTCGTGCTGTTACCGTCACGGTTGTGAACATAGACAGTAGATAAAAGATGGAAACAGCTTTGTGTCTGAAAAGTGAACCCAACACAGACGAGCCCTGAACATCATTCATTTTAGAGGCCAACAGAGGGCGACAACCTCAGTGAATGCTGACCTGATGACTTTAAAAACTCAGGCGCTGGTTTCAGGACATACTGAATAGTCTAAGGAGCTTGGAAAGAAAAGCGTCTGGACTTCCTTAACTTGCTTGAAGCTTCTCATCCAAGAAGCTTCTTGGATGAGCTTCTGGATGAGAGGTGAAACATCTTCAAGCAAGAAGAAGCAGAAGTCCAGAACATTTTCTTTCCAAGCTCTTTGCAAAGCTTGGACTGGATGACTGAGAACTAGAGCTGGGCGATAGAACGATAACGATATGTATCGCGATATAACTTTTTCTCGATAGAAAAATTCAACTATCGTGATAGACCTCGCCGCTCTTGTCCTCTTTAAAAAAAAAGAAAAAAAAGAACAGCCAATCCAAATTAAGTAGCGCAGAGCCGAACCAATCACAGCCGCAGCGTCACGTCACGTGACTTGTTACGTACAGCACAAGTGCCAAGCCGCACATGTGTATTTGTTTGGGAAGCAGCCAGCCACCGTACCGCCCGGGTAATGGAGGAAATGAGTGTGCCGACTAGAAAAATCAACCGAGCATGACCGAAGAGAAAACAGATGATGGTTCCAATGCCGGAGAGATTGTCAAACGGAAGAGCCATAGAAGCTCCGTAGTGTGAAGGTATTTCGGCTATTTCAAGTCTGACAAAAAACAGAGTAGCGTGCACTGTAAATTGTGCCGAAAGCAAGTCTGGAAATACAATAAACTGGTGCATGCGCTACGTCCACACGTACCCGGGTATTTTTGAAAACGCAGATTTTTCTATGCGTTTGCACCTTTCGTCCACACGTAAACGGCGTTTTTGGTCACTGAAAACGAAGATTTTTAAAAACTCAGTTTTTGCATTTACGTGTGGACTAGAAAAACGGAGAAAACGCAGCGTCAAAGGTGTGCGTATTTTTTGACGTCACACTGTGCGCCACGTTATTGTTTCGGTGAAATGAATTTCTACAATACTGTTACTGTCAATTCTACTCTCTGCAGTGTTTAAATGCTTACATATACACACAGTTACTGTCCCTCCACACGTACGACTCGGTTCTGCTTCTATGCCCCAGCTTTGTTTTCTTTTTCCCACCGAGGCTTCTAGACTTCTGATTGGCCAACATTTCTGCACGGTTAGGAATCTAGCGCCACCTGCTGCTTTGGCATGTTCATAGCAGCGTTTTCCTTCATTTCTGCCTTTATGTGTGGACGGGATTATTTTTTAAAACGAAAACGGAAAACCTCCGTTTTCAAAAACACCCGTGTACGTGTGGACGTAGCCTCAGTCTCTGACTGGAAGCGCTAATTTGTCATTCGGCTTTTGTCAGACTAAGGTAACTGTTAAAACTAGAGATGGCACGATACCACTTTTTTATGTCCGATACCGATACCGATATCATAAATTTGGATATCTGCCGATACCGATATGAATCCGATATAGTGTTTTTTAACCAACAAAACTGTTTTTTAAAATATCTTGCTGCATTTTGCAAGTCTGCAAGTTCATACTCAAGTTTAAAACAACAACTACACTAAAGCTATTCTGTTATACCTGTATACAAAAAAAATATTTCATAGTTCAGCAATACTGATCAATCTAATAAACTTAGACCTACACCATCCTCCCTATTCTGGTATTTTAAAGAGTACTTAGTGTAAATATTAAGCAACCTAACTAATAGGGTTCCAACTCCCAGCAACAACAAAAATAAATAAATAAAAAATAGGGAACCACCCCTCACGCTCCACCTCATGATGCTTAATCGACGTAATCAACCTTAATTTGATGCAGTGCGAAAAAAATGCACAGAAATCAATTATTTTTCAAGAAATATTAAATAGATTCAACATCTTTCTTCAACAAAATTGCAGACTGCACAGATGGTACCTTCCCAAAGTAAAGAGTACTATAGCTTACTAGGGTATATATATTAGACTTAATAGTCACTATATACAGTAATTGACTTCTATTCATTTTACATCAAATTAAAACTTTGGGTGTCAGATAATTATTTATTAAAAGCTCGACATTTTAAATGAGAATAAGAAAGAAAAGTATGTCTTTGTGCCCCCTTTTCCCTGTTCATGCCCTATCGGCCCCCCTGGCTAAACTTTGCAAGATCCGCCCCTGCACAGTTACCAGCCGTCAGCTACGTAGAAAAAGATCCTCGAGTAGAAAGTAATATTAAATAAATTCTAACAACAGCTTATCAAGCTTAAACGTGCTGCTGTTGTTCAGCCGCTGGTTTCCTCTTTCTGGTGCAAAGTGGGCCAAAAACAAACCAGAGAGATGGACTTGCGACAGAAAAGCCGATCAGCTGATTGTTAAGCAGTTTCATGATTGAAGTAGCAGCCGGAGAGCGAGAGGCAGTCGCTTGTTAAGCTTAACGCAGGAATGCTTTACATTCAGAGATGGACTTACACACTTGCTTTACTTCTCTCGGGGATAACTTTGTCGGAGATGAAATGCCTGGTTGCTAGCGAAGCTCCACATGCTATCCAGACCACCGACAGGTCCCGCATGCCACAGCCGCTCTATCACGTGATGCATACTGCTCCGATGTGCTAACGTTCTGAGGTGAGTTACGGCGTGTTGCAAGTTTTGTGAGGTGCTTTCGTGATATTTAATGGATCGGATTACATTTTTTATTTTTCTCCGATATCCGATCCAGTAATTTAGGTCAGTATCGGACCGATACCGATACGTAATATCGGATCGGTCCATCTCTAGTTAAAACTGTTTGAAAAGCTAAGCTATACAAGGAGAGATTGAGAATTTCCTTTTAGTTCTCAGTTTATTTGATATTGACAAAAGTTAGTCTGTTTTGTCTGTTCTTCTGTAAAACAAACTAAGATTTATTTTTAGAATTAATATTTTGTTTCTAAGTGGAATCGACAATTTAGTCTGTTTCGTTTGTTCTATTTTGAAACTTAAACGCTTTAGCGGCTGCCTTTTGTGTAGTTTGCAATATTTGCCTTTATTTATCTGAAAAAGTCTCATGTTCCTTAAGTACATCTACCCTGTTGAACTTATTATGGGAAATAAATATTTAAATAAAAACAAGCTGCTGATTATTTCACATTTTACTTGTGAGCAACGGCACATTTAAATCTTACAACTATAGTTATTTGGCTTATATCGTGATAGATATCGTTATCGCCTGAAATGAAAAAAACATATCGTGATATGAAAAAATCTTATATCGCCCAGCTCTACTGAGAACCTTCACATACATAAGTCGTACTGAATAGTACAAATACATAGTTTGTGGAAAAGGCTCCAAACCCTATAAAATGAGTTCCGCTAAACTCGCCCTAAGACCACAATTTAGAATTTTTAGAATAAAAATTCTCCTAAATGGCCAACAGGGGGAACAAAAATGCAGCCAACACAGAAGTGTCACAAACTGCAGTTCCTCTAATGACCACTTGGTGTGTAGTTCAAAATGAAAGTCAATTCCCACAAACCCATGTTATAATGCCCAATTTTCATCCATTGAAAACATGCTCACATGGCCACTCTGATTGGCAGGTCTCTGCGCAGAGTCAGTTGTAGCCAGTAGCTGACTGATAGGCCTCATCTCCACTAATCAGAGTCACTAAACTCCACACCAGTTTGTGCCGTTAGGCCCTTTTGGAGCATTTTTACTGGAATTATCTGACAGATATGTATTTGTGTGGTGAAAACCACCATTTATCACTAACTACAAAGTATACATGTCTGTGAGGTACACTGGTGCAGTTTATAGATGCTGCTTGCTAACCAAGCTTGCTAGCCTAACACGTGAATTATACATCTACGTAATCTTAACTTACGCCATAACTGGAAATGATTTTAACTCAATGCCGCAACCTTTATGTAACATGATGTGTACCTATCAGGAATTTAACTACACTTTGGGTCAATACATACTTTACGACTTGAATGTTGTGGAAGTTTGCGGTGTAGGGATAAACAGAGTTCATGGTTACTACATAAATTAGGACACAGATTTCCTGCAAAAGCCTAAATCAAGCTTTTGCATTTCACCTTCTGGCTTCAAAAATGCAACATGGCTGCACCCAGAATGTTAATGTTGAGGCTTCAAAGAACACAGTTCAAAACAAATAGATGATATCGCTGTAAGTGTGTCCATCTTTTATGTACAGTTCATGAAGACTCCCTAAACATCCCCTCACATGTGAAAAACTCATTTTTCTTAATGTTTCCTGAAGGTGACAGTTCTTGTAACACTTGTTAGAACTATATAGCAATTTTCTCTGAAGGATATTTAACTTTTAGAGAACCTTTAAGCAACATTCTCAGGAAATGTTTAGGAAATGTTCCCTGCAGGAACAAAAAAAAGATTTTGCAAAAATACTCCTCAGAAAATGATACTGTCATGAACTGGCTGTGTGGAGGCAGAAGAGGACCCAAACGCAAAACTCACGGAGACAAAAAGCTGAACTCAAAATCACTGCTTTATTGCAGGCTTCACAAAGAAAGAGAACCAAACTGGGAATGCTAACAGAAGACCGAGGGAACACAGAAAGACACACAGGTTCAGGGAGGAGACATTGACGACGCAACACTGAACTGAGGGAGACATGCACATAAATACACAGAGGGTTAACGAGGGAAGTGGGAGCACACGGGGAACACAGCTGACACAGATAATCATAACGAGACAGGGCAGGAGTGAACACAACATGACGCATACTGACGAGAGACTGTCAAAGTAAAACAGGAAGTACACAGAGGTTCAGACAGGAGGAGAGAGAGCACAGACATAACGGGCTGGGGAAAACATTAAATGAAACATGAGGGGAAACGAGGGTTCACAGATACACAGAGGGGCACACAGGGGGTAATCAAATAAGGAACATTTTTAACAGAACCTAGGAACCACGGCATACGGAACAAAATACAAAAATACAAGAAAACTAAGAATGCTGGGCCAACATGGCCCAGGACCATGACAGATCCTGCATTTTTAAAGGTTTGTAACTGTCATTTTCTGGGAACTTTAAGGGAACAATAACTAAAGGTCAAGGAAATGACATTTACCAGTTTCAGTTTATTTAAAAGGAAAATGTGCACATTTTGATCGGATTGATCGTTTATGTTGTAAATTGGTCGTCATGAATTTAAGAGAGGATTTACACTCGGCCTGTCCAGTTGATCCAGTCAGTTTGCTGGTGTGGACAGACCACGCACTGCTTAAACTGGTTTGAATTTCTCTTGTTTGTCGAGTGTTTTAAGTGATTCTGGTGGATTAGACCTACTGAAGTATATGTGAAGCTCTGTTGCCACAGACACTTTGGCATGTCAAGACTGCATTCCACTGATGTGAACCAGTTCCAGTGAGCCAGCTGGTATTATGTGTGAAATCTTTGCACGAGGTTGGAAAAATAAATGTCAAAGTATTGCGATAACAAAAAGGACCAGGGCAGAGAGGAACTGAGGAGAACATGTCTAATTAGGCACAGTTACATCCTGGGGCTTTGATATTTGTAGGTTTATTAGATACTCTAATCATTATGACTAGTTATCAATAGCTCTGATATGCAAGTTTCTTTTTTACCTTTGTTCTACATTATGAAGATGTTTTAATTACTACACAGAGACAATAGATACTTGATTTGGAAATATTGTGCACTAAATTCTGTCCTCTCTCTTTGTTCAAACATCACTGTAATTTTCTTGACACCGGCCTGAAATCAAAACAAAAGCTGATGTAATTTGTCCAAAATAAGGATGATTAGAAGACAGGATATGTTGAATATGCACAGATTGCTAGTTAATGTTAAAGCTATTATGAGTACAAATACAGATGGGCCCCACATGATTTGAAACTGGACGCTATATGAGCCTCCACTCCCATTTCACTTTATCAAGCTCTGCAGACATCTTTATAGTTTTGGCAACTCAAACCAAAACTCAAGCATTTCTGTATTTTTATCATCTGCAGCCCAGCGTACACCAGTGAGAAGCAGCGCCCATCTGTTGCCGGGCAATAACCAGAAAAGAAAATAGAATAAAAGCAGTAAAATTAACTAGGAGGGATTTGTGACTTAGTGGCTCCTGATGCATTCATGCATGAGAAATTCTCCCTGAAAACAAAACAAAACAAAACTTTATTGTGAAATTAGTATAAAGAAAAAAGTTCATTTCTAATGTCACACTTCAGCAGAGACGAGCCAGAAAAGAATCCAACAAGTTATGTGTTTTATTATCGATGTGTGTCCAGTGGTAGTAATTGCCAAACACCCAATATGTATTTAATGTTGCGAAATTCCCTATGAAGACCATCCAGCTTTGTGGGTACACTTTTTTGGAAGTCATTTTCACTCGAGGGTCTCAAACATGATACTTGAAAAGTGCTGATCACGCTTAAAAGAATCTGCTGCGATTTCCAAATATGCTGCAAGAAATATCTGATGGCTTGAGTCCTTGTATTATGACCCACATTCAACACTTAATGCGTGGACGTTTGTGATTTTTGACATTTTCTGCAGGAGTGTGACCCATTAAAACAACCGTCTACACTGCACAGTGACCCAGATACAGACAGGAAATCACTTTCAGTAGAGCTCCGAGTGACTTTTCCTTCAGCAGTGGTCTTTGTAGCTCATAAAAACAGCATTATGTCAAACTAAGAACAGGTAATGTCTTCGGGCTCGAGCCCCCAGACTGTTCTTGAAAAGCAATATAAAGAGACTTTACGCCATTCCATGAAATTCGGCATCTAAACCACTCTGGCCTTCTAAGCAAATGCCTAACCTGAGTTTCTCCTTTGACTTTACAGTGAGCTACACGATGATGCTGGTTCAGCTCAGTATATCTGATCTACAGCAGCAGCAGCATTTTAACACACTGGTTTGCCACCCTGAACTTTTCTTTGCTCATTTTGCTGTTTTCTTATTTGACATAAAAAATGATGTCTTGTTTTTCATTACTTGAAGTTATCAGTGGTATCCTCCAACCCTGTAACTTTGGCATTTTCACATAAAAGTGTCCTCCTGTCCCAGACATTTATGTTTAAATCTGGGCATCTCTGTCATTGCAGCCTGGCTTATCAATAATTGTTCACTCTAACATTTCCTGGTGACAGTAGTGTTAACTGGACCGTGTTAACGAGTCCTGCTATCTGCAAGACAAACACCACTCAATCTGTTGACCATATTCACGTTTTTGGAGCTGGTTCACTCAGCCATCAGGGCATCCAATTGGCTTCACACAATTAGCACATGTCAACAATGAAATACAGCGAGCTCGGTGGGTCCTTTCCATCCTTTCCATGGTTACAGTGTAAACGGTATGTGAGGAAAGCTCGTCCATTCCTAAAAGCACCAAACAACACAGTTTAAAAAAGAAAAAAAGAAAAATTGCTTTAACCCTCATTTCAGTCCATATGAATGTGAAGAGCATGAGCATTAAATGCTGTGTCTCCTGTTAGCGCACTACTAAGGAAAACTTTGCTTTCCCATCAGCATGCCGGTCAGCTAATCCGCTCCTGCAGCCAGGCTCGGTGGGCAATCGCCCATGATATTGGGCTGCTTGGCTGGATGGCCAAACTGAGAGAGAGTTTGTTGTTGTCATGCTGTCGAATCTCTGGTCTGTGGGTTGGACGTGTTTCTAGGGCCCAGCTGCCACCTTCCCACTGAGGTTTTAAGCTGGTTTGAGCTGGTCCTGGCAGAAAAAATAAAACACAGTCTCCGCTGCAAACTCGACCTTTAGTTGTAATTTGCAGGTCGTGTTTGATGGAAAAATGGGACTTTGTTTTTCCCTCCAGGAGCTGGAGCTCATAAGTGAAGCTCCTGTGGAGATGCCAGGCGTTTCTGGAGGCGTACCATGGCGAGCTGTTATTGATTTTGTAGTCATGGGTCATGGCTCAGGGTACATTGAGCAATATCTGTCTTCCATTAGGAGGATTTGCACTACTTCTACACCCTTCATTGACCAATCAGGGCTTTTAGCAGCGCTTCTGTGGGCTGCACTGGGTAAACAGTACTTGTGTTTATCAGAGAAAGTTGCCCAATCATGTTGCCCAGTGGTCAGTAAGCGTGTGGACAGCTGGGAATTTTTAGCCTGAGTATGTATTAGAAATGACAAAAATATAAAAAATCCTTTCCCCATTACTGTAAAACCTCATTTTTTTCTGTGTTATCTTGTGAAGGGAGCTTATTGTGCAGTTCCTCCACAGAATCTTACTCCCACAAACCAAAAGCATGGAAGTGCCCCCCTCTCTTCCACCCATTCCCCAACCCCACTTTAATTCCCTTGGGTCCCCTCCTCCTCTTGCGTCCCTCCTCTAGGGACGTCAGTTTAGGGGTAAGGCAGGGGCAAATCCTATGAAGAAACACTGAGCCACTGAGGGGAGGAGTGAAAACTGCTGCTCTGTATAGTTTATGTGACAGCACAGTGAATGAGCGCTCAGCACACTGGAGAGATTTGAGGCTCCAGCGCAGATCTGTAGGTGTAGTCTCACTTTTACCTGAGCTTCACTGTGCAGCTGATCTCTCAAGGTTCTCGGCAGAAGCAAGGCAGAAGAAAATAACTGAGACTTCTAGCAGCTAATTTTGGTTCTGTGTCTCAGCGTGAACCCCTCAGTTTCCTACTCATCTGTTCTAAGGTAGGTCCGCATGTCTAATGAAGTAGAAACGTGTTCAAACCTTTGAACGTTTTTTGTTTTTGCAAACTAACAGTTTCGCTGTGAGGACTCTGGTGAGCCTCACTTTAAGATCTGTACCACATGTTGCATGCAGTCATGGCACAATCTAAAAACACACACGACGTCTTTCCCAGCAAACTACAACTTCTACTTCACTATACTTTAAGCAAAGCTGGACTTTTACTTGCCAAAATCTTATTTTGCTCTCTGCTATCTTCACTTTCCATCCACTGTATTTATGGAGATTCTGTGATGCAGCCCTCATTGTAATATTAATGAGCCATCACATTGAAAATTAATATCTCCTGATATTAAATAGAAACAAATACAAATCTGCATTGCAAAAGACATCAATGTAGATTTGGACGGTTGTCATTGCTATTTTATGGTCACGATGATCAAAGTTTAAGTTTGAAGAACGAGTTCTAACGCCAAAGAGAATGAGCAGGAATTCATGATGGAGTGGGAGTATTCATGCCTATTTAACATATTGTATTCATGCAAATATTTTTAGACAGCTTCCCCATCGATCTCATAAATGGAACAAGAGACATTTGAATGAACACAAAGGAGGCTGTACAGTCTTTTAATGTCCTTTATATGCAATTAGTACAGAAGGCTGCAGGAATGTCTTTCATGAATGCAGCTCTTTGAGTAGTTAGAGCTGCACGATAATCCTGAACAATGCATTCTGATAGGAGTCTTTACTGTATGGACCTTTTGCCAGCAACAGCATTTGGCAGCATTCCTAGAATTCATGGCAGGGTTAACGTTTCTTTCGTCCCCCCACCTTTTGGTTAATCTCACAGGTTGTGCAACCTGTGATTTGTCAGCAGAGAACAAGCTGTAAGTTCAAACTGCAGAGCAGGTGCAGCTAACTCAGACTGCACTTGCACACGGCCCTTTTGGTTTCGCAGTTCTGGAGCCCTGTAGGGAATTTTTAAGACGTAATTTTCTTTCTCTTGGTTGCACTGTGATTTTGACAGGTTGGCCTCAAGTATTAATATTAAAACTATTAAATCATCAACTCATGCCCCACAACATGTGAGCAGACTAGTTTATTTAACATTTTTCTTTGCTCTCTGATTTCAGGTGTCAACATGCTGAAGCAGGTTCTGTCATTCAGCCGCTCCTTGGTGCGAAGGAAAGTGGTCGACCTAAACAGCCTGGAAGACTCCAAGCTCTGCCGCTGCTTGGGAACCCTTGACCTTATTGCTCTGGGAGTGGGCAGCACTCTGGGGGCTGGTGTGTACGTACTGGCTGGAGAGGTGGCCAAGGGAGACTCCGGTCCCAGCATCGTCATCTCCTTCCTAATCGCCGCCATGGCCTCTGTCATGGCCGGCCTGTGCTATGCCGAGTTTGGCGCCCGAGTCCCTAAGACCGGCTCCGCTTACCTTTACAGCTATGTCACTGTAGGCGAGATTTGGGCCTTCATCACTGGTTGGAATCTAATCCTTTCTTATGTGATCGGTGAGTTAGGGGCAATGCTCAAATTTGTTTTTATGTAAAGAAGACACCGGCTCCCCAATTTTCTTTGTTTCCTCACAGGCACCTCCTCAGTTGCCAGAGCATGGAGCGGCACATTCGATGAAATGATAGGAGGACACATAGAGATATTCTGTAAAACCCACTTCAGCATGAATTCTCCCGGTTTGGCCCAGTACCCTGACTTCTTTGCGGTCTGCCTGATTCTGCTGCTCTCTGGTAAGGCAGCAAAACAAAAGCTGAAAATCACAAGATTCATGTCAAACCGTTGACACACAGGCTGCAGCGAATAAATGAAATTTAGAATTGGCTGCATCTTGAGCAAAAACAAGCTTATGAGCCACGGCTGACATAATATAACATAATCTAAAACAGGAAAGCAGGGGACTCTCGTGTTAAAGAGGGCGAGGGATCCCAGAGGGCTGTGTGAGTCTGTTAGGTGCACACATGCACCCTATTTTTGCAGCTCCTACAGATTTTGATCACTTAAGTCTAAGCATAAGTTGTGTCTTGCTCACATACAGTAATTTGGAGAATTTTGCACAGTTGCACTAGTTTTTGTTACGTTCAACCCTTTAACCCTCAAACAATTTAATCATGGTTTTTGCTCTCGGCCTGCCAATACGATGATTACATTAAGTCAGTGGGACTCAGTAACAGTCCACCAGTGTTTGGTTGTTTTTGTGAGGATGGCAGATACACTAGCTATGCAAATATAAGATAATCCATAACAAAATCTGAGTCGGGTCGTGTCCTAAAACACAGCAAATAATTTTCTGCCTTCATTCTCTGCATTTGTTGCACGCACTGCTGTTAGTTTCATTTGAGGATTTGTACAGATATCCATGTAGTCCTGAGGAAAAGCTGTGATAAGTTTGATAATCCTCCTTCACGACAGAAACCAGTACAGACATAACCTTTTACCCAGGATGCTAATATAGCATGCTAAACAAAGCAGGTAACTTTTTTTATAATCAGTTGGCTCAATTGTGACAATTTGCAATCAGTGACAGCTAGACTTGGATCCTTGCAGGGTTAGATTGAGAGACAGAGATAGAGTTGTGCAGGCATTTTAAATATTCTACAGCAAACATCTGAGCTCTGTTTTCTATCTACACATTCAGGACTTCTGTCCTTTGGAGTGAAGGAGTCAGCCTGGGTCAATAAAGTCTTCACATCGATCAATGTGCTCGTGCTCTTGTTCGTTATCATCTCTGGCTTTGTCAAAGGAGACGCATACAACTGGAAGATAACCGAAGACTCCCTTATAAATGTCACCATAGCTACAAGGTAATTGATTTATTTGCAAAGGCAATCCTAGACGGGGCAAAGACGCCTACCCTTTAATACATCAGTTAATATGAAACAATGTGCAGAGCATTGTAAGCAGCATTGCTTCCAGTCACGAGTGTACATGTTACAGGAACCTGTCCGTGACAGCCAATGTGAGCAGCGATTATGGCGTTGGAGGATTCATGCCCTATGGTTTCAGTGGGACCTTAGCAGGAGCTGCCACCTGCTTTTATGCTTTTGTTGGCTTTGACTGCATTGCAACAACAGGTGAGTCACGGTCGGGTTGAGTTTTAATGTGAGTTTTACGAAAGCAGAGCTTTATGTTTTCATGCGTCTGTGTCTGATAGGTGAGGAGGTCAAAAACCCTCAGAGGGCCATTCCCACTGGCATCGTGGTGTCACTGACCGTGTGCTTCTTGGCATACTTTGGCGTGTCAGCTGCCCTCACGCTGATGATGCCCTACTACCTACTGGACGAAAAAAGTCCCCTGCCTATGGCATTTGAATATGTGGGTTGGGGCCCTGCGAAGTATGTGGTGGCTGCGGGTTCACTATGCGCCCTATCCACAAGGTAACCGCTGGATTTGTTTTAACAAATCAAGCTGCATGCATTAGAAAACGAACACGTGTTGCTACAGAAAACCTTTAGATGTAATGCTACATTTGTGATCGCTGTGGGGCTGAGATTTGGTTGAAAGTTTTGACCACATATCTCCAGGTGTGTCTTGTTAATGGATTGATTCTTCCTTCTAATCTGGGGTGTGGCGGGTGCAATATGTAATTGTGTCTGTTTTGAGACACCTGCATGACTCTGTGATGTCATTCTGACATTTAAAGCCTCTTCATTTAATGAGAAAGTTGGAGAGTGTCTCCAAACTATCTAATGGTGCAGTTTCTATTCTGTCTTTCTTCCCGGATGGTCTATAAATCAGTTTACTATCAAGAAACCTTGTCAATCCATCTCATGGTCACATTCAGGTGAAGATTATCTGATTGGACTCAAAGCAATTACATTTTGTATTTTTGCCAGTGCCTGTAATTTATATATGCTGTTATTGTACTGACTGGCATTTTTATCCTTATGCAAGAAAAGTGCAATCCCTTTTAAAACATAATGGGATTGCACACCGCTGCTAAACTTGAAAAAATGATGATATTACCTTCAGGAAAGAAAGACGTTCAGTGTGTGTTTCAGCCCTATGTGTGTGTGATTTACTGTCCTGGTTTGGGGCTTTTGACTAATGTGTTGGTCTTGCATGTCTCTGCTATCTCATGCAGTCTGCTGGGCTCCATTTTCCCTATGCCTCGTGTAATCTATGCTATGGCAGAGGATGGGGTGCTTTTCAAAGCCTTAGCCCGAATCAATCCTAAGACGAAGACCCCACTTATTGCCACTATGAGCTCCGGTGTAGTTGCAGGTGAGAGCCAGGGAGAATCCAAGTGGGATCACTCTAAGCTAATCTTTCTCCTCACCGATCAACTGTGAAAGACACAGCGCAGTCAATGTTGGTTCTGAATCAAATTGGGCCTTACGCTTTCTGATATTAATTATCTAGCGTGTAAGGACCTTGTCATACGTCTGTATACACCTGTTGTTCTTTCACAGTTGTGCAGGTGTCATGTTTTCTTTCCCAGAAAGCCCTCAACTTAACCATCAACCCTCTTCTCCCTAGTCTATTGGGCTCCATGTTCCCTCTACCACGCATTCTCTTTGCCATGGCACGAGATGGTATTCTATTCAAATTTATGTCCAAAGTGAGTAAGCGCCAGTCACCTGTGGCTGCCACCATGGCGGCAGGTACCACTGCGGGTAAGCTGCCAGATCTATCATGGGGTTGTATCGTGGTGTTTTTCTTTTTCTTTTAAAACAATCTCTCTACAGATAATCGTTTGGTGACGGTGACTGCATGATAAACTGGGTGATGGTGTTTCCACAAGCATGTGACAAAACCAACAACCCAGTTCAGAGAGTTTCCATCTCCAAGGATATTGTCTGATTTTAAAAATGTTCACCACATGTCCACAAATCCAGCTGGCTACTTTTTGAAAAAGAAGCTAGAAAGTAACTAAATACAAGTGCTGGCAATAATAATAATAATAATAATAATGGAAGAGTTTTAAACAGGCATGGTTAGGAAGATACACAGAGACACAGATATCTGCTAAGTAAATAACACAAGCACTGGCAGTTGATGGTATTTATTAAATAATTCAATTAAAATGCTCCAAAAGGGAACAACACCACAACCATGATGGAGAGTTCCAGTTAGTGCAGAGGGAAGGTAGCAGGAATAAAGTAATTTCTTTGCTCCAGGCTGTACACGTTTCCTCATGCTGGTTATCCATTTGGACATGGAAGTAAACTGGAAGCAGCTTCAAGTGGCCATTTGGGCAACTGCAGCTGGCTTATTCAGCTCTGGAGGTGTTGCATTAGCTTCAGCTGTACTTTGTGTTTGGGCACAAACAGCAAAGACAGGTGTTCAGTGTGCTAAACTATTTTGGTGGACATGCTAAACAGAATCAGTCAAGTTGTCATGTACGCTAATATTAGCCCAAAGCACAGCAGCTGCTCCTGGCATCAGACTTTTAGCAGAGCAGAGAAGAGCTGAGGTGAAGTTTTCAACACAGCCGCGTAAACCTAGGCATAGGACTCACACACACACACACACACACACACACACACACACACACACACACACACACACACACACACACACGCGCGCGCGCTTATCTACTTTACTGATAGTGGAGCATCACTGTGCATTCCTTCTGAAAAAAGTAAAAAAGTATTTCTTTTATAATCTAAGTATTTGAAAAAAGTTTCAATAAAATAGGATGTATTCGTTTCAAGTAGTCTGGCCTTTGTGTGTCAATGTGGTGCACATACCAGTGTTAATTTTGGATTCAGATTCAGTTTAATCGTTGTCTCTTGACTAAAACATAATTCAGTTTTAGTCATAATTAAGTCATCCAAATTATTTAAATGTAGTCTTAGTTGGATAAATGTCTAAACTAAACAGCTGAATTTAAAGTTGATTCAGTTGACTCAAATTAGATTATTTCTTGACAAAAGCGTTGATACATTTCATCATAGTTTTTGTCCTCGTGTATTCGTTTTTATTTATTTAGCGTCTTGTTGTTGTTAGAAAACAAAGGATCGTAGGCAAAACCTATGATGAAAATGACTGTGAGACAGAATTAACACTGGCTCTCGCAGTATTTTAAAGCTCTCCTGCTGTGGATCGCACTCATCCAGCTTAGACTTGCAGTTTTGTGAAGTGGCTGGCAGATGTGAACCCTGGGAGAGACCCAGCACACCTGCACCACCACCACAGGCTATGTACTGAGCACCTGACGGTACCAAGCAGGGGAGCTTTCTTTGATATTTTTGCTTTAATATAATGTTGTGAGAAGCAGCGGACATACCACTGCTCTGTGTCTGAACCATGCTGCTGAGAAAACTTCCATACTGAAGTCTGGTGCTGAGATACAAGACAAGCAACACCGCAGTATATCTCACATCAAATGACTCAATATGGAGATGAATACAGCTGTTGTGCTCTAGTGAAAACACATCTGCATGAAATTTGATTTGCATCTGGTGACTGTCACGTTCAATTAGAAGGAAATGTCTTTTCCATGTTACTGTATGTGTGTGTAAAGGATCGTGTTCTGTGACTGTGAAGGGAATCAGTAATGATCCTACCTGTTGAAATTAAGTGTTAAGGGTGAAAGTGTTTGTGTTCATTTCTTTCCTTCTTCTTTTATTGCTTACTTTAGCCATCATGGCTTTCCTGTTTGACCTCAAAGCCCTGGTGGACATGATGTCCATTGGAACTCTGCTGGCCTATTCGCTGGTTGCTGTGTGTGTACTGCTTCTCAGGTTGGTACATTTTTAAATAACTCAAAAGTTTAACTGGAGCAGAATCATCTTTGTGTAATATCCTGCAGGGGCGTCTCTAATAGCTTTTCCAGATACCCACAGGAATGATTGCCTTGCTTGTTATTGCATCACACTGGTGATGTAAGGGCTGTGAATGGTCTGACTGTACACTGCTCAGTGGCTGCTTGAGTAAATAAAGATGTTTACTTGCTAAACTGAACTTGCTGCACACCTCTGTTGCCTGCACCACAAATATCAGTAAACACGGACACACTTTGCTTGTTCAGTCAAACTGAATCATTTAAATTAAAAAAGTCTAGCGCTTTTGTGAAAGACATACAGTAGTTGATAGATGTGCAGAACACTGAGACTGCATCAGAACATAACACCGCCTTACAGCAGAGCAATCTGGAGTTTAAACCTCCGTAAAAACCAACATTTCTCTTTCTTCCAGGTATCAGCCAGATGGAGCTCTGGAGCGGCAGGCAAGTAAAGGTGAGAGGGATTGCCTCGCGTCTGAAGAGGGCGAGTCAGACTTGACAGAGTCAGAGTCCCACCTCAACATGCTAAAGGGAGGCAGCTCCACACTGCAGACTATTCTACACCCTCCCGAGACACCTTCTGAGTGTTCGTCCAGTGTTGTCAACATGTCCACTGGCGTTCTAGGTAAGTTCACAGTTTACGTTCTCAGTGAGGATTTTTTCTCCTGATTGACTTCAGTCTGTTTGTAAGGTTTCTGTGTCACAATTAATTGTGTGTCGTCAATCCACAGTGTTGGTGGTGTGTGTGATCAGCTATCTCACCACATACCACATCAACTCCGTTTTGGGTTTGGAAGTGTGGATCCTGGCCTCGCTGTCCGTGTGTCTGCTCGTCTTCAGCAGCTGCATCTTTATGGTCATCAGGCAGCCTCAGACTAAGAAGGAGGTCTCCTTCATGGTACGCACCGGCTCTGTAACTCTGGTTTTAACACTAGGTCTTTTGTTATGAGATAACAGCATCTAAAACTGATTATTTTGGTCTGATTTTTCCTTTCTAGGTACCTCTTCTGCCTTTTCTGCCAATCTTAAGCATATTTGTCAACATTTACCTGATGGTTCAGCTGAGTGGAGACACCTGGATACGTTTCTCTGTGTGGATGGCTGCTGGTGAGTGCCTTTAGCCATGAGCCAATACAAATTTTTAAGGAAGTATATTTGGGTCATATTAATAATAATAATGATAATAATGATAATAATAATAATAATAATAATGGATTGCATTTATATAGTGCTTTTCGGGGCCCTCAAAGCGCTTTACAATACCACTATTCATTCACTCTCACATTCACACACTGGTGGAGGCAGCTACAGTTGTAGCAGACTGACAGAAGCGAGGCTGCCATATCGCACCATCGGCCCCTCTGGCCAACACCAGTGGGCGGTAGGTGAAGTGTCTTGCCCAAGGACACAACAACCGAGACTGTCCGAGCCGGGACTCGAACCGGCCAACTCTTCAGCCACAATCACCCTGATCGTGGCTCAAGTGAAATAAATATTTAATCTGCTTTGCAAATTTCAGTCATATTATGTTAAAAGGAGAGTTACCTGTTGGCTAATTACTTGTCAATCACATGTTGTTGACCAATGAGCAAATGGTTTCGCAGTCATACTCATCCCTCCTTGTCATATCTGTTTATTTGATCAAAGTTTCAAAATGAGATTTCAGAAACCAACGCTAAATAACCTTGATTATTGTCTAAGCTAACAATCTTTGTGTTTTTAAACATCAGCATGTAAAGTTGTTTACTTCTGCTGTGGATTTGTACATTTTACCATGAGAGGATATGCAGGAAATAACTCTTGAAAACACCCTCAAATGGTAATTTGAGGGGCTGCAGTTCAATTTTAGTTTATTTTTTGAAGCTTTTAAGGTTTCCCTTTGGAAATTAATCTGTAACGGTAAAGTGAGTAAGCAATGAAGATATAATAGAGCTTTAGATATGCTGGTAGATTACTTTGGTTACCTTTGAACAGAGTCAAGCGGTTCCCTGTAAGCTCTTTTCCACATCTCCCCCTGTCTCATCACCACTTTTCTCAGGCTTCCTGATCTACTTTGGGTATGGCGTGTGGCACAGTGTAGAGCGTCAGCGCCAGCTCCAGCTTCAAAGTGGCACGGCACAGGAAAACACCAGGAGCAACCAGGAGAAGCGTGACAATGTGGATGCAGAAGGAAAGGAACAGGAGTCTTTCATCTGCTCAGAAAAGACCAGCCAGTGTTAAAGGCTGCCGGCTCCTTCACAGACTGTGTGAGGGAACAGATGCATAAAAGCACACAGCAGCTATTCCTGGATGTGCCTGTATATACAGCTTCACCGTGTGTGCTTCATAAGCACATTCAGTCTGCAAAGGCAGCATCAGTATTACGTATCAGTGGCACATGATGAGGAATCGCTCTATGACTGGGATGGGATCACATCCCATGAGTCACATTTGTGGACAAGCATGGAGGGAGAACGGACAGGTAACACACTGGAGAGTGATTTTCATTTATTTTAGCGTTGAAACAGTCAGTGCAAGGCTGCAGAGAAGCTTTTCCATACACTGACAGGTTTGTACAGGTAAGGTATCAATGTAAAGTTCAATGTAGAGTTTGATACACCAGTAGCTTAGTGCAGCATTTGGTTGTTAGCCCTCTCGGATGATCATTACATATATAATTCTACTAGCTGTGTATAAATCATAATCACAAGACTTTCAGAGAAATGTACAATGTGTGAAATAGTTTTGTAGACACATAACATGTCCTGACGTGACTCACCTGAAAGCACGCCAATTGTTGGTGGTAGTTTTCAGCCATGTGTAGTATTATGTAACAACCCATAGAAACCTCTGTTATAAGTAGTGAGATCTCTGTAACTGTTGCTGTGGTCTTATTTAACAGGTTCCCCCTGGAGTTTGTTGACCTTGTTACTACATAAATAAAAAGATAGTTATTTGATGCAGAGCTCTCACTCTATCACATATATTTTCCTGTTTGTCTGATATTTTGCGATATTTTGATGTAGACATGCTGTTAATATAAGCTTCATGAAAATGTCCTCTGTCATCGCTGCCTAACAAAGTATTCCTGTATATAAAGTAAGCTCCTCATTCCTCATGTATATATGTATTTTTTAAACGGTTTGTAACTGGTTTCAAGAGATTTTGTGTGGTTGTATTCATTCCTCTTGGCTTTTAAGGACTGCTGGTGTTTTCCTTGGAGTTTATTTTTCCATAGAGCATTGAAGCTGTGGTTCATCGATGTGCTCCGTGGTCTAAAAACTGTGAAACAAATTCAGCAGGTGTTAGTAAGGTGTTCTACTACAAAGAAGCTCTACACTGACGTGCAGATGACTGCAATAAGGGTACAGGATGAAGAACGTACTGCAGAAGATGCTGTAATGGAGTGTCACACCAACTGCACAAATACAATAAAATAAAATGTATTTTCCGGTAATACAGTGTCAGATGTGTCTTATCGCTTGTAATTTCCACAGGAACTTTTTAGTTTGTATTTTTTCCTCAGAAACTTCTCAAAAACAGGAGTGTCCATAAACACACACTCTCCACTTGGGGGTGCTGCTCAAAAATTGTTCAAGAACGAAAACTCATTATTAAAAGTTAGCTCACTTTCACATCTAAACTCTATGCAAAGAGAAATACTTACATTTGTTGTTGTAATCTATGCTTTTTAAGCTCATTTCAAAGAAAGTAATCCTCTTCAGGATTTGTCTCTGCAAAAACACAAGAATCAGAGAAAGAAGCATTGTGACGGCTGCAGATGTGCTTCAGTCTCATGAAAACATTGACAATGACATCAATGAAGTTCCCACTAAAAGTCTAAAGTCCTTGTTCTATGACACAAAAATAAAAAGGTATAATTAGAAAACTAAGTCAAAAAAGACCCTCCAGCTCTCTCTGGATTCCCAATGAACTGCTCACATTTTTTCAGGTTACATGCTGGTACATATATCTAGCTATTCATAATGAGGCATTATTAATATTTCACTTTCCTTCGATATACGTATGGGCATGTGCCTTGAATTTTCTTGTCTAAAAGAAGGCCAGTTCACACTGAGGGCCAGCAGAGGGCTTCCAACTACAAGTTTCTGCTCTTCAGATCAGAGAAATGGGAGTAAACAGAGGAGCTCTGAAGTTATTTTCCCTCTTCCGTTCAGTCTGTGAGGAGGATGGAGCTGGAAATCTAAATAGGGCAACTGGAGCCTGCAAATTTCCAGCCAAGCTCCAAGCCTGACTTTCTTTACCCGCCTCACCCCTTCATAAAACCCCCCGATCTCTCTCCAGAACTTGCAGATTCCTCGACCCTCTGACCATGAACCTCTGGGCTGTGCTTTGCTTGACTCTGCTCGTGGTAGAGCTCCAAAATGGTAAGTCTCCATTTCCACATCTGTCATGACAATTTGTTAGTGAAGAAAGATGGCTGTTAACGTAATCACGACAGCTTTGGCTGTAACAATGCAGAAGAGGGAGAATGAGACAATCTGAGGATGCATCAGGACTGGCTGGGAGCATCGGCCTATGTGGTGGGCGTAGAATGGGAGGTGCAATCATGCAGTAGATCTCACTCACAAACTGCAAAGTTTAAATTCTGTTTACACTCCCTCTGAGGTCTGCAGCCACTGACTTTAAAAAAATCTTTGCATTTTATGTATGCAAAGTGTAAAAGCATGCAAAGGATTTGAGTTTTTGAAAGTTTTTCCCAAAGTGCTCCTGCAGAGCGACTCAAACCAGCTGGATCTAAGGTATGCAGCAGGCGTTTTTAATTATCTGGCCTGTACTACTGACCTCTCTCTGAGTTTCCATTAATGCAGCTCTGAGGAATAAAACAACAAATTCTGAAAGTCTACACTTCAGGCTGATTTTTCTTGTATTTAACGGTTTGTGTGTTTCACAGAGAACAAGAGAGCAAAAGGAGAGGAACAGCTATGGTCATACTGTGCCAGTAACTTGGACTTTTTACACATCCTGTTTTAATGTTACCGCAGCTGGAGAAAGAGCAGCTAACCTAAATGGACAGAGCTGCAGTGTTATTGTGACATTGTCATTGTAACCCTAACAATCATTTTAGATCATTTTAGGGTTTTTATTTTTTTATTTATATCATGGTATAAATGAGTTAATTTTTTGGTCATTTTAAAATGAAAGTCTTTGGGGACTAACTTGAGCCACCCCCAAGTGGCCATCGTAGGAACTGCAGTTTTTTTTTTGCACTTTCCCTGTTGGCTTCTTTATCAGACTTGGACGTTATAGATATATAAGTTACATCTATCATATCTATCTATTGATCTATTTATTATTAGTTTCTCCCCTCTGCCCTCTATGGCTCTGTGTTTGCAGGTGCCTGCCAGCAGGTCAAGCGAAGAAAAGACATCGGAGAGAACCGCATCCGGCCAGGTGGGAAACGGGTAAAGGTGTGGCCTACGCTGAAAGACGGACGAGGCAGAAGCCATTCACTCCTGACGCAGGTGTTGGATAAAGGCCGCTTCCTCCGCCTGGGCCAGAGCACCATTTTGACTCCTGGGAAAAACATGGAGCTGCGCTGCAAAGGCAGCAAAATCGGATGGTCTTACCCGACTTACCTGGATACTTTCAATAACTCACGCCTCAGGTGCTGGAAGGAAACACGAACTACTTCATGCAGTGAATCATTAAATCCGAGCATCTTATATATATATATATATATATATATATATATTTTTTTTTTCATTTGATTTTGATTTTATTGATTAGCATTCAAATTCAAATCTCAGTGAAAACAGTGAAAAAAAAACAAACAAACAGTGAAAACAGAACAAAAATCTACCATAAAGAAAGAAAGCATGAGACAAGGCTAATCAAAAGGTATTGGCTGAAGCATTTGCTTATTACGCCAACCCTTTTCACAAAATATCTTTTTGTATGCAGCTCCTGTACACAGGGCTTGAAGAAAATAATAAAACAAAGCAAAAACCAACCAAACAAACAAACAAACAAAAAAAAAAACAAAGAAAAAAAACTTTCCACCTTAGATAAGTAACTACATCAAAGCAAAAGAATCAAGAGGTTGTTGTTTTTTCTCCTTTTTGCTCTTTTCATTCTTGATTTATATATTTTTCTAATACTCTATTTTTAAACATGTTTTTAAACAAGGAAAATGAACTACACCTTTTTAAATCACTGTCATAACTATTCCACAGGTTAACTCCTCTAACAGAAATTTTTTGGTTCTCGCCTGCAGCATCAAGCAAAGCGACAAGTACAGTCAGCTGATCCTGACGTCGCCCTCTGCTGCCGACACGGGGGCTTACAGCTGCTGGGTGATAGTATGTGATGGCACAGAGTGTGAGAAGGACCACGATCGCGCCTACGTCTCATACATCTATTTCAAAGGTAATTTTAAAAATTCTTTATATTTTGCTTCCAAGGAGCCAGACTTTCTTCTAACTTTTTAAAGTGGTCTTGAGCAATAATTTTCCAGGCTTTCTGAAGGTCTTCTCAAAGTTTTTCTTTGGATCTTGACTGCTTTTTAACTTGTGGTATTTTCCGCACTATAAGGCACACTTTATGTGGTACACGGTGCTCAAAAACTTTGTCAAAAAATGTTTTAGTACAACTTTGGTAAGCTACGAAGAATCGTAGCGTAAGGGAATCACTCAGGACTCACTCACCCCCTCCCTTCCTGTGCTGAATCGTAGCGTAAACGAATCACTCACTTACTCACCCCCTCCCTCCTGGCTCACAGCTTCTTCTTCTTCTTCTTGGTTGGCAACCAATGTTAAGGAGCATTACTACTGGAGCATTTTCAATCACTCATCTTAGCAGTAGGATTTACATGAAAAGAGAAACAAATTAAGTTTGAGTGAAACTGTACATTTTTTTGCACTCTCTGGTCAACTGACTCAGTGACTCAAGTGACTCAAAAAACTCGATTGACTTTGATGAGTTACTCATTCAAACTCAAGGACACAACGACCGAGACTGTCCAATAAATTGGCCATAGGTGTTAATGTAACAACATCTGTATCTCTGTGTTAGCTCTGCATCAGATTGGCGATCTGACCAGAGTATAGCTAGCCTCTCGCCCTATGGTAGCTGGGATGGGCAAGTTCTTAACAAAAATATCAATAACTTTTTCTCCAAACAGACAAAGACAACCTCTTCGTTCCATCCACCATGCACTTTGAGATTGTGTATCTACGCCCAGACCAGCCTGCCGTGGTTCCCTGCCGTGTGACCGAGCCACAGGCCAAGACATCCCTGCACAGAGAGGTCCCCCCGGTGGAAATCACAGCAAATATGACCCAGATGGCATATGATCCCACCAAGGGCTTCATCCTGCAAAACCCAAGGCCAGAGCACCAGGGAGTCTTCTACTGCAAGGCTGAGACCATGGACACCCCTCAGATCTCCACAAAGTACCAGCTGCTTTATGTGGAGGGTGAGCACAAATCAATCACATGACACCTCATGAATAAATACAGTAATAGAAGATATAAACATGCTGCATGTAGAAACACTAACTATTGTTCTGTGAAACTAACTGCTACGCATAACCATTTATCTTACTGACTCTAAGTGGTGACAATCAACTTTTTGCAATGTTATGAATCAAGCGCTGGTTACTTCTACGACGTCTACTTTTTAAATCGGCTTCCAGGAAAGGGTTGTATTTCAAAAATGTCAAGAGCCAGCTATGTCACTGTAGGCGAGATTTGGGCCTTCATCACTGGTTGGAATCTAATCCTTTCTTATGTGATCGGTGAGTTAGGGGCAATGCTCAAATTTGTTTTTATGTAAAGAAGACACCGGCTCCCCAATTTTCTTTGTTTCCTCACAGGCACCTCCTCAGTTGCCAGAGCATGGAGCGGCACATTCGATGAAATGATAGGAGGACACATAGAGATATTCTGTAAAACCCACTTCAGCATGAATTCTCCCGGTTTGGCCCAGTACCCTGACTTCTTTGCGGTCTGCCTGATTCTGCTGCTCTCTGGTAAGGCAGCAAAACAAAAGCTGAAAATCACAAGATTCATGTCAAACCGTTGACACACAGGCTGCAGCGAATAAATGAAATTTAGAATTGGCTGCATCTTGAGCAAAAACAAGCTTATGAGCCACGGCTGACATAATATAACATAATCTAAAACAGGAAAGCAGGGGACTCTCGTGTTAAAGAGGGCGAGGGATCCCAGAGGGCTGTGTGAGTCTGTTAGGTGCACACATGCACCCTATTTTTGCAGCTCCTACAGATTTTGATCACTTAAGTCTAAGCATAAGTTGTGTCTTGCTCACATACAGTAATTTGGAGAATTTTGCACAGTTGCACTAGTTTTTGTTACGTTCAACCCTTTAACCCTCAAACAATTTAATCATGGTTTTTGCTCTCGGCCTGCCAATACGATGATTACATTAAGTCAGTGGGACTCAGTAACAGTCCACCAGTGTTTGGTTGTTTTTGTGAGGATGGCAGATACACTAGCTATGCAAATATAAGATAATCCATAACAAAATCTGAGTCGGGTCGTGTCCTAAAACACAGCAAATAATTTTCTGCCTTCATTCTCTGCATTTGTTGCACGCACTGCTGTTAGTTTCATTTGAGGATTTGTACAGATATCCATGTAGTCCTGAGGAAAAGCTGTGATAAGTTTGATAATCCTCCTTCACGACAGAAACCAGTACAGACATAACCTTTTACCCAGGATGCTAATATAGCATGCTAAACAAAGCAGGTAACTTTTTTTATAATCAGTTGGCTCAATTGTGACAATTTGCAATCAGTGACAGCTAGACTTGGATCCTTGCAGGGTTAGATTGAGAGACAGAGATAGAGTTGTGCAGGCATTTTAAATATTCTACAGCAAACATCTGAGCTCTGTTTTCTATCTACACATTCAGGACTTCTGTCCTTTGGAGTGAAGGAGTCAGCCTGGGTCAATAAAGTCTTCACATCGATCAATGTGCTCGTGCTCTTGTTCGTTATCATCTCTGGCTTTGTCAAAGGAGACGCATACAACTGGAAGATAACCGAAGACTCCCTTATAAATGTCACCATAGCTACAAGGTAATTGATTTATTTGCAAAGGCAATCCTAGACGGGGCAAAGACGCCTACCCTTTAGTACATCAGTTAATATGAAACAATGTGCAGAGCATTGTAAGCAGCATTGCTTCCAGTCACGAGTGTACATGTTACAGGAACCTGTCCGTGACAGCCAATGTGAGCAGCGATTATGGCGTTGGAGGATTCATGCCCTATGGTTTCAGTGGGACCTTAGCAGGAGCTGCCACCTGCTTTTATGCTTTTGTTGGCTTTGACTGCATTGCAACAACAGGTGAGTCACGGTCGGGTTGAGTTTTAATGTGAGTTTTACGAAAGCAGAGCTTTATGTTTTCATGCGTCTGTGTCTGATAGGTGAGGAGGTCAAAAACCCTCAGAGGGCCATTCCCACTGGCATCGTGGTGTCACTGACCGTGTGCTTCTTGGCATACTTTGGCGTGTCAGCTGCCCTCACGCTGATGATGCCCTACTACCTACTGGACGAAAAAAGTCCCCTGCCTATGGCATTTGAATATGTGGGTTGGGGCCCTGCGAAGTATGTGGTGGCTGCGGGTTCACTATGCGCCCTATCCACAAGGTAACCGCTGGATTTGTTTTAACAAATCAAGCTGCATGCATTAGAAAACGAACACGTGTTGCTACAGAAAACCTTTAGATGTAATGCTACATTTGTGATCGCTGTGGGGCTGAGATTTGGTTGAAAGTTTTGACCACATATCTCCAGGTGTGTCTTGTTAATGGATTGATTCTTCCTTCTAATCTGGGGTGTGGCGGGTGCAATATGTAATTGTGTCTGTTTTGAGACACCTGCATGACTCTGTGATGTCATTCTGACATTTAAAGCCTCTTCATTTAATGAGAAAGTTGGAGAGTGTCTCCAAACTATCTAATGGTGCAGTTTCTATTCTGTCTTTCTTCCCGGATGGTCTATAAATCAGTTTACTATCAAGAAACCTTGTCAATCCATCTCATGGTCACATTCAGGTGAAGATTATCTGATTGGACTCAAAGCAATTACATTTTGTATTTTTGCCAGTGCCTGTAATTTATATATGCTGTTATTGTACTGACTGGCATTTTTATCCTTATGCAAGAAAAGTGCAATCCCTTTTAAAACATAATGGGATTGCACACCGCTGCTAAACTTGAAAAAATGATGATATTACCTTCAGGAAAGAAAGACGTTCAGTGTGTGTTTCAGCCCTATGTGTGTGTGATTTACTGTCCTGGTTTGGGGCTTTTGACTAATGTGTTGGTCTTGCATGTCTCTGCTATCTCATGCAGTCTGCTGGGCTCCATTTTCCCTATGCCTCGTGTAATCTATGCTATGGCAGAGGATGGGGTGCTTTTCAAAGCCTTAGCCCGAATCAATCCTAAGACGAAGACCCCACTTATTGCCACTATGAGCTCCGGTGTAGTTGCAGGTGAGAGCCAGGGAGAATCCAAGTGGGATCACTCTAAGCTAATCTTTCTCCTCACCGATCAACTGTGAAAGACACAGCGCAGTCAATGTTGGTTCTGAATCAAATTGGGCCTTACGCTTTCTGATATTAATTATCTAGCGTGTAAGGACCTTGTCATACGTCTGTATACACCTGTTGTTCTTTCACAGTTGTGCAGGTGTCATGTTTTCTTTCCCAGAAAGCCCTCAACTTAACCATCAACCCTCTTCTCCCTAGTCTATTGGGCTCCATGTTCCCTCTACCACGCATTCTCTTTGCCATGGCACGAGATGGTATTCTATTCAAATTTATGTCCAAAGTGAGTAAGCGCCAGTCACCTGTGGCTGCCACCATGGCGGCAGGTACCACTGCGGGTAAGCTGCCAGATCTATCATGGGGTTGTATTGTGGTGTTTTTCTTTTTCTTTTAAAACAATCTCTCTACAGATAATCGTTTGGTGACGGTGACTGCATGATAAACTGGGTGATGGTGTTTCCACAAGCATGTGACAAAACCAACAACCCAGTTCAGAGAGTTTCCATCTCCAAGGATATTGTCTGATTTTAAAAATGTTCACCACATGTCCACAAATCCAGCTGGCTACTTTTTGAAAAAGAAGCTAGAAAGTAACTAAATACAAGTGCTGGCAATAATAATAATAATAATAATAATGGAAGAGTTTTAAACAGGCATGGTTAGGAAGATACACAGAGACACAGATATCTGCTAAGTAAATAACACAAGCACTGGCAGTTGATGGTATTTATTAAATAATTCAATTAAAATGCTCCAAAAGGGAACAACACCACAACCATGATGGAGAGTTCCAGTTAGTGCAGAGGGAAGGTAGCAGGAATAAAGTAATTTCTTTGCTCCAGGCTGTACACGTTTCCTCATGCTGGTTATCCATTTGGACATGGAAGTAAACTGGAAGCAGCTTCAAGTGGCCATTTGGGCAACTGCAGCTGGCTTATTCAGCTCTGGAGGTGTTGCATTAGCTTCAGCTGTACTTTGTGTTTGGGCACAAACAGCAAAGACAGGTGTTCAGTGTGCTAAACTATTTTGGTGGACATGCTAAACAGAATCAGTCAAGTTGTCATGTACGCTAATATTAGCCCAAAGCACAGCAGCTGCTCCTGGCATCAGACTTTTAGCAGAGCAGAGAAGAGCTGAGGTGAAGTTTTCAACACAGCCGCGTAAACCTAGGCATAGGACTCACACACACACACACACACACACACACACACACACACACACACACACACACACACACACACACACACACACACACACGCGCGCTTATCTACTTTACTGATAGTGGAGCATCACTGTGCATTCCTTCTGAAAAAAGTAAAAAAGTATTTCTTTTATAATCTAAGTATTTGAAAAAAGTTTCAATAAAATAGGATGTATTCGTTTCAAGTAGTCTGGCCTTTGTGTGTCAATGTGGTGCACATACCAGTGTTAATTTTGGATTCAGATTCAGTTTAATCGTTGTCTCTTGACTAAAACATAATTCAGTTTTAGTCATAATTAAGTCATCCAAATTATTTAAATGTAGTCTTAGTTGGATAAATGTCTAAACTAAACAGCTGAATTTAAAGTTGATTCAGTTGACTCAAATTAGATTATTTCTTGACAAAAGCGTTGATACATTTCATCATAGTTTTTGTCCTCGTGTATTCGTTTTTATTTATTTAGCGTCTTGTTGTTGTTAGAAAACAAAGGATCGTAGGCAAAACCTATGATGAAAATGACTGTGAGACAGAATTAACACTGGCTCTCGCAGTATTTTAAAGCTCTCCTGCTGTGGATCGCACTCATCCAGCTTAGACTTGCAGTTTTGTGAAGTGGCTGGCAGATGTGAACCCTGGGAGAGACCCAGCACACCTGCACCACCACCACAGGCTATGTACTGAGCACCTGACGGTACCAAGCAGGGGAGCTTTCTTTGATATTTTTGCTTTAATATAATGTTGTGAGAAGCAGCGGACATACCACTGCTCTGTGTCTGAACCATGCTGCTGAGAAAACTTCCATACTGAAGTCTGGTGCTGAGATACAAGACAAGCAACACCGCAGTATATCTCACATCAAATGACTCAATATGGAGATGAATACAGCTGTTGTGCTCTAGTGAAAACACATCTGCATGAAATTTGATTTGCATCTGGTGACTGTCACGTTCAATTAGAAGGAAATGTCTTTTCCATGTTACTGTATGTGTGTGTAAAGGATCGTGTTCTGTGACTGTGAAGGGAATCAGTAATGATCCTACCTGTTGAAATTAAGTGTTAAGGGTGAAAGTGTTTGTGTTCATTTCTTTCCTTCTTCTTTTATTGCTTACTTTAGCCATCATGGCTTTCCTGTTTGACCTCAAAGCCCTGGTGGACATGATGTCCATTGGAACTCTGCTGGCCTATTCGCTGGTTGCTGTGTGTGTACTGCTTCTCAGGTTGGTACATTTTTAAATAACTCAAAAGTTTAACTGGAGCAGAATCATCTTTGTGTAATATCCTGCAGGGGCGTCTCTAATAGCTTTTCCAGATACCCACAGGAATGATTGCCTTGCTTGTTATTGCATCACACTGGTGATGTAAGGGCTGTGAATGGTCTGACTGTACACTGCTCAGTGGCTGCTTGAGTAAATAAAGATGTTTACTTGCTAAACTGAACTTGCTGCACACCTCTGTTGCCTGCACCACAAATATCAGTAAACACGGACACACTTTGCTTGTTCAGTCAAACTGAATCATTTAAATTAAAAAAGTCTAGCGCTTTTGTGAAAGACATACAGTAGTTGATAGATGTGCAGAACACTGAGACTGCATCAGAACATAACACCGCCTTACAGCAGAGCAATCTGGAGTTTAAACCTCCGTAAAAACCAACATTTCTCTTTCTTCCAGGTATCAGCCAGATGGAGCTCTGGAGCGGCAGGCAAGTAAAGGTGAGAGGGATTGCCTCGCGTCTGAAGAGGGCGAGTCAGACTTGACAGAGTCAGAGTCCCACCTCAACATGCTAAAGGGAGGCAGCTCCACACTGCAGACTATTCTACACCCTCCCGAGACACCTTCTGAGTGTTCGTCCAGTGTTGTCAACATGTCCACTGGCGTTCTAGGTAAGTTCACAGTTTACGTTCTCAGTGAGGATTTTTTCTCCTGATTGACTTCAGTCTGTTTGTAAGGTTTCTGTGTCACAATTAATTGTGTGTCGTCAATCCACAGTGTTGGTGGTGTGTGTGATCAGCTATCTCACCACATACCACATCAACTCCGTTTTGGGTTTGGAAGTGTGGATCCTGGCCTCGCTGTCCGTGTGTCTGCTCGTCTTCAGCAGCTGCATCTTTATGGTCATCAGGCAGCCTCAGACTAAGAAGGAGGTCTCCTTCATGGTACGCACCGGCTCTGTAACTCTGGTTTTAACACTAGGTCTTTTGTTATGAGATAACAGCATCTAAAACTGATTATTTTGGTCTGATTTTTCCTTTCTAGGTACCTCTTCTGCCTTTTCTGCCAATCTTAAGCATATTTGTCAACATTTACCTGATGGTTCAGCTGAGTGGAGACACCTGGATACGTTTCTCTGTGTGGATGGCTGCTGGTGAGTGCCTTTAGCCATGAGCCAATACAAATTTTTAAGGAAGTATATTTGGGTCATATTAATAATAATAATGATAATAATGATAATAATAATAATAATAATAATGGATTGCATTTATATAGTGCTTTTCGGGGCCCTCAAAGCGCTTTACAATACCACTATTCATTCACTCTCACATTCACACACTGGTGGAGGCAGCTACAGTTGTAGCAGACTGACAGAAGCGAGGCTGCCATATCGCACCATCGGCCCCTCTGGCCAACACCAGTGGGCGGTAGGTGAAGTGTCTTGCCCAAGGACACAACAACCGAGACTGTCCGAGCCGGGACTCGAACCGGCCAACTCTTCAGCCACAATCACCCTGATCGTGGCTCAAGTGAAATAAATATTTAATCTGCTTTGCAAATTTCAGTCATATTATGTTAAAAGGAGAGTTACCTGTTGGCTAATTACTTGTCAATCACATGTTGTTGACCAATGAGCAAATGGTTTCGCAGTCATACTCATCCCTCCTTGTCATATCTGTTTATTTGATCAAAGTTTCAAAATGAGATTTCAGAAACCAACGCTAAATAACCTTGATTATTGTCTAAGCTAACAATCTTTGTGTTTTTAAACATCAGCATGTAAAGTTGTTTACTTCTGCTGTGGATTTGTACATTTTACCATGAGAGGATATGCAGGAAATAACTCTTGAAAACACCCTCAAATGGTAATTTGAGGGGCTGCAGTTCAATTTTAGTTTATTTTTTGAAGCTTTTAAGGTTTCCCTTTGGAAATTAATCTGTAACGGTAAAGTGAGTAAGCAATGAAGATATAATAGAGCTTTAGATATGCTGGTAGATTACTTTGGTTACCTTTGAACAGAGTCAAGCGGTTCCCTGTAAGCTCTTTTCCACATCTCCCCCTGTCTCATCACCACTTTTCTCAGGCTTCCTGATCTACTTTGGGTATGGCGTGTGGCACAGTGTAGAGCGTCAGCGCCAGCTCCAGCTTCAAAGTGGCACGGCACAGGAAAACACCAGGAGCAACCAGGAGAAGCGTGACAATGTGGATGCAGAAGGAAAGGAACAGGAGTCTTTCATCTGCTCAGAAAAGACCAGCCAGTGTTAAAGGCTGCCGGCTCCTTCACAGACTGTGTGAGGGAACAGATGCATAAAAGCACACAGCAGCTATTCCTGGATGTGCCTGTATATACAGCTTCACCGTGTGTGCTTCATAAGCACATTCAGTCTGCAAAGGCAGCATCAGTATTACGTATCAGTGGCACATGATGAGGAATCGCTCTATGACTGGGATGGGATCACATCCCATGAGTCACATTTGTGGACAAGCATGGAGGGAGAACGGACAGGTAACACACTGGAGAGTGATTTTCATTTATTTTAGCGTTGAAACAGTCAGTGCAAGGCTGCAGAGAAGCTTTTCCATACACTGACAGGTTTGTACAGGTAAGGTATCAATGTAAAGTTCAATGTAGAGTTTGATACACCAGTAGCTTAGTGCAGCATTTGGTTGTTAGCCCTTTCGGATGATCATTACATATATAATTCTACTAGCTGTGTATAAATCATAATCACAAGACTTTCAGAGAAATGTACAATGTGTGAAATAGTTTTGTAGACACATAACATGTCCTGACGTGACTCACCTGAAAGCACGCCAATTGTTGGTGGTAGTTTTCAGCCATGTGTAGTATTATGTAACAACCCATAGAAACCTCTGTTATAAGTAGTGAGATCTCTGTAACTGTTGCTGTGGTCTTATTTAACAGGTTCCCCCTGGAGTTTGTTGACCTTGTTACTACATAAATAAAAAGATAGTTATTTGATGCAGAGCTCTCACTCTATCACATATATTTTCCTGTTTGTCTGATATTTTGCGATATTTTGATGTAGACATGCTGTTAATATAAGCTTCATGAAAATGTCCTCTGTCATCGCTGCCTAACAAAGTATTCCTGTATATAAAGTAAGCTCCTCATTCCTCATGTATATATGTATTTTTTAAACGGTTTGTAACTGGTTTCAAGAGATTTTGTGTGGTTGTATTCATTCCTCTTGGCTTTTAAGGACTGCTGGTGTTTTCCTTGGAGTTTATTTTTCCATAGAGCATTGAAGCTGTGGTTCATCGATGTGCTCCGTGGTCTAAAAACTGTGAAACAAATTCAGCAGGTGTTAGTAAGGTGTTCTACTACAAAGAAGCTCTACACTGACGTGCAGATGACTGCAATAAGGGTACAGGATGAAGAACGTACTGCAGAAGATGCTGTAATGGAGTGTCACACCAACTGCACAAATACAATAAAATAAAATGTATTTTCCGGTAATACAGTGTCAGATGTGTCTTATCGCTTGTAATTTCCACAGGAACTTTTTAGTTTGTATTTTTTCCTCAGAAACTTCTCAAAAACAGGAGTGTCCATAAACACACACTCTCCACTTGGGGGTGCTGCTCAAAAATTGTTCAAGAACGAAAACTCATTATTAAAAGTTAGCTCACTTTCACATCTAAACTCTATGCAAAGAGAAATACTTACATTTGTTGTTGTAATCTATGCTTTTTAAGCTCATTTCAAAGAAAGTAATCCTCTTCAGGATTTGTCTCTGCAAAAACACAAGAATCAGAGAAAGAAGCATTGTGACGGCTGCAGATGTGCTTCAGTCTCATGAAAACATTGACAATGACATCAATGAAGTTCCCACTAAAAGTCTAAAGTCCTTGTTCTATGACACAAAAATAAAAAGGTATAATTAGAAAACTAAGTCAAAAAAGACCCTCCAGCTCTCTCTGGATTCCCAATGAACTGCTCACATTTTTTCAGGTTACATGCTGGTACATATATCTAGCTATTCATAATGAGGCATTATTAATATTTCACTTTCCTTCGATATACGTATGGGCATGTGCCTTGAATTTTCTTGTCTAAAAGAAGGCCAGTTCACACTGAGGGCCAGCAGAGGGCTTCCAACTACAAGTTTCTGCTCTTCAGATCAGAGAAATGGGAGTAAACAGAGGAGCTCTGAAGTTATTTTCCCTCTTCCGTTCAGTCTGTGAGGAGGATGGAGCTGGAAATCTAAATAGGGCAACTGGAGCCTGCAAATTTCCAGCCAAGCTCCAAGCCTGACTTTCTTTACCCGCCTCACCCCTTCATAAAACCCCCCGATCTCTCTCCAGAACTTGCAGATTCCTCGACCCTCTGACCATGAACCTCTGGGCTGTGCTTTGCTTGACTCTGCTCGTGGTAGAGCTCCAAAATGGTAAGTCTCCATTTCCACATCTGTCATGACAATTTGTTAGTGAAGAAAGATGGCTGTTAACGTAATCACGACAGCTTTGGCTGTAACAATGCAGAAGAGGGAGAATGAGACAATCTGAGGATGCATCAGGACTGGCTGGGAGCATCGGCCTATGTGGTGGGCGTAGAATGGGAGGTGCAATCATGCAGTAGATCTCACTCACAAACTGCAAAGTTTAAATTCTGTTTACACTCCCTCTGAGGTCTGCAGCCACTGACTTTAAAAAAATCTTTGCATTTTATGTATGCAAAGTGTAAAAGCATGCAAAGGATTTGAGTTTTTGAAAGTTTTTCCCAAAGTGCTCCTGCAGAGCGACTCAAACCAGCTGGATCTAAGGTATGCAGCAGGCGTTTTTAATTATCTGGCCTGTACTACTGACCTCTCTCTGAGTTTCCATTAATGCAGCTCTGAGGAATAAAACAACAAATTCTGAAAGTCTACACTTCAGGCTGATTTTTCTTGTATTTAACGGTTTGTGTGTTTCACAGAGAACAAGAGAGCAAAAGGAGAGGAACAGCTATGGTCATACTGTGCCAGTAACTTGGACTTTTTACACATCCTGTTTTAATGTTACCGCAGCTGGAGAAAGAGCAGCTAACCTAAATGGACAGAGCTGCAGTGTTATTGTGACATTGTCATTGTAACCCTAACAATCATTTTAGATCATTTTAGGGTTTTTATTTTTTTATTTATATCATGGTATAAATGAGTTAATTTTTTGGTCATTTTAAAATGAAAGTCTTTGGGGACTAACTTGAGCCACCCCCAAGTGGCCATCGTAGGAACTGCAGTTTTTTTTTGCACTTTCCCTGTTGGCTTCTTTATCAGACTTGGACGTTATAGATATATAAGTTACATCTATCATATCTATCTATTGATCTATTTATTATTAGTTTCTCCCCTCTGCCCTCTATGGCTCTGTGTTTGCAGGTGCCTGCCAGCAGGTCAAGCGAAGAAAAGACATCGGAGAGAACCGCATCCGGCCAGGTGGGAAACGGGTAAAGGTGTGGCCTACGCTGAAAGACGGACGAGGCAGAAGCCATTCACTCCTGACGCAGGTGTTGGATAAAGGCCGCTTCCTCCGCCTGGGCCAGAGCACCATTTTGACTCCTGGGAAAAACATGGAGCTGCGCTGCAAAGGCAGCAAAATCGGATGGTCTTACCCGACTTACCTGGATACTTTCAATAACTCACGCCTCAGGTGCTGGAAGGAAACACGAACTACTTCATGCAGTGAATCATTAAATCCGAGCATCTTATATATATATATATTTTTTTTTTTTCATTTGATTTTGATTTTATTGATTAGCATTCAAATTCAAATCTCAGTGAAAACAGTGAAAAAAAAAACAAACAAACAGTGAAAACAGAACAAAAATCTACCATAAAGAAAGAAAGCATGAGACAAGGCTAATCAAAAGGTATTGGCTGAAGCATTTGCTTATTACGCCAACCCTTTTCACAAAATATCTTTTTGTATGCAGCTCCTGTACACAGGGCTTGAAGAAAATAATAAAACAAAGCAAAAACCAACCAAACAAACAAACAAACAAAAAAAAAACAAAGAAAAAAAACTTTCCACCTTAGATAAGTAACTACATCAAAGCAAAAGAATCAAGAGGTTGTTGTTTTTTCTCCTTTTTGCTCTTTTCATTCTTGATTTATATATTTTTCTAATACTCTATTTTTAAACATGTTTTTAAACAAGGAAAATGAACTACACCTTTTTAAATCACTGTCATAACTATTCCACAGGTTAACTCCTCTAACAGAAATTTTTTGGTTCTCGCCTGCAGCATCAAGCAAAGCGACAAGTACAGTCAGCTGATCCTGACGTCGCCCTCTGCTGCCGACACGGGGGCTTACAGCTGCTGGGTGATAGTATGTGATGGCACAGAGTGTGAGAAGGACCACGATCGCGCCTACGTCTCATACATCTATTTCAAAGGTAATTTTAAAAATTCTTTATATTTTGCTTCCAAGGAGCCAGACTTTCTTCTAACCTTTTAAAGTGGTCTTGAGCAATAATTTTCCAGGCTTTCTGAAGGTCTTCTCAAAGTTTTTCTTTGGATCTTGACTGCTTTTTAACTTGTGGTATTTTCCGCACTATAAGGCACACTTTATGTGGTACACGGTGCTCAAAAACTTTGTCAAAAAATGTTTTAGTACAACTTTGGTAAGCTACGAAGAATCGTAGCGTAAGGGAATCACTCAGGACTCACTCACCCCCTCCCTTCCTGTGCTGAATCGTAGCGTAAACGAATCACTCACTTACTCACCCCCTCCCTCCTGGCTCACAGCTTCTTCTTCTTCTTCTTGGTTGGCAACCAATGTTAAGGAGCATTACTACTGGAGCATTTTCAATCACTCATCTTAGCAGTAGGATTTACATGAAAAGAGAAACAAATTAAGTTTGAGTGAAACTGTACATTTTTTTGCACTCTCTGGTCAACTGACTCAGTGACTCAAGTGACTCAAAAAACTCGATTGACTTTGATGAGTTACTCATTCAAACTCAAGGACACAACGACCGAGACTGTCCAATAAATTGGCCATAGGTGTTAATGTAACAACATCTGTATCTCTGTGTAAGCTCTGCATCAGATTGGCGATCTGACCAGAGTATAGCTAGCCTCTCGCCCTATGGTAGCTGGGATGGGCAAGTTCTTAACAAAAATATCAATAACTTTTTCTCCAAACAGACAAAGACAACCTCTTCGTTCCATCCACCATGCACTTTGAGATTGTGTATCTACGCCCAGACCAGCCTGCTGTGGTTCCCTGCCGTGTGACCGAGCCACAGGCCAAGACATCCCTGCACAGAGAGGTCCCCCCGGTGGAAATCACAGCAAATATGACCCAGATGGCATATGATCCCACCAAGGGCTTCATCCTGCAAAACCCGAGGCCAGAGCACCAGGGAGTCTTCTACTGCAAGGCTGAGACCATGGACACCCCTCAGATCTCCACAAAGTACCAGCTGCTTTATGTGGAGGGTGAGCACAAATCAATCACATGACACCTCATGAATAAATACAGTAATAGAAGATATAAACATGCTGCATGTAGAAACACTAACTATTGTTCTGTGAAACTAACTGCTACGCATAACCATTTATCTTACTGACTCTAAGTGGTGACAATCAACTTTTTGCAATGTTATGAATCAAGCGCTGGTTACTTCTACGACGTCTACTTTTTAAATCGGCTTCCAGGAAAGGGTTGTATTTCAAAAATGTCAAGAGCCTCTTTAATCCTCACTGCTGTGCTTGGTTAATGTGGACGCCTGCCAACTAAAGTGGAAACAGTCTGGATTTTGCAAAAGGGGGACAGATTTATGCAATGGAACTATTGTGCGGTTTAGATACAGTTAAGCTGCTGTGGCACGGTCGACTGGCAGGTGGAGAAAAATCCAGATTCAAGTATGGTTCAACGGTTTGAATACCATCAAATAAATAAATATATATATATATATATATATATATTAATATATATTAATATATATAGCAGCTGGATAGCGTAGTGGTTAAACTACACGCCTTTGGAACAGAGGATCGCAAGTTCGATTCCTGCCTGGGGCGTCTGTATCCAGTAAGGGTCCTAAGGCTAGACCCCCTATGCTAAGCAAGCCTACCGCAGACATGAGCGAGACAGATAAATATGAAGGCATGCCGGCTCGGACGTCGCCCGGATCAACAAGGTCCGCGTCAGGTGTTGAGGAACCAGGGCACCCTGACGAAAAGTGGGCTACTGGAACAAGAAGGCATCGGTGGGCAAGGGACGAAAACAGGGCGTTGTTGGAATGCTACTACGCAAGTAACCCCGGCGGAAGGGGCTACATGAATAGGATGAGGGACCTATGGATTCTTCGATACCCAACATCCACAATGACGGCGAAACAACTAGTAGCTCAGTGTTCCAACATTCGAAAGAAGGGACTGCTCTCACAGCTAGAGATTGACGAGGTACAACACAAATGCTACGGCAAGGAGGAGTCAGGACGCCAGGTCAGGGGGGAGATATCATCACCCCCACCCGAGATTGGGTACATAGCCCCAAGTGCGATAGGAGAAGGATCGTTGAGTGCGAGAGGAACTGACCTGAAAAATAGGATCATGGCCAAGCTTGAAACCTGGATCCCCCGTAGCCGGTTACCAAGATTACGTGAAGTACCCTCAGAAGGTCTGCTAGATGATGTTAATGCAGCACTACGGGCAATACCTACAACCACTACAGGAACATCTGTGCCGAGTATAACCTAGAAGTCCCGAGGTCAAAATGGGAGATGCCCCCAAGGGTGGTGGAGAATGACCGAGCTAAGATCCTGTGGGACTTCCAGATACAGACGGACAAAATGGTGGTGGCTAACCAACCGGACATAGTGGTGGTAGACAAACAGAAGAAGACGGCCGTAGTGATCGATGTAGCGGTTCCGAATGACAGCAATATCAGGAAGAAGGAACACGAGAAGCTGGAGAAATACCAAGGGCTCAGAGAAGAGCTCGAGAGGATGTGGAGGGTGAAGGTAACGGTGGTCCCCGTGGTAATCGGAGCACTAGGTGCGGTGACTCCCAAGCTAGGCGAGTGGCTCCAGCAGATCCCGGGAAAAACATCGGAGATCTCTGTCCAGAAGAGCGCAGTCCTGGGAACAGCTAAGATACTGCGCAGGACCCTCAAGCTCCCAGGCCTCTGGTAGAGGACCCGAGCTTGAAGGATAAACCGCCCGCAGGGGCGTGCTGGGTGTTTTTATATATATATATATATATATATATATATATAAATAATTTTTTTTTATTTTTTTAAATGACTTTAATACTTTAAGGAGATGGAACTTATCTTTCTCTCGATGACAGTTCCCAGTGGGCCACCGTTTGTGAGCCTTGAAACCTCTCCAGACTCTGTGAGAGGAGGCGACAACGTCAATGTAACCTGCACAGTGCTGGGAGAGCCAGATGTGGACGTGAGCTTCACTTGGACTTATCCTGGTCAGGTAAGAGAAATCCTGGACTAAAAGTCAGACCCGATTACAGGTATTAAAAATGAAAAAGATCATCGTAGTCCTTAAATGGGTAAAGTTAGCTTTTAAGCATGAATCAACATGTTTTTAAAAGGCCCTTAAAATGTACTTTTTATAATAATAATTCTGTCCAACTCTTTACTATTAAGAAAAACAACAAAGGAGTCTACAGTACAGAGCTGAGGTTGAAATTTAGACTTCATATATTTAGGTTTTTTTATTTTATTTTAATAATGCAGCACGGTGGTTAGCACTGTTGCTGCACAGCAAGAAGGTCCTGAGTTCAATTCCACCATCAGGCCGGGGTCTTTCTGTGTGGAGTTTGCATGTTCTCCCCGTGTTTGCGTGGGTTCCCTCCAGGTACTCCGGCTTCCTCCCACAGTCCAAAGACATGCAGCTTGTGGGGGGTAGGTTCATTGGATAATCCAAATTGCCACTAGGTGTGAATGTGCGAGTGAATGTGAGTGTGAATGGTTGTCTGTCCCTGTGTGTTGGCCCTGCGACAGACTGGCGACCTGTCCAGGGTGTACCCCACCTCTCGCCCTATGACAGCTGGGATAGGCTCCAGCGCCCCTGCGACCCTGAAAAGGATAAGCGGAAGCGAATGGATGGATAGTTTAATAATGGTTTTAAAAGAGAAGGTATTATTTAGTTGCGTGTTTTTATGATTCATTAGCCTTGTTGTCATAAAAGTGACTCACTGCATTTGAGTATTTCGCAGATGCCCTAAAAAACAAAAACAAAACCCAATTGTGGTATACGTGATGTTCTACTTAAAAGCTGAAGGTTAGGAGTAAAAGATTCTGTTGCCACCTTTAAAAAATTTTTTTTCTATTTTCTTTTGATAAAAGTGAAATGAGTTTGTTACAATTATGCTCTTTATTGTTGCTGATAACTGTCACAGTGGGAGGAAATCATGTGTTCATGTTGTGTAGGGCTCCCGACCCGTTCACATCCAGACTTCCTGGAGGCTGGTTAACAGAGGTATGGGCTACACCACGCGCGTCACCCAGAGCATCCTGACGGTAGAGGACATGGAAACCATTGACTTTGGAGAATACATGTGTAAAGCCAAGAGCCAGCATGGCGAGACAATCGTGGGGACCACCATCTCCAAATAGCCCCAAACAACCTGACCTGCTGGCTCCATCTGATATTCAAGAGTTTTTGACACATTTGTGTGTCTTTTTTTTTTTTTTTTAAATCTATGAAATACATGAAATCAGCATGTATATAAATAAAAATACATTTTTGCCAAGTTGAAAAGTTCATGTCATTAAAAGCAAGCTATGGACGACAGTCCTTCACATACATCTATTAAAACAAATATTTAGAGGTTTCATTTTGCAGCACAACAGGGAGTCTAAGCATGCAAATACCTGAAGTCCAAAGAACAGTAAAGAGCCAATCAGCACACTCCAAACTACTCAAGATCTCAGGAACATCAGATAAAAGAAAAGTTGTTTCATAACATGCATCATGTGATCCCAGAAGTCAACAAAACTGGAAAACACAATTTTCTTAACTGTAGAATAACATAAATGAAGGTAATAGCACAAGCTCTGGGGGGAGGAGTCCTAATCATTTGGGGCTGTCATGACGACACCACATGGCTGCTGTCACTTCTGGCAGAGGGCTGTGTTGGACACCAAATCAATCATCCCTGACTAATCAGAGTTAGGCTTCATTTAAACAGAGTAATGAAGCTGTAAGAAAAAACAGAAAGGAGAGTGGCAGGAGTCAGAGTCCCGCTCTGTCTGAAGAGGAGCTGTGTGCCAGGCGGGCGTCTTAATGTGCTCCGTATGTGGAATGTGATCTGAGGCCTGCAGCTTATTTTGATCCAGTGCAACACTTGCTGATATTTCCACTTTGCTGAAAAGTTACTGGTGGTTAGGATTTTGAAATATACTTTGGATTAGGATTATGAATGAATGCTTGTGGTTTATAAAAGCATTAACAGGTTGGACCCAGTATATACACTGCATAGCATTTCAGTCAACTAGAGTGAGGGAAATTTGGCATTTAAACTTCAATATCTCCTTAGAAAAGCTCACGAGTAGAGCTTCATCATAAAATGTGGGTACCACTTTTACTAGTTTTGACTGACAATCCATTTCACAGCTTCAGTTTAATACAAGACTTTATTAATAGATTATTTCAAACAGGATCAGCACATCTATTATATAAATTCAAAACAAAAATACTCAGACATTTCCAAGATACAGTCTCTGACACAGATGAGCAAAGCTGCTTCTGGTCAGCTCTTTGCACAGACGCTGACTTTAAAGCTGTGTTAGGAGGCTTCGGTACGGGCTACACATGCAAAGAGACTTTGACTGGTCCCTCGGTCAAATAAACATTGAAACAAAACCGTACAAGGCCACAAATGATCCAGAACCCAACTATTACCAAAAAAAAAAAAAAAAAAAAAGCCTTAAAAAAATAACATAACCAAGGAAATTCTGAACATACTTATTAGTTTTATAGAAAGAAAATACTAATTTAAAAAAAAAAAAAAAGAAAGAAAAAAAAAATCGGCATAAGAAGTTTAATGGTTTTTTTCCTCTTTTTCCCGCAAATGTACACATGCATGTATTTTACTGCATGTACTGTGTGTGTATGCCGAGCTTCAGCAAAGATAAGCCTCTACAAATAACAAAGTGTTTCATTACATAGAAGTCCTGAGATTTCCTCTTTCCTCCATCCAAAGAATCAAATTCTAAAGGCAAACATCGTGGCCTTCCTTATTAAGTGCTTCTGTGCAGTGTTGTTTTTCCTGTATTTCTGCAGTGTCAGAGTTCGGCTCATTCTGAATGAGCCAAGGTCAGGCTGATGTTTCGCTAAATGCAAAGGAAACAAAGATGGCTCTTAAGTCCAGACGGATAACTCAAATGCAGTGTTCTGCTTCCTGGAAGCAGGAGCCCGTTGTTATCTGGGTGACAGGGGAGGGCTGGAGAAGCAGCCAGAGCTGCGAGGTGATTGGAAGTTGAAGGAGTGGGAGGGAGAGGTGGAGGTGGGAGACACCTTGCGTGGGCTACTCAAGTCTCCATTATGGAGCTTCCACAGCAGCTCCTCGTTCTCCATGGACAGACGCTTGTTCACCTTGGACTCCTTATGAAGAGACTCCTGCAGCATGGCCTGCTCTGTCGACAGCTGCCTGCGGTGCATCAACACAAGACAAGCGGAGGCCTGAACAAAGCTTTTCATCGTATACAGTTTTTTTAAACTGGGGTGTACTGTGACAGTCACTTATGCTGCAAGGCTAACCTGCTCCAGATATGCAGGTACCACGTATGAAAACATCACCTACCGGCCAATCAGTTCTCTGGAAATGGGGTCAGCATTCCGGACAGATTCCCTTGACCTCCGTATGCTGAGAGGAGGAGGATCTAAAATTCTTCAGCAGTGTCTCGTGTCTTTGTGTTTCTCTGACAAGTTTCATTAATATACACATTCTTACACTTGATTCCTTCCAATTTTACAGTTTTAGGTTAATATATTAATGTTTCTAAGACATCCTCGGACATCTGCGCTGCACTTTATATCACAACTGACTTTATGTCAAATTTGGACACAGACTAAAGGCCTTTACACACCAGAAGCACAAAATCTGTATAAATATTTTATGTTTCAATAATATTATTTTGGACACCTATTATTATTTTTTCCAAACCAAGCTTGAGTTTTCAGATTTTCTGGATCCAAATCAACAGATGTGACCAATCAGATCACTGTACTTGGCAGCAAAGTGCATTCACAACTCAAATATGCAACGATAGGAAAATAGTAGATGCACAGATAGATGCTGTCTGGGTCAGTCGACTCTATAAAATAAAGTCTCTGCTTACTCGGATGTGCCCCCAGCTCTGAAAACAAGAGCTCAAACTGACATCCTGAAATATGTACACGAGCAAGCGTGATGCAGCTTCATCTCCTGGATGAAACCATGAAATTATCACTGCTGCCTTCTTCTGAGAATTACTTTATTAATTTAGCAGGCCTCTTCCAGTGTTAATGACCAAAGTGCACACTTTAACACACACACACACACACACACACACACACACACCTGAAGTGTGTGTGTTTTCTATATTTGGATGAGTTTGAATCTCAGTAACTTCCACCTGAAGGCATAAAGGTCAGTTTTGCAGCCCTATTTGACAAAACGTTGGGATGCTGTGGAGGCCCTGTGAGTTGCGTTCACAGACAGTCATTTCTAGACATGCTTGTGAGCATCACAGAATCAGGCCTGTTTTTAATGCTGTGCTCACCGACGGCCTCAGCCATACAATATTCCTTTTTGGCATTTTCCTTTGTGCGGCAACAAAGATAAGACAAAGCATCCCAAATTTTATTTGGAATTAGGGTCGTAAAAGCAATTCCAAAAAAAACAGTTCTACAACCGCACTGACCTCCTCAGATGGAAAAGGGAATATGAGTCACTTTTCGATACATATTTGGAATCTTTGTGAGTAGCTGCGGTATCAGGATGGTGGCGTGATCGATAGTTTTTGGAATAAAGTGGAGGTGCATTAGAGGTTAGGAATTATATTGGCACACAGAAAAAAGCTTGGTGTTCATTACACTTAATGAATGCAGTAATTTAAAATGAGTCTGAGCTGAGGCAGCTGTTCAGGTGCTTCACTCTGTGGAATTAATCACTATGAACCCATATGGTGGACTCTTACCTTGAAAGAGCAGCGTGTTTTTCCATGCGGGCTTTGAGGTCTTCGTTCTCTTGCTGGACTTTTTTAAGGCTCTCGTCTAACTTTACATTTTTCTCTGTCTGGAAAAAAAAAATGAATGAAAAGAGCGAGTTTAAAAGGGAAAGTCTCAGCAGCAGTGCTGAACTTTAAGTTTCTTTATCGTCTGACCAGTTTGTCTATCTCCATGAGCTTCTTCTCCTGTTGGTGGACCTGTGTGTTTTTGATATCCAGCACCACTTTGAGACTTTGTAGCTCCTGCTCCAGATACAGAGTGTGAGGGTCCTTCTGTGAGTGAAAAAAAGTAGAGGGAAATTGCTTAGGATCCTTTATGAAGATAAATAAATAAATAAATAAATAATAACAGACCATATATGGGTGGGGCGGTGGTTAATGAAGCACTCCATTACTGATCATGTGTCGTTTTATTAAACTGCTGCTTGTGCCATTTTTTTCTGAATAAGTGTATTAATAACAAATATGGAGTGACAGGTAATGTGAGGTAGTTAGCCTAAATAACTATGCTGGGGGACAATACAGAGTACAGTTAGAGCCACTTTACATTAATGAGGAGTGGCGGCCTTACTGTACAACAGCACTGCAGGAAAATTAACTCTGGGCGGGGGAATCTAGTGCATATGTAGCAGAAATTAACTCATTTCAATTCATACCTATTCATACAGTAGAGAAGAGTTAATGAGGGTTAATTACTGAACAAACACAAATCATTGCAGACTTGAGAATGAAATCCTCTAAGAAAATATGAAGACATTTTTGCATCTGTTCCCATTTTATCTTAAATCTTTCATGCTCAGGGGGAAACGACACTAGAGTCACAAGATGCTTCTGTATCAGATCTGAGCTATAATAAGCACAGAGTACCTGACTGTTTTCAGCCAGCTCTTTCCTCTTCCTCTCCTCAGCAGTTAGCCTCTCATTTAGAGCACTATTCTCCAAGGTCAGCTCCTCAATTTGACTCTGTGGATGTACAGCACAACAAAGTCTGAGCAAACCATTACAAAGTAAGCTACAGTCCTGTTGTAAGATGACTTAAAAGAGCAGAAGAGGAAGCTCACAGAGAGAGAGGCTTCAGCATCTTTTAAGGTTTTGTCCAAAGCCTCCAGCTCCTGGTTGTGGACTTTCCTGAGCTCTGAAAGGTTTGCAGATTCCAGTATCACAAAATGAAATGAACACAATGAAAATGCATGGAATAAAAACAAAGACAAATGTTCCAATATTTAATGCCTGCATTATGCAGGTGATGAATATATTTGGATTGTTCTCTCACCTTCCAGTGACATCTCATACTGCTGTTTAACACACTGCAGCTGTTCTTCATGGCTTTTCTCAAGGTCCAACTTCATGGCTTCATGATTTACTTTAAGCTCTTCAATCTTTAAACAGAACATAAAAGTCAGTTAATTTTCCCCACAGGATTAAATAAAATTGACTACTAGACTAGGCTGTAAATCATCTTAAAATTTCCCAAAATAAGAATCAGAAGGTGCTGTAGAGACAAACCTGCTGCTGCATGACAGTTTTGGACTTGTCTGCCTCTTTCTGGTAGGCACAGTGAACTTTGTCCCTCTCAGCCTGGTAGTAGGCCTGCAGCCTCTGCTCCAGCTCAACCAGGTCATTACGGTGCTGTTCCTGCAGTTTGTGCAGTGCATCCTCCAGAGCAACACGCAACTCTTCATTCTCCTTCTCCAGATGCTCAGATGAATGAACAGAGGAAACTGGAAGGATAAAGTTTTATCTTGGTGAAAGCTGACAGCTTGCATTGTATTCAGCTACTCTGTTTATTAAATATCAGTCTGTACAGCTGCAAAGTCAGAGGAAAATTTTCATTAGTAACTGTAAGAAATCTGATGTGCCCTCTAATAAAAGCCTTTTTAGCAAAGTCCTCGTTGATGCGAACATGTGTCACCAAATGCTCTCCAAAAAGGAATGGAAAAACTGACTTTCAAGGGGAGGTGCCTGCACACTTGAGTGCTGATGCCAGCTACACTGCATGTCAATTCCAGACACAAGAAGAAATAGAAATGAGTCCAAATTCTTTCACAACATCTCAAGGCAGATTTCTTAAACCATTTCCAAGATGATCATTGGCCATTTTATCCTTTATTTGCCATTGATGGCTTTTGTTTTCCATCTCCAAATCAGCCTGACAAGTTCCAAACTGTTTCCACTGACAAGTGTTTATATCTGGGCTGAAGTGGGTGAGAGAAGCAAACTCCATAAACTGTCTGCAGCTCAAGTGTCTGTGCACAAACAGTGCAAATATCTGTCAGCTGGCAGGTCAGTCAGTGCACTACAGAGAGACTGCGATAGTGTTAAGACAGTTATGAAGAACAAAAACTTCTTCCATGTCAAACAGGCTGTGCTCCTCTAAAATCAGAATACTTTAATAGTTCCTAAGGAAATTATGTGGGTTACAGTTGATCCAAAACAAGAGTAACAGACTGAACCAAATAATACAATAATGTATTGTTTATTGTACAACTAACACTAATAAGAATGACAAAAAAACCCCTCAAACATTCAGGACTTGCAACTATGTGCACCTGCAGCAGTGGCTGTCAAATGCTGAATCCAGATGTTGCTCTGTAGTGACACATGTGTGGCAGGTACAATTTGATGTTCTCAGGGTGTCACTGCACAGTGGATGTTTGTAGATCATTTCCAAACAAAAGGTAATCTTCCAAACCAAATGAAAAAAATAAATAGAAAAATAGAAAAAGGAAAGTCAAGGAATTACATTTCATTGCCTGAGAATGAGGAGCCGCCTTATTCAGAGTGGAATAATGGCAGCAGATCCAGGAACAGATGACAAGCAAACGAAGGGACAATCTATCAGGCTTTGGCACGTATAGTTCAACAAAGAGGAGCAAAGCATTTTGCAGTCATGTGACCTTAATGTCCAAACCCCTCCACATAAAACACCTTGTGGCTCAGAGTCTGGGTGAGATGGGGTTTGGAAGCAATGCAAAAATACCATCAACAAATTGCTCCTTGGATAAGTAGAGAATCTGTAAAGTACACATACAAGGAAATTAACTAAAAGAGAGACAATATCCCTAGAATAATTCCAACGACTTCACACATCCAAACAAGTTTACAAAAAGTCTGCCTGAGGTGAATGTAGCTTCCCAAAGATGAAGAATGTGTTTCAGTGCAAATACAACAGCGCTCAGCATATAAGAGCAGTCATGTGGAAGTCCCGCGGCTGTGAGGGAGGGGCCACAGTACTACTGCTGCCTGAGGTAAAAGAGATAAAGGCTGGTGTGTGAGCCATGTTTGAGTGTGCTCGGGCCTGTTTGACAGCACTTAAGCTGGACATAAAACATGGATCACTCTCTCCAAGAATTCACAAGGCCTCATGTGGTGTGGCATTCCACCAGCCCCTCCTGTGTGGGTTCAGAGGTCAGACTGCCACGCTGTGGGAAATGGAAATCACTAACAAAAAAACTAAACGTAACCAACTACTTGCCTTGGCAACTGATTTTCAGTGGACAAAACAGTTAAGTAAAGAAAGTGCTGAATGGACAGTCTGTGTGGTCAAAGCTTTATCTGCATCTGGAAATGATCATCTTTAGTCATGAAACACATATAAAATTTAACCCGTGACAGCAAACAGGGCATAGCATTAAAGATAAAGTCAAATCACCCTTAAAGATTTCCTTAATTTCTACCAACCTGAACAAAAATCCAAACCTAAGGGATTAAAAATAAAAATCCAGACAAAGTAACTAAATGCAAACCCTGCACCAGCAGAGTTTCTTTACACAGCTAAACACTGCAAACACTTAACATGAAGCCAAGGTGACCCAACTTACCCAGCTCTTCTCTAAGATTGACCAGCTCCTGGGACAGCTCCCTGCACTGCTGTGTGGCTTCATCACGCTGCAAGCAAGAAAAAGGTAAACAGTCACACACACATACTCGTGCATTTATTTCTGCAGCTTTATTCCAGCACAGTAACAAGACTAAATTGTGACAGTCAAGATTACAAAAGGGGAAATGCAAGTAATGCAATCATCCAATTACTGCAGTTTTCCTACTAAAATACTGCATTTGAAATACACACAAAAACCACCAAGAGCAGCAGCAGCCACAACAACAACCACCACCACCAGCAAACGCAGCTAACAAGAAAAAGCCAGAACAAGTGATACTGAGAGGAACTGAAAAAAGAAAAGAGAGAAGAAACTCCCTTACTTCTCTCTTTCTGAGTCAGTTTTGCAGTGGAAAGGCTGTGCTGTAGCTGCAGTGCTCCTGCAAGACTTCAAACTGACGCATAGATGATCCAAAAACTGTTTATCTCCCGTCTATTACGTTTCACTTACTGTCCCGATTCGCATCAACAACCTGACACTGTGCACAACACACCGAATACCTGGCATTATTTAATTATGGATATGAGAAAAATCAGGCAAGTAAGACAAGCCAAACATCACCTCACTGATCAGTTTACATTAGCAAATACGTGTTCACCCTGTCCTGCATCTATTCCTCACTGCAGAGTGGAACAATGTAGAAGCTAGTTACCCTCTCTGCAGCGCAGGGAGCACTAAGGCATGCTTTGCTGCCAGAACAGCCCATTGTCCAGCCTCAGCCAGAGGCTTGGGTGCTGGAGTCCCCCCCCTGCGTACTCCAGGACAGACAGTGGTCCAGGTGGGCGCGCCACCTCCTCCCAGACTGCTCTGACTACATCTGAGGCAGGACTGAAAAAGCCGCTTCCCCTGGCTGTGGTGAGTGACTGCAGAGTGCATTACCGTATTCCATCTAAAATAACAGAAGGGGCAGGCTACAGTGTGCATGAGAACAGCCTCCTCAGTGAGGTGAGGTCACTTTAAGACAGCAGTAAAGGCAGCCGGAGTGGAGCAAACAGATAAATTCTTCAGAGCTGTCTGACATCAGGCTGCTGGAGCAGGACTTGTGCTGTGCAGTGACCTACCCGTGGGATACATGGAGAGGCTTCATTACCACCATCCCCCACTACTCATCCAAACAGATTAAATCACCCCTCTGCACAATTATATTACATCCTGCTGTAGAGCTACAGGCTGCACAGGCACTGTCTTCCTATAAGGTGATGATACAATGCTGTGACAGAGGAAATTTCCAGCTTCTGTGTGAGCAACACGATTTATGTTCACTGACTGTAAATCGTGTTGCTCACCAGCATTCAAATATTATTTGTTCACTAGCTGGCAGTATAGAAAATGTCTACAGTTAAACTTGTTTTCCTCTTTGGTTCACATCAACTACAATGCAGCAGTGCCCTTTTATTCTTCTTTATTTACATGATTTTCACCCAGAAATTGAACAACAACAAAACCCCCAACTTGCTACCATGCAGCCCTACAGTGTAAGCAAAAAATCTCCTTCATTATCCAAAATACAGATTGTTTTGTTAGGCAGTGGATGCTTTCGCTAATTTAATTTGATATCATTACTCAGCACAAGCCTCTGCACTGCACAACTCTTATAGCCCAATCCAGAGAGGAGAAATGTCCCTTGTGTATACAACTATGATCCATGTCAGGTGTAGGATGACATGAAGCTCAACTGAGACCATGACTGATGTAGATCACGTTCCCGTCTCCTGGAAATATTGAGACTTAACAAGCAAACATATAAATAGCTAAATAAATAAAGGTCGTATTTTTGATTTTTTGTAATGTGCTTCCATTTCTGTGCTAAGAGGAAACCAGTCTTATAGCATTTCTTTTTCACCCTGTCAAAACAACAGTCTGGTGGGGAAAGTGTTAAGAGAAGGCATGGCAAACACCCCATCCAAACAGATGATAAGAAACAGTCCTTGCTTAGCATTTGGCTGCTGTTCATAACCATATCAAGTCAACAGCTGGGGCATTCTCACAGTGTCAGGGCCAGGGCCAGCTAGCTATTCTTGGTATGATCAGTGACCACCAGATTTCAAAGCGTATCTGAACATTAATACACCCGACATTCAAAAATCACTAGATCTGTATCGCACAACCTCAGTGACTTCAGATTACATATAAAAAGGCAAGTCCCTGCGTCTGATATACAGCAAGCATTAGCATTAAATAGTATCATCCTATAGGGGTAGCAAAACGAAGCAGGACATGCAATAGTTAAAACTGACTCAGTGGGAGGAGACTTTTGTATTCTAGAGGAACGAGCGTGTTTTTAATATTTGTTGATGCATTCAGTTTCACAACCCAGCCGTCCAAACAGAGGGGAATGAGGCAAAGATCAGTGACACAACATCACACACTGTGCCTCATACCAGCTGTCACATTACATCACATGACACGAGCAGCGACTTAAACGTATTCTGCTCCAAATGTCTTCCTCATGACTGCACCGAGACCACATGGAAAAAAAAAATCTGTTATGTTTTCATGTAAACAAAAAAAATAAGTTTTGATTTAAAAATATTCACAAGCTACTAAAATAAATATATATAAATCATTTTGAAGCCAATTTCTAGTGCTCATCACCAGGTGGACCACATCCATTGTCAGGGTTAAAATTCTGGTTAGACTGAGGCTGTCCAATGAATCAGCTTCTCAGATACAAACTAATAATAAATAAATAAATAAATAAATAATGATCACTTAAATTTAATCTTTATAACTTATCTGTGCTACTGGACACTGGCCTTTCAAACTAAGTGAACCGAAAGAGTTTTAGCCATTTTGTGGGAGCATCGGGTAAGTAGGGAGAAAGAAATGGTGAGAGTTGGACACCTGCACCAAACTGACTCCACCCCGAATAAGGAAAGGCATGACTCCATACTTCAGGAACATGCTCCACCTTCTGGCTTTTATTTCTGTGGGGAAGAATTCATACTGCAGATCAGTAAGAACTAGAAGATGTTTCCACAAACTAGCAGATAAACTTCAGACATTATCCAAAGTAATGAAAAATTAATTCAGGGGGAAATAATGTGCAGTAAACCACACAAGCTTTTAAAGAAGTTATTGCTGTTTTTTTGATTGGTTAGAATGATGAATCATGTTAAATGGAGACAAAAATGTTCCCTAGACTCGAGTCCTCTGAGGTTTCTCTTGGCCAAATATGAACTCTGTCGTAACTACAGTAATGATAAATTTGTCTGGTGTCAAAATCTGGAGTAAGGCAGAAGTAAAAGCAGTTGCTGACATTAAGGCCAAAGGAGAAAAAACTTCAAAGGTGACTGCATGCATTACAGCTGAGAGAAGCAGTGGCTTCGTTTTCTGAAAATACTGTTAGCTGCAGAGCGCCCTAACTACACCACAACAAACTGAGCTTACAGCACCGTGGTGCTAAATGAAGATTTACAGACACAAACATATCAGCGTCTGACCACTGCAAAACACAAAGTGACCAGGAGAGAACAATCCTACCAGACCAGACATTTTGCCACTGATGCATAACATATGATGTAATCAAACAAGGGCATTACTGAATCAACCCAGAGAGCTGAAACACTGTGTCCTGCAGATAGTACTTCTTCTCTTTAAGAACACATGGATTCAAACAAAGAAACAATTTCACTCACATTATCTACATAGTTTTGCTCTGACAACTAAATAAGGCAGTTTGATGGTTGGGTGGAGTACGACTATTAGGATAGATGCGCAAAACAGTAATGCCATTAAGTTTCCCCTCTGTCAGAACGCACGATGTGATGTTACAACACTTGTAGTTATGATTCAAGCACAATGGACTCATGTATGTGTAGAAAAATTATTAGCTTAATATAAAGAGCAATATTTTTTTATGTGTTTTACTGGAACGTCAAACTCACTGCTCAACAACATTAGTTTCTACTCTAAACAGATGATCATAAGAAACTACTGTGAGCTGAACTCACTGAACTTGGTTAATGATTGCCATGTCTCAAAACTAACAAAATGTGTGTCATAAAATATACTTTAAACTACAAATGAAAGTGTTTTTATGAAATAAATCAATTCTTACCCCAGTCAATGTTTGCTGCAAGACTATGGAGAGTGCTTCAAATCTACAGTTACTGGCTCTCAGCAGTCCTTTGAGCTGCTGGACGTTCTGGTTTATTCTGTCAGCTTCTGTAAGACTCGCTGGCACTGCATCCTGAGGCCTGTTGCTCTGCTTCTGTTGTGATGCTTGCTGTTGGTGGGAGCCAGCTTTGGATTTGTTCTTGTCCACTGTGGGAAAAAAAAAATACAATAAAATAAAATAAGGACTTTAGTGTCGTGACAACCCCGATCATCAACAAACTCCCCTCCATAATCACTGCAGGTGGTCTGACAATACAGTATAAATCACGACACTCATGTCAGGCGCACATTTGCAACAAGGCCCGAGTCAAAGCACTTATGCATGCATCTGTCCAATCAGGCAGTCTGATGAATCCCAGCGCTGCTCCTCTGATGGCCCCGAAGGGAAAAATGGAAAAAAGAAAAAATAGATTCACTGAATACAATTAGATTTTAGTCTAGTGCTCTGCAGGCACTGGTCTCCAAGGACAGCTTATTTTAGCAAGGCCAGCGTTGATTTACATCAGCCTTATACATACATCACTGATATGCAACAGCTACCATCAGTTCACATCGTTTACTCTACTACAACAGAGGAACACCTGACTGAAAATTTCACTACACATGCTGTTTTGGGGGAGGAAAAAAAAGAAAAGAAAGAAAAGTTCCAACATCAATTACAATGATACTAATGGACATGTTTATATATCATGCTAGCTCTTAAGAGACAGTTTCATAACATAGTAGTGAAAATAGCCTGGGACATATCAGGAATCCTAGCTTTAATGACTGGAATATACTGCTACTACATGCAGCTGCCTGTGGGACTCATTACTCTGGGACTAATTATCACCTTTCAGGGGTAAGCCTCCCTCAGGTTGATGTTTAGACATTGAACAATAGTCAATAGTCAATATACATTTTTTGAATTAAGTCACATTGATCTTGAACTTGTATGTAAGAGTGTCATTGTTGAGTCAAATTAAACATTCTGATAGCAACTCATTCATTAATCAAATTTTGGAGGGATGAAATCGATGCAATCTTGCTTTGAGAAACTAGAGTTATATAAAAACAGATTCATCATTCTGCAGCCATAAAATGTTGGCGTCATAAAGACAGACTTGAGTTTTCAAAGCTCTGTATCCGGATGTGCAGCTTACTTTACGGCTGCCAGAGTAAACTGTTCAGCACGAGCGTTGGGCACAGCCTTTAAGACAAACAAAACGCCTGTCTTGTTCTGCAACAACTACATGTGTTACAACTGTTAAGACATACTGCAGCATGGGCGCTGATTTAGCTCAGTGCGTTGAGCGGGCGACCACATGCCATACGGCTGAGAGCGGTCGGCTCGGGTTTGAGTCCGACCTGCGGCATTTTGCTGCATGTCTTTGCCTCTCTCTCTCTCTGCCCCCCGCTTTCCTGTCCTTTCTTCACTGAGGCTATCAAATAGCCAAAAAAAGGACATACTGCATCATTCACGGAAAGATTCTAAATATTTAGATGTTTGGTTAGCAATTGTCACCATCGTGTAGCTGGAACCACAAGACTTGTGATCCTGACTAAGTTATGTTTATAAAAGACTGATGTTTGGGACTCAGATGATTCAAGACCATTCAAACATTTTTTCTGAAATAATAGAGATATGTAGTTAAAAAACCCCAACACGTTTTTAAATTTCCAAGCTTTTGTTTTCAGTTTTAACGTCTTACAAACATTCCGTCAGACTTCAGTGTCTACACTCTCTTTTTTGTAAACAAAGCTAAAACATGAAACACTTTTTGGCCAAGTATTTCAATATGGATTTTGTTCATAGTTCTGATATCTTTTTAATGTTGTACTAAATTGAATTGGAACTCTAAAAGTGTGTTGCATGTTTTGAACAAACCTAGCAGAGGTTTGTTTGAATTACAACGCCCTCTGCTGGCTGGAAACTAGAACAAATAGAGAACATCTCAACTTCACCAACATGTTATATAAACGTGCTTGTATAGAAGAGAAAGAAAAAAGATTATCTACTGTATCATATGCTTCATACATTTACACATTTCAGGCTGTAAAACTATGTTTCAGTGAAGCATTCACTTTTCTCCTGTGATGACGACCCAGTGTAACACTAATACAAACTCAAAACATTAATGAAATATTCAAATATTAACAAACGTATTGTCAGGGAGTCACTATTAAACCTTTCTATAATGCTTTAAAAGCATCGTGTCACTTTTGCTTTACATAAACACACAAATCTGCACCCACATGACATTTAATTTCCTTTACATAAGCACATAATCGCCTTCTTTGTCTACTGCTCCATAGCAACACAGGACTTACAGCTATTCTCATCCAAGTGTCTAAATACAAAATAATGACAAGCTTCTCATTTCACTTCAGACTCAAAGAAGGATAACTGTACCACTCTAACTTCTATACTTAAACAGAGAGATTTAATGACTCCACAGCATTGTGCTCTGCTGGTGTGAGGAGATATCACATCATAGCACAAAGCATGATGGATGATGAGACCCCTCACAATCAGGGGCTTGTTACAGTTCTTGGCTGATACAGTAAGGGGCACAACTCTAATAGTATGATAATGAATGAAAATAAGAAAAATGCACGAGTTTTAATACTTGTGAATCAGTGATACAGTAGCAGATTAGAACTTAAAAAAAGAAATGATACTATTTAATTACTAGAAGGATACAAAGTGCTTCCGAAATTGCTTCATAAAACAAATTTACCACATTTGAGAAAAAAAACAAACAAAACAAAACAAAAAAAAACGTACAAAAGCTTTAAGCAAACATGCAGTTCTACAATTACAACAAGACTGCCATGGAGTCACTTAGACATAAAGAACCAAAATAACCCCGGCACATTTGACTGAAAGAAGAGTCTCAGAAATCCCAGGAAGCATGAAAGGGAAGTGGGACATTTGGATACATAATCAATGCTTGAAGATAATATAAACAAACACTGAATGTCAAAGACTATTACAGTTTTTGGTTAAATCATTCTTCAATTTTTCCATTCCTAGCATACTTCAGCCCAGGGTCACATGCTTTGGAGCCATCTGTATTGCCAATTAGTATATAGCTAAAAATGGATTTCATAAACTGACACCACATATCTACTTGAAAGGCAAACTGATTGGCTTAAATACAACAGCACAGAAACTGCTCAAAATGTCATAATAACACTGACAACAATATTTAACACCAAAACAACTGACAGACCTGCTTGGAAAACCACAGTGTTCTTCCTGCATCCTGAGAGCAGCTGAATATTTCGGAGTAAACCTTTGGCTGTCAGACGCACGTGGATGTTGGACAAGGAGAGCTTCGGCGACCATAACATCTCAAAAACAATGCAAAAGAACCAAAGTCTTCAGCTAACAGTTTGATTTAAAAATCAAAAACCAGTTTCACGATTCAGATGGTTGGTGCTAGCTAAGGACCACGAGCTGTGGTGCCTCTCAGTGCATCATGCCTCAGGTAACAGCAGCACTGATGAGGTCTGATGGAAAATTACTAAATAAATCAATAAAAAGCAGTAGTAACAGCTACTCCACTGATATGGCCTTGAAAAAAGTGAGGGCACCCAGTTCGGCATGGCAGAAGTCCCAACTCAAAATTAATTCCCAGCTGTGAACAGTACAGGGTCAAAGCCTGGCCATTGGTCGTGGCACAGTCTGAAAGACGTGATAAAGGCAGAATGGGGGGGAAGCAAAAATCTCTTAATCCTCTGTAAAGTCAGCCGTCAGCTTTTCACAAAAAAGCACAAATCTCCCAAAGTAAAGCAGCATCTCCAAGCTGGATGATGGCGGTGCTGTAGCACTGCCAGGATGCCAGGGGAGAGAGTAGAGGGGGTGGGGCTAGGGAGCATTAAAACGGGTGGGAGGAGCAAGCATGAGAACATCAGCCAATGGGAATTTGAAGTTGCCAAGGCATTACTCTATTTCCCTGTGTCCCTGGCAGTGGGATAGTAATAGATAACAGGAAGCTCATGGCAAGGTCAGTATGATGACAAATCAGGTTTAATTTAATGTGTGTTCCAGTTTAGCTTCTGCTCAAAGACACAATCCACTGACACCATAAAAGACAGCAAGAGATGAGAAGCCCTGAAATTTCAAGCACTGCGTATGAATCACAGCGAGCAACTCTCAAGTTAAAAGCTGGGTTGACTAATATGCCACACGTTCCTCGCAGCAGTGGAAATATGAAATTGTTAGTCATTAGTAGACAGCACACTAGCTTGTCTGCACAATTTGTTTGCCTGGTCTACGTTGTATTTATACTTACATATAGATTTCTTTAAATAGCAGCTAGATCAGTCGATAAGGCATGAGTGAGGACTGCTGTCCTAGGGGTGAGGAGGTCAATTATTAGAGAGGGGCTCGGAGTGGAGCTGCTACTGTTTCATATTGTAAGGAGCCAGCTGAGGTGGCTCAGCTATCTGACAAGGACGCCTCTGGGGCATCATGTTCGGGGCATATACTACTGGGAAATGGCCCCGGAGTAGAACCAGGGTACCCTGGACAGATTTTTCTCTGCTGCCCTGGGAACACTTTGGTGTTTCTCCAAATAAGCTGGACGAGGTGGCTGGGAGAGAGGGAGGCGTGCTCCCCCTACGACTCAAACAGAAGCAATTGGATGGATTGATAGTTTAATAGGTCTATAAATGTAGAAAAGGAAAACTTCATCTGTTGCTGTTATACTTTAATAGTATATAATGCACTGTGTTAGTTTTGGTCCGCCACACTATCAAATGGAACAAAACCTACACCATGCTGATGTTTAGTTTAGACTTAGAAAATACAAACAAGGACGTTAAAAATTCTGTAAAATACAGAGAGAATAAAACGAGTCTTACCAGATCCAACCAGCGTTGATCGAGCAAGTTTTGCAGAAGCTGTCTTTAACAGAGGACCAATTATAGAATTTGATGCTCCTTTTCCAGTGGAAGCAGCAGGCTTGTTTACCGTAGACAAAGCTGTTACAAGCAAAAGATCCAGGAGAGAAAAGAGGCTGGAGTTAATCTGACCCATAATGAAGGTGACACACTGCCTGCTGAGTGAATGACAACTGTGAAACACAAAACTAGTTTGAGGAGGAGACAGTTTAATTTAATCAAGACTAAACAGTGCTTATCAAGCATCGTTACCATACTATACAAACTTTAACAGATTAGGTCACATTTATGAAGGTCATTGAAAGATAGATTTAAAAAAAAAAAAGAAAAAAAAAAAAGAATGTCCTGTTCAAAAAGTGATCAATTGTTATTCAAAGAAGGCTTAAATATAATCACATGTTACAATGAAAGACTGCGATATGTGTGGCGTGTGGTAGTGTGATCCTACTTGGTCCAGTGTTTTTCCCAGAGGTCGAGATGAGCCTTGCTTTCAGTACCACAGATTTGAATGGGGTTGTTTTGTGTGCAACTCCTCCAGAAACTGTTGGAGGCATTAGAGACATACTGGTTAAATACTGCAATGTATGTCATGATGTTCTGGAAATTCACTGGGAATTAGTATAACAACCTTTGGCATCACTGGTAATTTGTCAGAAAGTCATTTGAAGCCATTTAGAGACAAAGAATATTTTAGTTCTAGCATGTGCAATGTAGAATGTAACAATGTAAATTAAGTATTGGAAGAGTGTATTATAAGGAATGTTGATGACAAAATGACCAAAACAATAGCAAAAAGAACTGAATCTACAATTTTTAGCACGCCAAACAAACGGTTATGTCATCCAAATTGATAAGATCCCAAACAGTAAATAAGTCACCATGGCAACCCCACTAATGAGTCAGCTGCCAGCCCAACTTACTTCTCCACAGATTTCTCTCTTTTCCATTAAATGCAGCTAACAAAGGGATGATGCAAAAGCGATAGGATCCAATGAGCAGGCAGGTCAAGAGAGTGAGGTCACAGCTGGATGCTGCACTGCCTTGTGTAAGTAAAGAAGAACTGTTGAAAACATGAGCTGGAAATTCCGTCCAGGTGCAGCTTCGAAGCCCAGTGTAGCCAGCCATTGGTTTTCAATCAAAAAACAGAAGAAACGCTCCTTTGAATCCACCTCAGACGGCATCAGTTGTAGTGTATGTCTGCTCTTTCTCCTCCAGGCAACACTGCGTGTGAACTAGAGTGGAATAGGAGCCGTTGCCATGACAACCAACAAGGGGGTCCCCGACTTAGACAAATATATTCTCTCAGCCAATCAGAGAGCTCTATGCTGTTGAGGATTTGGGAAGCTCACATCAAAACATTGCTCCATCTATTCATGACACATCAGTACATTCTGATTGGCTGTTCAGAACTCCAAAGCAGATAACCCTTACAATGAAGATCATTTTCCCAGTTTCCTGGGGTTCCGTTCATTCATTCAGCTTTATGTTTAACATGTTTCTACATCCTTTCAGAAGAAATCAGAAAAATCTATGTTTAAGATGTCAAGCACCTATAATCATAGCAGAGGTGGAGGATTGCAATCAGAGAAAGACTGCCCAAGGGGAGATTCCAATCCTAGCCAGGGCAAAGTAGGTCATCATCCTAGCCACATGTGTCCTTAAAAACCCTCCAATAAACATCATGGCTAATCCCAGAAACCAGTTCATAACTGTTTTTATACCTTTATATAACAGCATACTGGCACTATTTCTAGAAAGAATATCCTATTTCTAAAAGCGACAGAAAATTCTTAATAATCTCACCTTGTGTATTCCCAGAGCTTTGGGATAGCGCATGCTGAACACTGGTTTGAGTAAGGCTCCTAAAAGGCCCCAAAGTCCTGTGTGGTAGTTTACTAACAGGGGTGGACCGAGGACCTATAACAGAGGGCTGAGTGGGAGTCTGAGGAGGTTGTAGTCCATTGACCTGGGGCTCAATGTTGGCTGCTGAGGCAGATCCCAGGGATGGCTCTCCTATTGCCTGTGCTCTCTGACAGCCTGGGGAAGGAAATGAGGTCAGCAGCATGAACCTCTTTATTAAGGATAAGCTCACTAATACATATAAAGAGTCATGTTCTAGGTATTTTTGATGTGTCAGATCCAGATAAAAATAAGGATAATTTTAAAAGTTAAAACTAAAACCACATTCAATTGCACAAAACTAGAATGCGAAAGTGTGACTACTTTCAGTTTTAACAGTCACTGAAACATAAGTTTGGGAACTTTGCAATCTTACCAACTCTAAATATTTAAAAATCAAACAATCCTAACAACAATCCATAAACAAAAATGCTGTAGCTCAATTTAAATTTAAAGCTGTGTGTACAGCTGAAAAATGACAATGTCATTGGTCATGACATTTTACTGTACTAAAGGTCCAACTGGTTTAAATATTGTCCTCCTTTCAAACCATTGCTAACCTCAAAAACTCCCTTTCCTTCCCCTACTTTCCAGTTTGCAGACCGCTTCCCATCAGATGAACAGTCTCTCTCCTTTCCTCAGGATTCATCTAACAATAGCGCTGAGCAAGCTGTCCATTTTTGACAAACACCTGAATAATTTGTGACAGACTTTGCTCAATGTCACCCTCTAGTGGAAAGGAAATGTCATGACAACCTAATTCTAGTATGAAAGCACATTGAAAAGTAATGAATTTGCAGTCGTTACTTCTTGAAGTATTGGGTGAATATTATAAATATTTATAGTCCTGCTTTATCAGTTGGACTACATGCCCAACTTCCTGGAAAAAAAAAAAAGAAAGAAAAGAAACTGTGGTGCTTTGAGCCAAAAGGTTAAAAAGGCCTGTTACACAATTCTGTTTACATAACATCGAAAAATCCAGTTAAGAAATCCCTAGGTTCTACTTTTACAAGGCATTGACTGTGGCCTCCTGTCTAGTATTTTAATGCATTTATAGGTGAACTTTGGCTTCCTCAAGACAATAAAGAATAACTTTTAACATTTCTGAACTGTTGCCACAGAACAAGTTCAACATAACAGGTTTAATCAAGCAAACATGACCCATACCTGTAATGCTCGTCTGCTTGGATTGAGGTTTCCCTACAGCTTTAGGGGTCCTGATTTCATTCATCCCCAGGGATCCCAGTCTCTGCCTGGCTGACAAAGTGGTTGGTCTGGGACTGGCAGGTGGAGGTTGTGAAAGTGGTGTTCTCCTAGCAAGTCTAGGGGATGGTCGCCAAGGTACACATCTAGTCTTACCATCATCCAAATGAGCTCTTGCTGACTCTGCCTGAAAAGAGAACAATTCTTCACTTAGTCTGCAGGTCTTGTGCATTTGGCCCAGATGGACTACAACACACAAGAAAAAGCCCCCTGTAGCCCCCCCCACCTCTGACACTCATACATATTCACCTTCAAAATCAATGCTCCATCTACTCACCACGAGGCTTATTTTCTTGACCTCTCTGGAGGAGTTTTGAGTAGGGTCCTCGGAGTGTATAGCCTGTTTATTCTGGGAAGAGCAGCTCAGGTTCTTTGCTTTGGTTTGTCTCTGGTGGGTCTTGGCTTTAGTAATGTTAAAACTAGCTGAGAACTTTAGAGTTGTTTGCTTCTCCTGAGGTGTCCTGGACGCTGATGATGAACTCTCAGATGAGCAGCGAGGCCATGTCTTGAAGACAGAAGACTTGTCCTGACCCAAAGATGAGCCTGATCTGGCCACAGCTTTGTTTGACACACCCTTCTTTGGAGTTGGTTTGGGGCCACTTTTACCCGGGGATTTTTCTAGGGATGAGAAGCTGCTCTGGCTGCAAGCGTGCTGTGCTGAGGTTTCGGATACTTGGCTGGAAGAGGGCCCCTCTGTTTGAAAGCTGGGTTTACTGCACTGGCCTGCTGGGGTTTCTCTGCTCTTGCCCTGGCCATCCACAGCAGTATGCTCACATGACTGTGTCACTGTTAATCCCAAATTAGCAGCTCCAGCATCCACTTCTAACTGTCCATCATTAAATATTTTACTGGTGGCAGAATCAGATGTAGTGCTACTTCTTCTCTTGGCAGGAAACATACCATTTGGGGTTCTTCTCAGGGATTCAGTACGTTTATTCCCCAAATTAACTTCTGGCACTGAGGTTTGCTGTGGATCTCTTGTTACGACTTTGGATTTTACATGACTGAAGTCAGGTTTGGGAAACCTTTTAATTTCTATTTTCTTAGCTTTTCTTGCTGTAGGTGGCAGTCCTGGGTCTAAACATTGTTTATTAGTGACAGATATTTGCTGCTGTTTAACAGGGTGACATCCTGGGCTGCTCACATTTCTAATGCATGGAGACGAGGGGAGGCCGTTTATCTTGTTCTCAATGTTTTGCACCGGAGTGGAAGTGCAAACACCCTCATCAATTTCCTGCGTATTTGACAGAGTGGACACAAAGGTCTTGCCTTGTTCTGGTGTAAATGCCGCTGAAAATGGGGGCAAAGGTTCTGCTTCAGCACTGGTACAGTTTGCCTCTTTTCCACAGTCTGGAGAGGTTTCACAGATGAACGTTGTGAAAAGCCCCCGTTCATTCTCATTTGGCAAAGCTACAAAACAATTCGATGTTGCCATTTCATTTTCCTCATCGAGGAGCTCCTTGTTGTCTGCCTGAATGAAAGTCACACCAAGACAAGGATGGCCTGTGTTCTCCTCTGAGACTCTCTCTGCGGGTTTATTGCAGACGCCCAGAATAGTGGTCGACAGCAGGTTCGATACAGCAGGTGATTCTGGTCGACGTGCAGCTGGAGAGATGGATGATTCCTCCAGGGAAGAGACTAATAAGAGTGACTGGTTCTCCAGACAGAAACTATTGCTCCTCATTACCATTTCCCCAGAGCTCAGAGAGCAGCAGTCATTCTCATTGGATCCCCTCCAGGATGCCCCACATGAACTCTGAGACATTACAGTATTGTTACTTTCATCCCCTCTGTGCCTAATAAAATCCTCCACGTCTTCATTGCTCATGAGGCTCAAGTTTTGTTTCCAGAAATTAATGCCATCATTCACAGGTGTGGCAATGAAGGTTTGATTCAAGTTTGAAGTCACACCACAGAAGACATCCCCATGTGTTAAGGTGGTATTGTAAAGGTTATCCACAGGGGAGCACTGACTAAGGCAATGTTCGAGTACATTAATGTCAGCAGAGCTGCTGGCTCCTCTGACATTCATGTACGAAATACTACTGCTGGAGTCAGGTGACACAGGCGTGGATGGGTGAGTCTCAGATGAAAGGATCAGCTTTATGTCACTGTGAGGTGGAGGCACCATGCTTTCAGGTTGGTCACTGGCCATGTTTAAGAATTCTGATGGGATTTTATTTCTTGTGTATCCCAAGTGCTGAACAGCTTCAGTTATGGGTTCAGCTGGCAGCACTTTAGCCCATTAAAATCTGATACCAGGGAAGGATTTCTGTAAAAGAGGAGAAAAAGAAACCATTTTGGTGAAAGCAGCACCATAGCCTGTCAATACATTTGTATGTTCAAAGAACAGCATAAAAGCACCAACATACACTGACCAGCCACTTCATTATGTACACCTGTTTAACTCCTCCATAAAGCAAATATCTAATAAACCAAGAAATTTGACAAATATTCTGAATTTCAACCTCAGCATCAGAGTGGGAATGAAAGGCAATGCAAGTGACTTTTAACGGGACATGATTGTTGATGCCAACTGTGGCAACAGTAACCCAAATAACTCATTACAACCAAGATAAGCAGAAGAGCAACTCTGAATACACAACTTATTGAACCTTGAAATAGAAAACAACACACGATGCCACTAATGTCAGCTAAGAGCAGGAAACTGAATCTACAGCTCAGCAAAACTGGTGAGCCTGTGTGAACAACCAACCCAAACAATTTGTAATCTTTTCAGCATGATGCATTTTATATTTAAACTGAGAACTGCATGAAAATATCACAGTCAGTGTTGATGTCTCTGTAGAATCATGATTTCAAAAATGGCTTCAATGCAAGGATGGACCAACTTTTAGGAGGGATGTTTTTACTCTGCCGTGGCTCGTGTGAGAGTAAAAACATGAATGAACTGTCTCGGCAGCTTTGCTATGCACTGTTGTGTTTATCCAAGCAGGCTGGATTGCAGAGCTCGCCAGCCACGACTACAAAATCCACTGGGGTACAGATGACAGGAAAAGCAGACATTGGGTCACCAACAACTTGAAAATGCACACACAAAGAGCTTTTAGCATTGCTATTGCTTTTAAGAACAATTAACACTTGGATGTACACAAAGATAAAGTCATACAGTCTACTAGCTACTTTTAAAAAACATCCTTACTGACTTTTTTTACATTTTGTTTCCATCATTTTCATCCTTTTAATGGGAAAACATTGTTAACTTAAGTGCCCGCCACCCATTGTTGGGAAACGGCCTATAAGCCTTTGGCCTATTTGCGTATTTTAGTGCCAAGATATTTTGCAGCATTATGAAAACAATCCAGAAAAATGACCCTTTTCTTTCCCTGTGCAAAGACCTGGCTCTTCTTGAAGTATGACACAAGTTGGCAGTTGCACAGACACCTGCAGATTATTTAAAAAAAGAAAAATCTGTATAAAAATATCTCAATCACCTTAAAAAAGGTTCAATGAAGTTACATTTATTCAAATAAAGCACTCTTTGAAATGGGAAATCCTATGATGACACATAGGATTGAACCCTCAAGAAGTCAAATCACAGCCTATTTCTTTGAAGAAACATGGCGTTATATCCATATCCTGCCTCGCCTTCAATATCAGAGCTGAAAAAATTCCAACAGTTTCAGTGAATCTTATCAGCACGATCAGTGGTCAAAAACTCGATGAATGTGTTTGTTTAACAGGCAGAGAGAACACACCTTACTGTACATTGCAATCTCTACAATGAAGTATAATATATAGCCCTGACAAGCTGACGTGCACATTGAACTGTGGAAGTGCACCTTCAAGGCCAATGACAAAGAGCAGTTGTTTTGGTTGTTACAAATAAGCCTGGGCATGGCGTATTATGTAATGTGCTGACAACCTGACGATGTTTATGGGTAAATAAAACCAAGAGATTCAAGTTACAAGACACTGAGACAGTGAACAGAAATAAGGAACAGTCAAAGAAGGAAGCACAACTGTGTACAAAGATTTAAGGAGAGGTACTCGGCTACAGTATAAACTAACTTTCAATACCTCCATTTGCATCCTCTGCATCCAGAGATTTACAGTAAGAAAGAAAATATCTTTAGTCACCTTTTAAGCTTACTGTATTGCACTTTTTGTAGCTCCATTCGCCTCGTTTTAGCCTTTCACAGACAATCCAATTACTACTTTCCTTGCAAAGTCCAAAATCCAGCCAGCTAAGCAGGCAATTGGCTGAGAGTCTATCGCCATCCCACCGCTCCTCTGTCCTCGTGTTCAGAATCAGCCGTGCATCAGTAACATCACAGTCTGAGTGAGAGTGCCCCCCCCCATGCAGTTGTTAGCTTCACTTCTTTCACTCCCTGAGGTAACGTGATTGTCCTGTAGGCCTGCTGCAGAAGTGGATCATCAATCCATCTAACCAGCTCCTGTCTCAGACAAACTCAGTAACTTAGCTTCACACTGCTCCGCCTGTGCAAGCATGCAAAGGTCCAGCTAGAGGCAGTGCTCACTGCAGAGGTTCATTCCCCAAGTTCACAAAAGGATCAAGTGAGGCAGAGAGCAACACGTTACCTTATCCATGCCGAGGGGAGTGGCCATGGGCTGCCAGACAGACTTGGCATTCACTGTTGCTAAGCAGCCAAAGTCCCTCTTTTATGAGGGAATGGATCAGGCGGCTTTTTTAGCAACGGATAAATGAAAAGTAGAGCAGAATGATGTGAGGCCTAGCAAGAGGAGAAAGTTGCACTATGAACGTTTTTAACCGTACATCAGTATTGGAATTTGCATTCAAACTCACACAATGATGGCAAAACACAGTTTTCAGTCTGACAACATCATTCTTTGATGACACAGCCAACTTGACACCTGATCCTGAAATGACAACAGTGATGTGACACCAGAGACTGAGACCACCAAGACCCAAGCTATTTCTGCTTAATCTATACAAGGCCTGTGACCCGAGACACGGCAGTCCAATCTTGACTTGAGATGTAAATCATGGTATGGAGCACAGTTATTAACCCCGCTCTTGGTTTTAAGAGTCCTACAACTTTTAAATCCTGTTGATCTTGACATAAACATGATTGGAGCTTTTTAAAAACAACGAAAAACACTGGTCTTACACAACAATGCAAAAAGTTAAAAGCAGCTTTAAAACACAAACATCGCAATGTGTTTGATTAAGGGATCCATTTAAGTGTCTCTGTTCTCCTTCAGAGCAATGTAGTGCAAGTTACTGCCTGCAAATTAAATTATACATTTAAAAGTTGGAGTGAGAGCAACAGAACAATGCTTTTCTGTTCACGAAGCCCCTCGGGCACGGCATACAATGCCCCAAATGGCCTTTTCCTGGTTGACTGGATCATATCAGTATCACACAGAGAGTGGTTATGAGTAGCAGGACCAGCCATCAAAAGCCCAGTCACTGGACTGTCCAACACTAAAACAGCAAGCTCTGTTCAGGGAAAAAGGCTGGTCAGACAGCCCAGGGGAACAAAGTTAAACCAATGAGCCTGTGCAGTCTGCTCTCTTCAAAGCAATGAGCAAACACCAACTACACAGAGACATGTCCATACTCACAGAAAGCTACATGTGGCTGAAATTTTAACAACACTAAGTCCTACATTGTGCCAACTGAAAGTTTATCATAAATTAACTTATTCAGGGGTTATCAAAAATAGAATGAATCCTGCTAGGTGGCGTTTAGAGAAGCACTATAATTCCCTGGCCCTTTCACACGGATGGTCATTAGTACAGCAACTTCTGATCAAAACATCTTCGACCCCTGAACCCGACGGATATCCATTCGTGTGTGAGGCCTCCTCCAGCAGTCACTCAGGTCTACAATTTCTTCAGGAGTAAACATAGGATGTTGCTACAAATAGCAAAGAAAAAGCTCATTGAAGTCGCTGTGGGGTCTACGGTCTGTTAGCAGTTCTCCTCTGACTGTAGTTACAAAATGGTTCAGTATATACAAGGATTAACTTCAACGGCTGGCCAAAATGACCAAACAAAGAACGGTTGACAAACAAGCCGAGGCGTTTAGCGTTAACATTATTTTCTATTGAAAACAGGTGTAATTTTCGATACCTTTAATTTTCTAATTACATATTTACAAAGAAGAAAAACAAAAACTTTTTTACATTCTCTCCACCTTTTAAATCATACTGTAGGCAAGTGAGTTCATAAAAAGTACTTTCACAGAAATGTCAAAACTTGCTAGCTACCTGTCACAGGGGCGAGCAGCAGCGACGGGAGCGAGCGCTCGAGGATTCGGTGGGCAGTCGGTCCCACGTGCTCGTTTCTCCCCTTTTCACTGTATTTTCGTCGTGGAAAACTTCACGGTGTCACGTGTTTCACCGTGCCAGAGTTCAACTATCAACAGGGAGGAGTGATTGAAGAAGAGTTGTTTACATGAACTTTGACCTCTGGGAGACACCGACGGTGAGTTGGTCATATTTCTCACATAATTAGTTGTAAAATAAAAATAAACGTATTCCGTGCATGTGCTATTTACCTAGGATCAATACACACCGACACATTCAGTTAGCCTTTTTAAAATGAATACATGTCACAACACCCTTTTGTCCTTTCCTGGTTTAGAGGCAAATCACTCAGTTCCATCAGAATGTATTTATTTTAAATGAGGATGTACAATTATTACATAATGATCATCAGCCATATGATGTCAGGAAGCAAATCTATGTACAACATAATATAAAAAAAGTGCATTTTGTTAACAGAAAGAAAACTTGGGCACACTGAACCTCAAAGAGGGAGGTAAAAGGTGAAGGGAAGCCTCAACTCCACAGGCAGAAATCACACTTGCTTTAAAACAACCATTCTTCCTCAATCAAATGTACAATATTTATTTTTATGATCATACAGGGTATTTCACAACATTAACCTTAGAAGATACAACTGTGCTAAGTGATAAAACTTATCAGAAAGTCTGTATACTGCATCAGTTTAGTCAACAATGTGTTTAAAGTTCTTCAACAGAGGCCCATACACTACACCCTCGTGATACATTTAAAACATGTTACCCACATACTCTGTTGGCATCCAAGATTAAACAGGACACTCACAAATCAAACATTGCTACCTTTGTAGTTAAATCTATATGGATTAATTACACAGGCAGGTGCAGGACAGTATAGTAACTGATACATCAGCCAACCGAGTGCATGAGACAAGATGAATGCACCAGACTAACATAAGACAAGACCATTGTTCCACATCAGTTTTAGGCCACGTGGCTGCTGTCCATTAGTGTGGGTATGAGGTGGGACTCCAGGTCCAGAAGGCATATAAATGTGCACTGTCAAAGTCAGGGTGAGAAAGGAGGTGGGAGGAGGAGGAGCAAATAGTTTTCCAGCTCTTCTGAAGCCAAAGGAGTAAAAAGCAAGGAACGTGGTATTTTCTACTGTGTCCACTGGCAAGCAGAGTTAAACAGGCACTTCTCCCCTTTGTCCCTTTTCCTTCATCTCCCTCTCTTCTGTCCCCGCTCTCTTCTCATTGTTTGACACACGTGGGCCAGTTGAGACCTCCACAAGCAGCAGAGACAATAATGTAAATCACCACCTGAAAAAGAGCACAGACAGAGTTCACTTCCTTCACAACTGCTGCACTAAATAAGGCACAGAGAAGCCAAGCTCAATGCACTACTTGTTTTCATCATCTCGATGTCTGTACTCACAAGGGCAACCAGCACAATGACTAGAGTCAGCTTGAGGTTCTTCATGCACATGGCTCGTGTAAGGTTACGGCTCGTGGTCTTAAATGTGACTGACTGAAGGAGGAGGAGGAAAAAAAATGTAATCAGTAACAATATCTGTTGTTTAATAGACTGCAGTTGCAGTATATACTTAATGACAAATGTTATGCATCAGAAAATAAGTAGAAGCAACAGAGCCTAATCAGTTGTAGTTAAACTCACTGCATCAACCAGGTTTTCTGTCTTGTCAATCAGCAGCTCCAGCTTTTCTCCTCTCTGAGCTACCAAGTCTGTAAAAACATGAATGCAAACAGTGAATTTAGTGTGAATACACATAATACAATACATATGAGTAATTCACTAAACACAGCACATCATGCATCGTAAGTGAGGTGGTCGCTCATGATATAACACTTCACTCATTTAAAGTCACACCACACACCAATCAAACATTACAGGTTTTATCTAACTTGGTTTATTAGAGTTTTAGTCAATGTTTTTCCATCTCAGAGCCTTGTTTGTTTATTTATTTATGAATAAATACAAAATGAGGAAATTAAAGAGATGCTCACCTATGTTGCGGACCATGATGCCCTTCAGGTCGTCCACTTGCATCTGAGTCTCAGTGACACGATCGGGTCCACGTGGATCTGAGTGGTGTTTCTGCAAAGAAAAGGAACACGTCACACTTCTTCACGTCTTCTTCCGTTTCTTTTTTTTTTTTTTTCTTCTTTTAAACCACAGAAATATTAGGACATCACAGTGCAGTAACAGGAAACGTTGCTTGGTACATTCAGGCTTTCATCATACACACCATTTGAGCTGCCAGTGTAGAGGAGAACTCGCTGTTCATGGCATAAGGTAGGGCTGTTTGTGCTCGTGAGCCATATGTTGTCTGGAAACGCTTCTTCACTTCACTGAGGAAGGTGAATGCACGTGACCTCTCAAAGTCCTTTAGAAGATGAGAGTCAAATAGATTTATAAGAAGTTGCATACAATAAATTGTGGCTGCCTCAAAACCCTATCTCATCTTTAGCAACAGCATTAATGCTAGGTTTTCTACAATAACACAGGACATGTGTCCATTTCCTACAGTGGCTGGGTGGTTTATATTTATTTTTATACTAATTCAGGTTCTTAAAATACATTCATAACATCTACAAATGGTCTACTGCAAATCCAAACCCCGACAAAATTATATGACTGTCAAATATATACTTACGTCGTCCGTGATGCACAGGTATATGATTCTGTCATGGCAGATGTAATGAAACAGATAGCTAAAAATAAAGCAGAAGGGTTAATCATTAGATGAGAGGTGTTTTATACAGTAGGGCTGTTTTTCCTACAGTTTTTACAAGGAATGAACTCTGTGGTATTTTATCACATGACACCGCCGTAGGCATTGTCACTAACAGGATGTAAACTGCCAACTGGGGATGACACAGGCCGCACATGCCCTTACCTGCCATGGCTGTATGTCAGTTTGTTGTTCTCTGAGGGAATTTTAGCTAAAATCTGCTCAGTAACTTCCAGGAAGTTACCCCCACACCATGCATGCTTGGCAAGAATAGTGGTTCCTCGAGCCACCACAGCAAACAGGATTGCCATGGCAACAGCTGGGTTTTCACCTTTATTACCACCCTGGAGGTAGAAGGACAAGGAAGGCGAGTTGTTACTGCTGAGCTGGGGGGGGGAAACACCCAAACGATAATGATTAGGGAAGAATAATTCTTGTGAAACAGCCAAAAATAGTTACAGATAACAGGAAGAAGGAAATAAAATGACATGTGAACAGGTGTAACTAAGAAATGCAAATACTGCGATTAGAACGCCGTAGGACAATTCCCAATCATGAACAGGTTGTCATGCTAGAGTAAAATGTCAGCTAAAACTAGATGAACCAAAATTTGCGAAACAACAAGCTAGCTAACACTGTTGTTGACCATTAAACCTATATTAGCGTCAGAAAGGTAGTTAGCCACTTGACGCCATGTCGGTTGTTTTTAGCTACTGAGCTAACGTACGTAATAGTCACATAACATCATATTCAGTACCTGGATGTCTCAACGACGATTAAAGTGGCTCATTTAGCGCAAAATTCCCACATTTAAAGACGTTTCAGTTGCTAGTTTGCTAATCCTTTTCGAGTGACTTCTGCCTGCTTCGCAAATCGTCCACACAGGAAACACATTCAAGCGCGTGCTGGGGAGTGTAGTTCCTACCGCATTTCAGGCTCTATGTGCTTAACGTCGTTGTTTCCCTTTTGGAACTACATTTTTTTTTACCCCCAGTTACATATTACGTAGTTCCGTCGTCACGTCTTCGTATAAACAACTTGTTATAGAAGGGCCGCGAATTTTGCCCCTGTTACAGTCTTCCAGGCGACTTGAACGCTAGGATAACGCTTTCCCCTGCAGCTAGAGATGTGACAAAACTTAGCATTGTTAATTGCTGAACAGGTTAGCTTTTATTAAAATAAATATTTATTAGGTAAGTATTAAAAATAACTATTTGTTTAAGTAAACATGTTATGTTATTAAGCATCCAGGCACAACAATAATATAAAATTTAAGCCATAATCACGCTGCATAGTAGCCAAACGACGCGTTTGACAAATATTCTACCAACCACAGAGCTGCGTCACTTTAAATGAAAATTATCTGATAATTTGATCATTTATGGCTACAATCATACATATGTTACCAAAACATTGAGGTAAATTCCAGTCGTATTGAACTTTCCTTTGCCTGTCAAACTATATTCAGGGCTAAAGATCACAGAACTAAACCTTACTCTGTTGACGGATGCAGTGGGAAAGTGAAGCATGGCCGGGGAAGGAGAAAAGAAAGCAGTACTAGAAATGGTAAAAAGCGAAAATCGTGTGTGGTTTGATGGTGTGCGCGGTTGGATGGGTTCGTCTTTATTTTCTCCAGGTCGGATCGATTAACTAAAGAAGCAAATGACAGCGATTTGACCGCCTGTGTGCTCCTCACGTGGGTAGCTAGTGACTAGCAGTAAATAAACTTACACGGCGTTAATCTAACTTAAGTATACGCTAAAATCTGTCTTTTTGAAGCATTACCAGCACCGGAGACAAACAGTAATTTGGAACATGAGGGTACCTACTTGTTTAATTTAGATGCGGATTTGTCTCAGTCCACGGGTACCTAACAGTATCTCCACTAGGGGGCAGTAGTTAAACAGTGTTCATGTCCTATGAAGATAAACGCCATAAGTATTTGGAAAGTGATGTATTTTTCTTAATTTTCCTACCTCAGATGATGTGAAATAAAGATGCCAATTAAGAATGAAATATGAAGCTTCAGGTTTAATTCAAGTGGGGGTTAAAAGTATTGCTTTAACTACCTTGGAAGGGGATAATATGATAAGAGGCGAAGTACCTCATCATCTTTGGTGAAGACAGTGTTGTTGCATGGGCATGTGTGGATGCCGGTATAACTGGATCATTGGTTTTTATTGATGATGTGAGTGCTGATAGAAGGAGCAGGATGTACTGTGAAGCGTACAGGGAGTACTCTCTGCTCAGATTCAGCCAAAGTGCTTTAGAACTGATAAGACGGTGCTTTCAGTGCACCGTCTTATCCGCAGACGGAAAGGAATCCAAGAGTTTCCTAAAGCAAAGACATGAAATATTCCTGAATGGTCAAATCAGAGCTCAGCCCAGCAGAGCATGGTTTTCAGTTACTGATGAAGACAAAACTGAAAGCAGAGAGAGTCACAAACAAACGGCAGCTAAAGACGGCCGCAGTGAAGGCCTGCATGCCTTTGCAGCTGTAAAAATGTTGGTTGTCGTGTAAAAATGGCTGCAATTCTTTGATGGTTTTCCATAAAGAAAGCAAAAACTTGAAAATAATGAAGTTATTAAAAAAAAAGACTCTTAAGAGCTAAAAAGTTCCGGCTTACTCTAAACAGCAAACTATTGTTTCTCCTGTTGAGAGTGGATATCCCTAACATGGTCAAGTCAGGCACTTTAAATACGCTCTAGCTGCTCCAGTGCAGATCTTCACTTTGTGAATGGTGGCCAATCAGATGAAGGCTGGCCTAAAAGAAGGAGGAATGGGGTAACATTGTGTGTTTTAGATGTTTGATAAAGTTTATGAGGCCTGAGTTTAAAAATAAGAACATTTACTGTGACCCAAACAAAGAGTCCAATGAGCAAAATATGGAGCTGGAAATGTGCACAGTAGGTCCACTTTTGTTGTTAAAACACTTGAATTAAAGCTCCAAGTCACATCTTGATTTTTCTTTTTCTCTTAGATTTCACATCCACTGTGCTGGCGTACAGAGGCAAAAAAATCAAATAAAATCATGTCCTTTCTCAAATACTCTTGGACCCAACTGTGCATGCAATCAGTGTCTGCTTCTATTTGCATCTGTAACTCTGTATGTTTTGAATATTTTGGAAGTGCATAATGAGCGTGAGCGGCTCGCCCACTCACTAATCTCAGAGGAGGAAGCTGGTGTAATGTTTCTCTTCCATGTTGGCTGTGCGATGTTTTAAGAATGGACTTTTTTTGCGTTCTAGGTCCAGGCCGACGGGGCAGATGAGGGCTGTGTGACTTTTGTGCTGCACGACGAGGACCATACGTTAGGGAACTCCCTCAGATACATGATCATGAAGAAGTGAGCGTTTTTGTGTTGGTTTTTTCCCCCTTTGAACTCAGCATGGTCACCGTCGTGTTTTCTTTTTTTCTTTTTATATTTCAAATCGCTTCCCACACATGTGGCTTATTTGACATTCAAACTGAAGCTTGACGGCTGTTATCTGTAGTAAGACTCCAGCTAGAAGGGACTTTCCTTGCTTTCCAGCTCATAGACAATAATAAGATAATCATTTTATTTTATGACAGTGTTATCAAAAGGAAGCATGTGATTTCTCCTCTTCCCTGTTTTTGGGGCTCTCTTGTCATCCTGCCAGGAGAGGGTCTGCTAATCTAAAAAAATATAGTCATTACCAGTCTTTTTTTTTTTTTTAAGCAGAACTCTGAGAATGCTCGCAAACCTCAGCTTCATTTTCCCACTTTTCTCTTTTGCCAGCGCGGATGTGGAGTTTTGCGGCTACACCATCACCCATCCGTCAGAGAGCAAGATCAACTTTCGCATTCAGACACGAGGTGAGAGACGTCTCTGTTAATTCACACGGCTCCGTATGGCTGTGTTTATTGGTAATAAAGGTTTTCAGGCAGCGTTGCAAGGTAAAAAGGCTGATCACGATATACTGCAAATAATAACACACGCACCCTAATTTTGAGAGCAATAATCACTTGCACCGTTGCCAAAAAAAAAAAAAATCTGTCATCCGCTTTCACAAAGGATAAGAGCAGCCCTGTCACATGAAAGGACTCGGCGAGACTGAGAAAACAGCTTGTTTTTGTTGTTGAACCAAGTTTCTGGTTGCCTGGAGGTTTCTTTTTTTTCCTTCACGGCTTCAATACAGCTAGACCCGATTACCTTCAAGGCACAAGGAGAAATAAAAAAATATTCCCCCTCTTTTTCACTGCGCTTTCGGGCATCAGATCGCCCTTTGAAATGATCTGTATTTATTTTGGTTGTTAAATTTCTCCACCAAGACCGCAATCACAACGCTGGATTGAGGTCATCTGTGTCAGTTGAGGGGGCCAGGAGGGCCGCAGCATTCTTTTCGTTTGTTTTTTAATGCCACATCTTTTTTTGGTTAATCGCTTAGATTATCAAAACAAGATAGTCAAGCGCAGCGACATAAAAAATTGACAGCTTGGTTTCAACAGCAGCCAACAAAAGCATATTCAGTTAACGATCAATGACACAACCCTGAATTGTTTCCTTTTTTTGTGCACTTGCACAGTTGCTCATGACGAACATTCATTTCCTATATCCCGGTTTTGTGTCGCTGTATATTTAGTTTAGCATAAGAAAAAGGGAAATATTCTTTTAACCAGGCCTCAGTTCAGTTTTTCCTTTGACTTTTTCAATCAGGTGTTCTATTCATGTTTTAATGTGATTTTGTGTAAAGCTGTCCATGTATTAGTTCCCACTTTTACTATTTCTATTCCAGATTTTGGCACACGTATACGGGGGGGAGTAATTATTAGGTCTCCAGCTGAATATACAAACTTTTTAACAAACAAATAAACTGTCTCTAATTTTATGGCAGCTTTATTTAAATGGAAAGAGACAGAATATCAACCAAACATCCAGAAAAGATGAAAGTTGTGGGTTGATTTGCTGGTGTTCTGGCTGAGGGAGGGAGGTTCTAGGCCAGAATTTTATGGTACATAGCTTCGCCCTCTGGCCACTCATTGCAGTGAAGTCGTCCTGTACCTTTACCAGAAAAACAGCCCCAAATCATAGTTTTTCCACCTCCATGCTTGACTGTGCGGATGGTGTTCTTTGGGTCAAACTCAGCAATTCTCTTCTTTTAAAACACATCAGGTAGAGTTGGTGAAGCCAGAGAGTTAGATGTTTGTTTCATCTGAACGCAGGCGTTTCTCCCAAACCTTCTCTGAATCATTTAAATGTTCACTGGCAAACTTAAGACAGGCCTTCTTGAGCAGGGAGAGCTTGTGGGTGCTGCAAGATTTCAATCTGTGACTACATAGTGTGTTACCAGTGGTGTACTTGGGGTTTGTGATCCCAGCTGCCATAAGGTCATTGAGAAGCTTTAGCTTGGGGCTTATCCACCGTCTTTTTTTCCCTCACCCATGAGGTAAGATCTTGCACGGAGATTCAAACTGAGGGCGATTGATGGTCATTTTATATTCTCCATTTGTGAATAACTGCACCTTCTCACCAAGCTTGTTCTTGAGGAGGTTGCAATGGAAAAAATTGAAAATATATGTGTTTTATACACGTATTAAGATCAAGACGTCTGTAATTGATTGCAGCCAGAATTATGGCTGGGTTGTACCGAGTCAAATTAGGACTGCAGCTAACCATTATTTTAGTAGCCGAGTATTCCTTTGATTAATCCATTTATTAATCAAAGGAATCAGATAAAAATAAATAAACATTTTTAAATGTTTTCTTTTGTATCTTTGAAGTCACATCCTACACATGTGGCTTATTTGACGTACAAAGGGTATGAGTGAAGCTTGACGGCTGTTATCTGTAGTAAGACTCTAACTGGAAGGGACTTTCCTCGCTTTCCAGCTCATAGATAATAATATGATAAACATTTTATTTTATGACAGTGTCATCAAAAGGAAGCATGTGATTTGTCTCTCTTTAAAACACAGGTGTTTTAATGGTAAATGGTCTGTATTTGTATAGCGCTTTACTAGTCCCTAAGGACCCCAAAGCGCTTTACACATCCAGTCATCCACCCATTCACACACACATTCACACACTGGTGATGACAAGCTACATTGTAGCCACAGCCACCCTGGGGCGCACTGACAGAGGCGAGGCTGCCGGACACTGGCGCCACCGGGCCCTCTGACCACCACCAGTAGGCAACGGGTGAAGTGTCTTGCCCAAGGACACAACGACCGAGACTGTCCGAGCTGGGGCTCAAACCGGCAACCTTTCGATTACAAGGCGAACTCCCAACTCTTGAGCCACGAACTGCTCATTGCTTTTAGTAGTTTAAGTGCGTACTATATCTGTCAAAAATTACACACTGGCTCTCGTAGATTAGCAGGAAGAGTTCTGACAGTATTGTATCACCTGGATGAGCTAGATTTAGTTTGTGTGTGTGTCTGCATGTTTAAGTGTGCTGGTGAACAAGTGAGTACGTGTGACTGGAATGAGGACACGCGAGCATGTCAGCAGTCTCTGTGACAGCGTTTTAGGGCTTCAACGATTCATCGAGTAACTAGATTCTAAAAAAAACAACAACCCTGTTTTGTTTACTTCAATGCTTCGTTTAATGTGCAATTCTGTAACGATCACATGTCACAGTGTAAACACGAGCGTTTCACCGACTAAAAACAGATGACCAGTGATAAGAGCGCACATATCAATAAAAACTGTTGCACAAAGTTGTCCCTGTTTATTGTGGTGCCACAGAAGAGCACGGTGAAGAACGAAGAGGCAGAGCTGTTACCTAAATGCTGAGCTCAGGCGAAGTGAAAGTTGGCTCTTTTTAACGTATGAAACAGAAACGTTTGTTTCCGTGAAGAAAAGGGAACTTTGTAGCTGCTCCCATCCATGTTTTAAACATCAAACATCTACATTAAAGCCACAGAACTTACATTAAAATATGCAGATGAACTGTTAACTTGGTCTGATATGATGTTTAAATCGGGCAGGTTGCTGAAGGCAAGTATAATATACTTTTAGATTAATCTAATTCTACAAAATAATGTTACTAAAGCCCTGAAATAAATATGGTGTAGACTTTAGACTCAGTCCTGCTTGTTGCAGGTATCGCTGCCATATAAAATAGGATCGCTGTTGTGTTATCAATCTGTTTGTTGAAAAACTGCTATTTTCTTCACACAGGTGCTCCTATCTCCTACGTTTCTATTTAAGGTCTTTTTTTAATCATAGATGTGGGCGAAACACTCAGAACAGCTCAGATCAAAGACTTATTACACAAATCCATTTATAACATGGCTGTAATGTGTGTCTTCAGTATCTTCATTAAGATAAAACTACGATAAAATTAGAGACTGTTTATTTCTTTGGAAGTGAACAAACGTAATAATCCCAGCAGGTCATCAAATGATTATTTTCTCAACTGTGTGCAACTCTGAAACAAGCTTTTATTTTATTTTTTTAGCTCTTCTTCCTTTAAGGCACACCTACCTTTAGCTTTCTTCTGATTGGCCGGCCATTGCAAACAAAAGAATTAAACGAGGAGAGTTTTTTAAGCTCATAACAAGAGCTGTGCACCTGAGAAAACCTGTCAAAGACTCAGGAGCACAAAACAACTTTTGGCTTACAGCGATTGCTGGTACATACATGGACCTCATTATTTACAACAGGAGTATCCACCACTGTAAAAGTATATATAACAGGAAATAAGGAACAGCACAGTCAGTCCCCCATATGGTAAATATCCTACAAGGATCAGGTCATGTGACTGTGGGGGAAATGTCCAGGATTCCTTGGTTTTCTTTGGCCCTCGAGTAGTTCTCGCAAAGCTTCGAGGCGTGTTTGGGCTCGTTATTTCTGCAGCAGAATGAATCTTTCCCCATCGAGATGCCGACCAGAGCGCGTAGCGTGCCTACAAGCCATCGTCGGTGAGGGTGCAGTCAGTTCGTTGGCAGAGTTTCTCTGTAGCGCTCACGATGCATCGCTTGCAGGTGTGGCGTTTGTTTCGACACTTGAAATATCAAATTGAGCAAGACAAAACGATCCCACGTTGCAAATGTGGTTGATGCGTGCTTCTCATCTCTTAACAGCGCTGGTGACCCTTGTCAATAATAAATTTGTGTAGAGCGTCCGCTTTTGTGCTCATCATGGGCGCACGATGACTCACAGCGCTAAATGAAACCCAGAGACGAGTGGCTAACAGAGTGCCTACATCTTCTGCGGTTGTTTTTGCTCTGTTTGTGCTGTCGGTGGTGGTTTTCGTCAGAAGTATCTGCTATCTGCTTCAGGGGGAATTCCAGCCGCAGAGCCGCTGCGGAGAGGCCTGAACGAGCTCAGCGATGTTTGTCAACATGTTCTCAACACATTTCAGGTAAGCATGTGTGACTGTTCTGTACACAACATGTGTCTTACATAGAAAAATGACCCGGGGTGCGTTCCAGAAAACAGGTTTGATAAACTCTGAGAATCACCTTGAACTCTTTACTCTGAGACAGGAAAGTCTGAGTTTGTGGTTTCAGCACAGCTGGTCAGAATTGGTTTAATCAGCTCTAATTTAAGCGTGTGCGTGGGGAATGGGGGGAAAAAGCCATCATCAGTGGAGGGCAGATAACTTGTTTTCCCTATTGTGACGGCTCAAGTATAAATGCACGGTCCCTTTGGACCACAGCGATTATCTCGTAAAACACGAATGGAGATGTCATTCGACATGATCCAGTCAATCATCATTTACGCATCCTAAATTTCCCTTAATTGATGACAGAGCTGGAATCTTGCAGAAATCCCAGCCTACGGTCATGTCTGCATGTTATCTCCTGATTAACTAAATCAGCCACAGTGCCTTGAGAGCAATCTCCTCGCTAGCTTTATTAGTCTAATTTCATTATAAACAAGCATGCACCTGCCTATACTCATATGATTTCTGAAAATTGAACTTCTATCGACTTGTGATTCGAGCACATAAATGACTGAGGAATAAGTGCTTGAGGCCTCGTGTCATGAGCAGTAAATTCCACAGTTATGGAATCATTTCTTTTTTTCCATTTTGATGAGAGAGGAGGCTTCATGTCCAGCTCGATCTGGGTGGAGCTGCTCCTGCTACTATACACTGAAGCTGTCGCTGAATGTGCCTGCCAGTGATTGGTCAGAACACAGAGACCTAAATTATCCTCCTAGGACCTGGCGTCCACATATGTGGACATCACATTTTGGGTTATTTAGACCAAAATACTCAATTTTGCTCAATAAGGGCCTGATATCCACTTATGAGGACATTATACTGCTACTGTCCTATCGAAATTTTAAACGAATATCCTCATATGTGGATCTCATTTTTTTAGAAACAAAAATCAGGTAAAAAAAAAAATCTGGCAATTCTTTGTTTTTACATTCATCTGGCCCCAATCAGCCCAAATATCAAAGAGAAATCAAAAATGCATGCCGTGGAAGAGTTCGGGTCTTGGGAGGTTAAACCATTAAAGGTAATTAGAGTGGACAGTACTGGACTGATAGGGCAGCGGTGCAGTGATTAGCGCTGTCCCCTCACAGCAGCGAGGTCCTGGGTCTGACCCCGCTGATAGTGAACTGGCTTTTCTTCGTGGAGTTTGCATGGGTTCCTCCAGAGTCCAAAAACATGCATATTAGGCCACTTAGGGATTCTAAATTTGTGTGAATGTCACTGTAAATTGTTCTTTATGTCTTCATATTGGCTCTACAATAGCCTGCTAACCTGCCAGAGTCTACCCTACGTTTCAGGGTATAGCTGGGATAGGCTCCACTCCCTCCACAACCCTGCATTGGACAAAAGGTTGTGAAAATTGATGGATGGAAGCTGGTTATTGGTTGTTGAGCTGTGGAAGTTTCAGCTTGACCTTTTTGGCTACCTGTTGAAACAAATGCAGCAACACTGTCAACTTCATGCATGCTGAACACCAACTTGTCTGGTTTCCATGAGACTGGACAAGTTGAAGTTCTGAAAACGTGGTTGTTTTTTTTCTTTCCATTTGTTTTCATATGTTCTTTGTTCCTCCACACAACATAAAAGATTTACTAACGCCCACGCAAATTGGTTTTGGCGTTAAAAAATGCACAGTGGTATTTACAAAGAGAGCACAGATTGCACGTAAGAGGTGGGACCTCAAAGACTTTTATGAATGATCTCTGGGAGTTCCTTTATCACAGTGCAAAATATAGAGAGCAGAATATTCAAACCAAGCGTTAGCAGCTGCCAACAATTTCTTCCTACCCCAGGGTCTCTTCCCATCACAGGAGTCCTGCTAGAAGCTGACCTGGTGCTCTCATTTCTAAACTGGGGAAAGCAACAAGAAGCCAACCTGAATTTCCATGCACGTAACAGGACAGAGAAAGAAACCCTGGGCGTTCTAGCAAACAGTAATTTTAAGTGAAAGGACAGTCAGCTGACTTTAATTAAATGTGACACTCCCACATGCTGCCTGAAATCCACCTCTGACGTGGACGTTCTTTAAATTTGTTCCAGGCAAGAGTTAATGAGTTCAAAGAAAGACAAGAGCAACCCATGGAATGAACGCCGTTTGGCACGAGGGACAGCGAGGGAGTCGGAGACACCAGTTCTGCATCCACACCATGAAAATGAGTTACCTGGACATTTCTACTTTTTTTTTTCGTATTATTTAAATATACATACTAGGGAGCAGGAGGAATGGCAAGTTCTCCGATTCCTGAACACAGTCTGTATCAGTTTCAAACATCTGTGCAGCTTTTGTATTTGTAGTATTTTCAAATTGATTAATGATGATAAATGTGAATACGTTTTGTGTTTATCATTCCCTGAATGCTGGAATGATGATTGAAACAAATATAAAACATTAAACTCTTAAAGACTTTGCGTTTTCCTTTTTGCCATGGATTTCACATTATTATTTTTTTTTTTCCTTCATAGGGAGACGGTTTTCACGGATGTCCAGATCTAAATGTTGTTTTTCCCTAGATTGCTCTCATCTGTCCTTTGAAGCTGTGTTTGACGAATGTCCTTATTAGAAGAAGAATGTGGTGTGAAGGACTGCGCCCAGTGCCAAGAATACAGAGGGAAAATATGAGGGGAGTGAAGTGTGAATAACAAGGTTAAAGTTATTTGAGGTTAATCGCATCTCTTCATCAGTCACATGTTCAAGCAAGGCGCGCTCTTCGAGTATGGAAAAGAGTTTGAGGAAAAACAACAACCAGCTGAGAAACAAAGTGTGGAGTAACCTTGTTTCAGGACTGCAGGCATCGTGAGAATGAATTACAATTGTTAGATAATTGCTGTAAATGTCAAAATTTGTCACAAATTTGCCAACATAACCAAAGTACCACAAGTCACCAGAAAAGCATAGTAGGAAAAGGTGAAAAATAAATGAAAATACAATTTAAAGTTGAAACTTTATGGCATCCTTGACATTTTCCAAAGTTGTTTGGTGGCCCAGCGGCTTTGCTAGGCCGATTCTGGTCCCCAGCCTTATCTTTGGCAACCCTAATTTAAAGGGTTACTTTGGCAGGTAAAAGAAGTGAATTTTGTGTGTGGACTTTTCTTTAAAGTTCAAAATTAAGTTGAATCATCCTAGATCAGATGCACCAAAAAAATTTATTTCAGTCTCACCTGCTCACAAAATATTGTTAAAGCAGTATTGAGATTCGTCCATGTGATCTTGAGCAAACTGTGTACGTTCTTCTGGAGAGCAGCGCTCTGTCCTTGAAGCCGTTCCATGCACACGATTGCCGTTCGCCGTTCTCCTGATGGTGGAGTCATCAACACAAACATTAGCCAAGAAAGAGAGAGAGAGGCCTGCGACTGTTCCTTTGTGACCTTGATGACTGTAACATGGTTTGCTGTGGGAATGATCTTTGATTGTCAACCTCTCCTTCATAGTTGAACACCATCTGTCTGACTGATTGGACTTGTGGAGTCTGAATTGTTCTGGGATGGTTTTGTAACCTCTTACAGCTGCATGAGCATCAACACCAACTACGATCCACTCCCTCAAATGTGTTTTGTAAAGATCAGCCTTTGATAGATCCCTGTTCCAGTCATGTTGTTGTTGTTGTTCACTTAAAAACATCAAAAACCTACCATCCACGCCCGATTTTCATTCAATGAATTGATAACATGTGTCTCCTAATTTTACCTTTAAATTATCCACTAAATCAAGAAATTCTTAAACTTTTGCCCCATCCCATGTACAGTGGGGCAAAAAAGTATTTAGTCAGCCACCGATTGTGCAAGTTCCCCCACTTAAAATGATGACAGAGGTCAGTAATTTGCACCAGAGGTACACTTCAACTGTGAGAGACAGAATGTGAAAAAAAAAAAATCCATGAATCCACATGGTAGGATTTGTAAAGAATTTATTCGTAAATCAGGGTGGAAAATAAATATTTGGTCAATAACAAAAATACAACTCAATACTTTGTAACATAACCTTTGTTGGCAATAACAGAGGTCAAACGTTTACTATAGGTCTTTACCAGGTTTGCACACACAGTAGCTGGTATTTTGGCCCATTCCTCCATGCAGATCTTCTCGAGAGCAGTGATGTTTTGGGGCTGTCGCCGAGCAACACGGACTTTCAACTCCCGCCACAGATTTTCTATGGGGTTGAGGTCTGGAGACTGGCTAGGCCACTCCAGGACTTTCAAATGCTTCTTACGGAGCCACTCCTTTGTTGCCCGGGCGGTGTGTTTTGGATCATTGTCATGTTGGAAGACCCAGCCTCGTTTCATCTTCAAAGTTCTCACTGATGGAAGGAGGTTTTGGCTCAAAATCTCACGATACATGACCCCATTCATTCTGTCCTTAACACGGATCAGTCGTCCTGTCCCCTTGGCAGAAAAACAGCCCCATAGCATGATGTTTCCACCCCCATGCTTCACAGTAGGTATGGTGTTCTTGGGATGCAACTCAGTATTCTTCTTCCTCCAAACACGACGAGTTGAGTTTATACCAAAAAGTTCTACTTTGGTTTCATCTGACCACATGACATTCTCCCAATCCTCTGCTGTATCATCCATGTGCTCTCTGGCAAACTTCAGACGGGCCTGGACATGCACTGGCTTCAGCAGCGGAACACGTCTGGCACTGCGGGATTTGATTCCCTGCCGTTGTAGTGTGTTACTGATGGTGACCTTTGTTACTTTGGTCCCAGCTCTCTGCAGGTCATTCACCAGGTCCCCCCGTGTGGTTCTGGGATCTTTGCTCACCGTTCTCATGATCATTTTGACCCCACGGGATGAGATCTTGCGTGGAGCCCCAGATCGAGGGAGATTATCAGTGGTCTTGTATGTCTTCCATTTTCTGATGATTGCTCCCACAGTTGATTTTTTCACACCAAGCTGCTTGCCTATTGTAGATTCACTCTTCCCAGTCTGGTGCAGGTCTACAATACTTTTCCTGGTGTCCTTCGAAAGCTCTTTGGTCTTGGCCATGGCGGAGTTTGGAGTCTGACTGTTTGAGGCTGTGGACAGGTGTCTTTTATACAGATGATGAGTTCAAACAGGTGCCATTCATACAGGTAACGAGTGGGGGACAGAAAAGCTTCTTACAGAAGACGTTACAGGTCTGTGAGAGCCAGAGATTTTCCTTGTTTGAGGTGACCAAATACTTATTTTCCACCCTGATTTACGAATAAATTCTTTACAAATCCTACCATGTGAATTCATGGATTTTTCTTTCACATTCTGTCTCTCACAGTTGAAGTGTACCTCTGGTGCAAATTACTGACCTCTGTCATCATTTTAAGTGGGGGAACTTGCACAATCGGTGGCTGACTAAATACATTTTTGCCCCACTGTAGGTGTAATTTTGATTTTTTTTCCCTGAATTTCATGAAAATCTTTTAATCTTCAAGGTCATTTTTATGCAGAAATGTAGAAAGACAAGTGCTCAATAACCACTGTAACGTGGGATGACTAATAGAGAAATAATCCATTGATGCCACTGCTGTGGTTTTCAAAATGATTTAATTCGAAATCCCAGTTTAATGTGCCAGTCATGCACAAATGCAAAATACACCACGAAACTCATATAATGACAGAGAACCACATGAAACATGGTCACAAACTTTAAATACTGTTTACTTGGACATGTGGTTGTTGACAGCAGCACTGGGACACTGAAGCATTGCTATGAATATATAATTCTTTTAACAAACAATAATTTTGAGTGTTGATGTGGTTTTGTCAGCGTCACGAAGTTTAGAATTGAATAGAAGCAGGATGAAGTTCTAGCCCATACCATGTTTATGTAAAACATATTGGAACTCTCCAAAGTGTCTGGCGTAGGAGCTCAGAAAGTCCTATAAAGTGAATATTATTTTTCTAATCTTTAAATATTTGCCTTGAAGTCCTTGTAAACATGCCAATAGAGGATTTTATGCTTAAATTCTTTAATTAAGTTGTTCCAGGAATCCAGTGCAGCGCCGTCTCCGTTTGACCTCAGGACTCAGCTATGTTGTTTTGTGACAACAGCCAGTTTTGTGAGATTAAAGAGATCTGTAATGTGAACAGTTGTTAAAGATCTTTTTCTCACATTCTGTCTACAGGAAATCACCACAAGACCCGCTTCTTGGAATCAGCTTCTCTATTTGTCAGCAGTAAAGTCAAGACGTTTCACAAGTTGCCATTTTATGATCTGTGATATCAAATGCAAACCAAATGCAGCTTCTTCTAAGAAAAAGAAAGCATTATGTTTATAAAATCACATTTAAGCTTCTACAAGCTGTTATTGACAGAGAAGACGGGTTGTTTTGTTCACTGTTTTCTACTTTATGTAACATGTTGTATTGTGTCAATTTTTGATGGCATCTCTACTGACCTGTAATGACTCAAACAAAAACCCTCAAACAACACAAGTGCTATAAAATGATATTTATTACTGCATACTAATATAAATGTGATTTCAGACATAAGGGGATATAAACATTTAACTTGATCGTCCAGGTCAAATTACCGACGTGTCTCAGCTTGTTGGTCCCACTTACAAAGGAAACTTACAAAGTTGTACAATCACTTAGATGCAGCTGAAAGCAGGCTCAAAATGGCAAGAAATAGATTTTAATGAGTCACATACTGCATGATCAGCTGACTTGATTGATGTTGTGTCCAGGCGTTAAAATGATAAACATATTTCAGTGTGCTCTATTTCAGTCTTCCAAATGACGGCAAACACGTTGTCTGGATTCTCAGAATACGCACATTTCACGATTACTGAGAACAGTGAAAGCGTTTCTAACCACATCTTAGAAACACTGTACTGAAATTACGCTACATAAAATGGGTTCATCCTAGGCTTTTCTTTATCACTGGACTGAGTGTTATTAATATTGGCACTGTCCCATTTTCTTAAAATGAACTGTAACATGCAATTTTTTCTCCCCAAGTGACAATGTTGTGAATACAGAATAAATGTGTTCCTTCTGATGGGGAGTTTTTATATTAGATTTATATGTGATTATTAAGTGCTTGTATTCACTTTACTTTCAGCTACCTTTATCCTTCTCATTGTGAGATGACGTTAGATTAGATTAGATTTTTCTTCAAAAAGCGTTTTGTTTGTTTCTGTTGGCTGGCATACAAACAGAGACACAGCCATGGGGTAATTAACATGTAATGCACTTGCACATACACAAATGCTGGCAATGACAATGGTCAGTTACACAGGTGACTTTGCAGGCTCTACAAAGACTCACCACAGAAGTCTAGACAGACAAGTTCATGCAGCACGGCCCCTCCCCCCACTAGCAGCTGAACGCATCAACAGACTCTGCAAAGCATCTTAATTTATATCCTGTCTTTCTGAGGAAGTTTGAGAGGTCAGTAAAACTCCTGTTTCAAACACATTTAGTATTACTTAGTTAACACAAACATTAATCTGACTGGCATAAATGTTAGCATTAGCCATTTAACTGTTAGCAGCTAACCCACGTTAGTTATCATTAAGCTAGCAGCTATGGCTAATAATGAAATATTAACGGTAATTTTGGAGCTAGGCAGCAGATTTTATCAGTCCTGCCTGTCTGTAAAGTTATTGGACTGTTAATTTAACACGAAGGCACAGTTGTTTTTGTAAAAAAACAGTTTCATTTCTCACTGGCAGCCTACCTCTTCAACTCTGTTCAGCAACAAAAACGTGGGACTAAGTCGACAGAAGCACAGAAAATGAACAGGGCTGTGGTTCAATCCTTTGCATGAACCAGCATTGTTCTAATATTTTAAAAGAAGTATGCCTAGTTTGTCATTTTTTCATCTGCGGTGTTAGAAATAGCATCAGGTATTGAGTATTTTCCTGAGTGTCGGAATTCTAGTATCGCGAAAACCCTACTCAGGACATTACAGCCCAGCCCTGCTTCGACTGTCTGACCCTGGGAGACTAATTTACTGTTTAAAAAATAGATAATAATGATAATAAGAAGAATATGTGTGCTCCTGGTCACACTCCTCGTTCAAAGCTGCAAGCTCTTCCACTGCAATTTCCCGTTTGGTCTCTGGGTCTGAGCACCCAGCTGTCATTCCTAGTAACGATCCTCAACATAAAAGCTGAGTCCGTTTGAAACAAAAGTCGATGGTTGCTCTCTGCACAAGTTACAGGTCCATGATGCCTCATTTAAGTCATGTCTGACCTCAGCTTTTTATGGGCTGTGTTGTGGAACTTTTTAACCTTCCCTTGTTATGTGAGTTTTTAAATCATTCACTTACATACAGCTTAACCAGCAAATTTCTTTTTCCTTCCCAAAAGCTTTTACATGGCTCAGAAATGTATTACTTAAACAGCTCTCACAAAGCATTTTCAGACTAATTTCCAGCCACAGAAACATTACTGCTCTCCGATAGAGGTGAAATATTTGGCAATAATAACACGTGGACACCTCACGTCTTTAGGTAACACAAGCTCTCCGTGTGCTTTGTGTTGTTTTCTTAGAAAAATAGAAGCTACATTGTAAAATTACTAAGGGTCACAGTTTCCCTCTAGCTTTCCCCGTGAGGTAATAAAGCTTCAACAGGTAGTGTTTTTCAGTGCTTATTCATAGCTACACAAAGTACTAAGGATAAATATGATGGTAAGTTTGCACTCTATATGTAAATAATACTGTACATACATTTACATAGTGGTTTGAATAAACATTCTGTATAAATGCATTTTTAGTGTCACCGAGTTGTCCTCTAGAGAGGCCTCAGCGTAGGAATATGAACGTGTTTATGTAGCATCGGTTTCATCAAAGCTTTTGCATTTACTATTACAGCCTGAGGAGGCACACTTCCATTATTTCATCAGCATTTTGGGGTTGATCTTTGAGTCTTTCAGTCTGCGGCGAGTCCTGTAGAAGTGACTCCAGGTTCCCCTTCTGACTCTGATCTGAAGGCCAGTTTGTTGGCACTGAGACTGCTGTTTGTCCCTGATGGGAGCACTGGTGTGTACAGGAGGAGGTGTGCAATTAGTGTGTTTGCATTTATGAAGAGCTTGTGTATTTCTGACTGGAACGGGAGCTGGAGCGGTCTAGTCCGTTACCGTGGCATGAGCCCTTCCAGCGTCCTTGGTCATCCAGATGAGATGTTCTGTAACACCAGCAACACAGGCAAGACTACGAAACAGCAAAAAAATATATAAGGTTTAGACTTTTGACAAATAGGTTTTCTTGTAAAACCACATTTGTAATTTTATTGCATACCTGGAAACAGTTTTTAAACTTTTGGCTGACAAAGTAGAGGGCAATCGGGTTAATGCAGGAGTTTATGGAGGCCATGTTGATTCCAATGTAATCCATCACTAACAGGAAACTGACAGATAAAAAAGCCAAGGTTTACATGCAAGACTACAGGAAGGTTCAGAATGGAGAACAATCGCACTGGCTATCTACGTGCCTACCTGAGCAGCTCACAGCGGTCGGGGTCATCCTCCTCATAGATTGTTTTCTTCAGAATACGGCTGAGATGAAGGGGCAGCCAGCAGAAAGCAAAAATCAACACCAAGCAGAACACTGTCTTTGCTACTTCCCTCCTCTGCAGCACACACACACAAAGAAATCAGAGGAACAGTAAGGTGACCATACCCAGCTCTTGATCTAATCACAATTCACAGGTTACTGTAATGTGTGGTGTACAGAAAGAAAATTTTTGCTGTCATTGGTTAGCTGTATTTCACAAACTAATATAAAGATCCACTGTGCCAGTGAATTTAGTCATTAGTTTGAGTGACCAGTACTCTCTGAGAAGAAGTGATTCTTGTAAATTATAGCAGACATCGCCATTGCATAAGCTAATCAGTGTAATGGTTCCCAGCATGGCTGTCATCTGCATCTCTACCTGCTTCATGTGGTCATTGAGTGCGATGCGCATGCCTTTTTTGCGGCTGAGCATCTCACAGGACATGAGAGTGTAGAAGATTCCCGTGCAGACCAGAGGGAAACAGAAATAGAAGCCAAACAGCCACCAGTCCTTCGCTTCCTTGTAGAACTGGGAAAAAAACAAAACAAGGGTACTGGAAAAAATACATATCTATTTTTCAAGATAATGTCATGTTAAACCTGTAAGAGGCAGGTACAGTGCAACTTTGGTCTAAGTACATAAATCCATTTGTATCTCATTTGATCCACAAGTTTCCCAGAACTCTGCGTCATCAACATAATCACTGTTTTCCTGGCCTGTTGTACGTCTTTGGTGGATTAGCTGCGTCTTTGCTAATCTTTGCTTATATGGATAATGTTGATATTGTTGCTGATATTTCAGCTTGAATATTTACTTTGTTAAACCAACATAAAATTGTGTGTATTATATTTTACAGTACTGTGCAAAAGTCTTGAGCCACCCCTCTGTTTTTAAAAAAAAATTTTCCTAGGAAAAGTGGAAATAGGTGAAAACATACATGGAAATACAGCATACAAGGAAAAATACGAGTTTGTAAAATTGCAACAACCTTGAAAGCCAAAACATGACAGAGCCTCCACGGTGTTTTACAGATGCTGCAGACATTGAACTTTTACATACATGCTGATGATGACTTTCTTATTTCTTAAGGACATAATTTTCAGATACGATTCCTCTGACATAGATAATTGGATACATCTTTTTTTTAGGCCAGCCACTTCTTTTGCACCAAAACATGTTTTTGGGAAACACCTTGATGGTGCAGAATATTATTTTAATGCAAACATTATTTGGCTTCAAAAACTTTGCTGTGTTTTTCTGTTTTTTTCTTTTTTAATTCAGCTCAAGAAATGAGAACAAATAATGTGGTTTTTATGACAGGCTGCATTTAAAAAAGTGCCTAACGATACAATTTAAACTGTTTTTTTGCCAAGTTGACTGTTATGTGTAGACAACATTTACTCATCCCTCATAGATTAATGTTAAGCAGTTTAACAAATGAAAAAACAAAGGGAAAAAAAGATCCTCTAAAAATGTTTAGGCACAAGGACCGGACTAAAAATGTGTGATGATGCAGGCGATGTCCAAACTAAATAAAAACTTTGAAAGACCTTCAGAAAGCCTGGAGGACTTAAAAAAAATAACAGAAACTCTGGTTTCCTGGAGATTGTAAAGAAATGAGGAGTGGCTTATGACTAATAAACAGTACCTTGATTCATAGCAACAATCAGCTTAAATCTGACTATTGATCAAAGCTGACATTGTAGGTTTATAAGATAATTCAAATCCTGATGACACATTAAAAGCCAGCTTCCTGCTTTGTTTCCACTGAACTGTGTGGTTCCTTCCTTCAGATTTAAAAGAATCAAAATATCTTTGTGATTTTGATCCTGCTGCGTGGCTTTATCAATGAACTGTGAAAAAGTAATTTGACATGTTTTGCCTGCAGTGTGTTGTATTGCATTTCTTTGCTGTCACTAATAACTTACTGGCAGAGTGATAAAAGGAACCTGATTAAAGAAACACTCTAATTGTATCATTGCTGTCCAGGCGCTTTACTTTGAAGAGAACCATTCTGTTGACATTTGCACTCGAAAGTAACATCAGGTGCAAGCTGAATAGAATCCAAGGGGTTTATTCCCCCTCAGCCCAATCCTAACAGATCCAAATCAACATGCTGGATAACTTTGACCATGTGTTTGTGGGAAAGTTTAATAATCCCTATCAAACATTTTGAATTGATACATAACTCCTCTCTGCCAAACTGAAGTTGTTTAGATCATATATCTCAGAAAGATGTAAGTATCCAGCTGTTTGGAGTTTTTCCATGTTGCTGGTTTTCATATTTTCTCAGCTAAGGCGGAGGTTCAGACGGCAGACAAATTAAAGGAAAAATCTGAACCTTTGACCCGGCAGCATCAAACATTTTAGTCCTGACGGGAGAGGTCACTTCCTCTCTGATCAGCTGCAGCAGTTTCACCTATCTGCAGAGGGGTCGTCGTGTGATTTGATGAGTTTATAATAATGTGAATCACCAATGACGAGGCACACTGAAACTGTTCTAGAAGCACATGGTGGCCCATCGCCTAACTTAGATATTGTGTGTTGTTCTTCTTCTTTAAACTGCCACCCTGTCTGTAATTGTTGGCAGGATTATTCAAAGACTAACAAACTCGATTTTATGAACGTCGGTGCAAAAGGACAAAGGACATGGTGGAAAGAAGAAGCTATTTTAGTTTAGCGCAGATCCCGATCGCTTTCTTTAAAAAATTACAAAACAGGACAGTGGATTTTTTTCCACTTTTGGTGTAGACCACTGATGTAAGTGGGAATAATGTGCAGCTGCAAGTTAATGTAGCCCACGGGAGGCTTTAATAAGCGAACAGGAGTTCTGTGAGGTACATCCACAACGTTTCAAGAAGGTACCTACATCATTTTAAGCTCTTTCTGCTATAAATTAGGTTCAGCCTGGAATCTAACTCTTACCACATTCTTGCCAACAAATATTACACACGACTTCCCCGGGCAAACTGATGTTCTGTGATCAACACATGGAGCTGTGCTGATGCATTTCTTCGATTTACAACAGTTTAGTTTTTCTGTACTGAAGGCAAAATGCCTGAGACATGTTGTTGTTTCTACACTTCGTATTTCTCAGGCTGTTTATCATCTGTTTTGCGAACTCATGGTATAAATTATAATGTTATGACACCCTTAGTTTAGCATATCTCAAATTTATTCTGTTTATAGCAAAACACTAGTCACCTTTAATTTAATTCAGTTTTTTTTATATATTGCACCAAATCGCAATAATAGTTGTCTCAAGGCTCCTTATATTGTAAGATAAAGATCCTACAATAATACAGAGAAAACTATCCAACAATCACATGACCTCCTCTGAGCAAAGCACTTGGTGACAGTGGGGTGAAAAAACTCCCGTTAACAGGAAGAAACCTCCAGTAGAACCAGGCTCAGGGAGCCATCTGCAGTTACTGGCTGGGGGTGAGGGGAGGAAGAGCTTGTATGTTATTTATTGTGTTAAGTGTCCTGCATTTTAATGAGAATGTCATCATTGCCAGTTGTTAGCCCAGTGTTTAAGTGATTTTTAGAGAATGCTATCAAGCTGACAGCCCAAATTAACATGGTGGACAACGTGATCATGTTGCAGAAATAAGAGTATAGGCCAAAATGTAGAAGAGTTTAACAATATCTTGTTAATTTCTGTGCACAGTGATGAAAATTGGGAAACCGAAGGTAGCAAAGGACACCTTTTTGCAACAACTAACACCTTATGACCTTAATACATTTATATAAAAAGTACTTGTGCAGTTTTTCCACCTCATACTGGTGACCTCTACATTGTGATGCTGTAAATTTTGACTTGACTGTGACAATCTGGTGGTTACCTTCATAAAGCTTGTGGTCTGTTCTGGATGCAACAGGCAAACCCTCAGCTTGGTGCCTCTGTATGGTATCTCCAACATGTCGAATGCGAGCGCCTCGGGAACTGCCAGCACCACAGCAAGCAGCCAGATCAGTGTCACCTCCACAGCTTTCCACAGTGGGATTCCCATCCCTTTCACCCTGCTCCATGATGTCACTGCATGGTAGCTATAAACAGAGACATCCATTAGCTGCTTTTAATACTAACACTTGTCAGTGTCTATGTATGTGTGTGGAGTAGTGGTGTACTCACCGGTCAATACTGAGTGCGCACAAGCTGAGGACGGTGATTCCCACCGACGCTTTCTGGATGAACGGCATCAGCTTACAGACGTACACGCCAAATGGCCAGTCCTCGGCTAACAGCTGCAGGAAAAAGAGACGGAGAGGAGAGAGTTTTGTAAATGTAAGAAGTTCACCTGTGTAAACATGCGGGCAGACCTCTTTGAGGTCCATTTAGGGGTCCTTCTTTCCTCGTGTCTTCTTTCATTAATACAGCTTCTAATGCCAAAAGCAACAACAGCATGTTCCTCGTGACTGCCAAGTCCATCTCCCAGGGGCAATAAGTTCTGCTCAGGGTCAGGACAGCATGTGTAACAACAAATTATGGCCACACATCTGAATATCAGAAGGGACTTTATATTTTTCAGCTGCTCACAGCAATCTGTACTGTTCGCTAATCTATCAGAGGTTGTAAAGCCTTCGCACTCTAAATGTTTCTTCATTAAATCAAAAAGTTGAAATGCATCTTAATACTCCCACAAAAAAGTTTCAAATATTGTTTTTTGGTTTAATAAGCTCTTGCAGGCTGGGATTGTCTGGCTGCACTAAAATCTCTGACCATTGGATAGTGCAAGTGAATAAAGTCCTTTCTATGAAAATCCTAGCATAACACTTTACATCTGCCTTTTTATGGGTTTGACAATCCCTTGAAGTTTTAGGTAGACAAGTCTGCAACATCAAATCTTACAAAGCAATAAATAAACCTGATTTATTTATTCAATTCAATTCAATTTTATTTATATAGCGCCAAATCACAACAAAAGTTGCCTCAAGGCAACTTTTGATACAGAGATAGATACAGAGAAAAACCCAACAATCATATGACCCCCTATGAGCAAGCACTTTGGCGACAGTGGGAAGGAAAAACTCCCTTTTAACAGGAAGAAACCTCCGGCAGAAAAAATTACAATTATCAGGTTTACATTTTAGGCAATGTAAACTGCTTTAGCTTGAAGTAATACTAAAGTAAAATACAAGATGCATCCTCAGCTTTGGTAATAAACTGAATCAATATTAAGTTTCTACATATTGTGTAAGTCAGCTAAATTATTTAATGAAGACTTTGTCATGCGAAACTTTCACTTGTATTAACAGTGAATTGAATTTTATTCAAAGATATAACTGTGTGATTTTAACACAGCAAACAGTTTCTGAATTAGAGACCTGAGAGACAGAGATCACATTAAAGTGACAAACTCCAAAATGAAGCCACAAAAAACAACAGACAAACAGACTCATAGCTGGCAGAGGGGTAATCCAGCAACCAGTGGGTAATGTAGCTATGTCCATCTTTTATGTACAGTCGATGTTAAACTATGAGAAGAATCATAAAGACACATAGTATAAATCTGGTTACCTTGTACACATTGATGGGGATGGCGATGACAATATATAACAGGTCTCCCAGTGCCAAGCTGCCAATGAGTACATTGGGTCCATTCCTCATACATTTGTTCTTATATATGATCCTGAGCAGTGTTGAGTTGCCAATGATTCCCACGACAAAGATCAGGCAGGATATGATGGTGTTCACATATTTGAAGGTTTGCTTGATCTCCGTGGGGTTTATGCACATGGGGGGGTGCGAGCTCCGTGGTCGGCCCGGCTGCGAGGGTGGAAGAACAACTGATGCGTTGTTGTTGCCGGGTTCTAAAGCTTCAAGCCCACTTTGGGAGTCACGGACGAACCTGGAGGCTGCAGCCTCCGCAACCATCAGAAGACACAGCAGTGTGATGGCCCTCATCTTCACAGAAGCCTCACCCAAAGGTGCACAGAAGTAAGAAAACAAACACTTAAGGCACACACACGCATCCACCCACTGGGTCTTGCTCCACAGCTGGCAACGTCTGAGTCCAAGTTGTCCTGCAGAGAAAATAGTTCAACCATCAAAACAGAAAACTTGCTGCATGTGTGAAATGAAGACAAGCCTTCCAGAATGCATGCTGAGGTGAAAACCAGCAACGATGGTGAGTTCACCGCTTTGGCCTAAAGTATTTCTAACAAATGTTAGATTCTCAGGGCGCATAAAAAGATATTTATGGTTTGAAGAGGATGACTTTTGATTCATCTAGAACGCCAAAAGCACGTCTGTGTTTTTGTTTACCCTATAAAATATTATAAAATATGTACTTGTTGCTGATCCTGTGATTTTTCAACTTGGGGTTCACATTTACAGTTCTGTACCAAATAATTATAAAAATAACTACTGAATGGATTATTAAAAAGTTTATTACATATAATAATGCCCCTCTGAGCATGACCAACATCACCAGGTGCAAATTTAAATTTCTCCTGTGCTTTGGTTTATGGTGAAAATTCTTTTTTTGAAGAAATTAAAAAAAAGAAACCCGTTTAACAATCTCAGCGACCCCTGCAGTATGTTCATGGATCAACTAAGAGCAAAATCATCCCCACACCATTGAGCCAGCCTATTGTCGCTCGATCCAGTAATTATAAAACAAAGCAAACATTTCAAGCACAATCCTGAGTAAGCAATTTGCTCTTGAATCAACAGGCGTCACAATATATTTAACTGAGTACATGTGCACGTATATTAAACACATCATCAAAGCAGCGTTTTTATGCGATGAAAAAGAAGCTGTAAAATAAAGGCTGGTGAACAAAGGGAGCAGGAGGGATGAAATATTGATGAAAACAGTGTTTGTGTGTCCCGTGCGCTCTAACATTGATTCTTTCTTTCACTCATAGAGGACTCTAACTTGGCTATGAGCCCTCTCAAGAATCATGCCCCCCCCCCACCACACACACACCCTCAGAATGGCCTGGAGCATGGAGGGATAAATGGGCTGATTGACGAATACAACCGCGTCTATAGAGACATGCTATCGGGGTGAAGACGTACACACACGCTCACACACCACACAGACACACTCACACACACATGGGTACAATCTTCATCTTGGCGCAGATGAGCAAACCTCTTTGACATGATGGTTTGGAAAGGCAACAATTTGCGGACACACAGGGTTACTTTTAAATAATCATGTCAGAATACACTTGCATTTGCAAAATTTAATGCAGTTGCACTAAAAGAAGCAACATACGCTTGAGCGCATGCACACACACACACTCGCTCAAAGACAACTGCTATTCATAAATGCATTTGACTGAAAAACACTAGTTGGTTCTGTTCTCACACACAAAGACAGAAAATCACATGGGTCAACTCACACACATATCACAAGAAATCAGTTTTGAAAAATGTGGCCATCGTCCAAACGTATGTCTCGGTCATGTGAATGATGCCTTTGTGTTGTGTAACATGGCAGCTCATTAGGCTATGTTAGAGCAGAATTGTCTGATTTAATTGGAAACCTGAGTTTTAACTGGCCCGATCCTCTTAATCTAATAGATTTGGCTTTAGAGACCATCTCCAACCTTTAGCTCTGCTGGCTCCACATCTGAAGAGGTTGAGAGAGAGGGAGGGGGAATGTTGGCAACCAGCTGAGCAGCAGTGGAAGGGATATTGCGGTGGTCAGATAGTGTATGCCTGTGCGTGGGGGCTGAAGGTGGGAGCGCAGAGAAGTGTTGAAAACTGTGTTTTTAAAAACAATGAAATGCAGGAAGACACAAGAGGCCAGGACAGGAGAAAACTGACAACTTGATCTACCGTACAATTTGGAAGGACAATAAAATAGGGAGGAATGCACAGGAAAGGGAGAGCCAGAATGAAGGAGGGGGGTATCTGAGCTACAATGAAGAAGAGGGCAGAAGTCATGAGAGTGACCTCAAAGTAAGAGATGGCAGGAAGATTTTAGGAAGCATTTATCCTCAGCATAAATTTCCAGGATGTCCATGATGTGAGGAAATGACATCAAACTGTCTTAATTTTCTTGGATCTTCACATTCTGAATTATCCGAGCAGCACACAATAAATGTGACTGTTGAAAGCAACATGTGGTTTTCATCCCAAGCTGTGGAAAGGAGGTGGCTTCATTTTATCATTAATTTTATAGCGCTGGCTAGATAATTAGTTGGCAATAAAAGTGCAACAATCAGATAAAGCTTCGCATGCCTTTATGACTGAAATGATTCCCTGCGGCAGAATACAGCCGCTGAAAGTTATGTATTTTTTTTTAAAAGTGAGAACACAGTGCGCATAAACCTGAAAACTGTATTTTTAGACAAAAAGCTTGGGAGCTTGTATATCCGAGCAAACAAATCCCGCATAAGTAAAGTTTATGGGAATATTTGTTGAACATCGTCACGTTGTCCCTGCTGTTTAGAAGCGCAATGTCTAAAATCATGTGCACATCATCACAGTGCCGTTTTACATGGCTGTGAGGGGATAAAAACCAATGCTTCCAAATGTTTCCAAATCCACCGAACCTGAATTTAGGTAATAGTTAAACAGCCTCCTTTAAAAAAAAAAAAAACCCCTATTAAAGTGTTAAATGTTTCTCCGACAGTGCCCTGCAGGATCTCCAGGGTGAAAAGATCCGATAAATCCTCTCTAGCAAGAAGGAAAAGCTCTTCAAAGCTTTACTCTTTTGATGGTGTTGTGATGCATTCATGCCACACATTTTAAAGACAAAGCCTGCGCGCTTGCAGGTTCTGGAAGCGACAAAGGTCGCAGCCTGAGATCAGCTGGTGATGCGGCGCACAAGCCGCTCGTTTTCAGCTCTGCAGCTGTCCGAAAACTACACGATCATGCAGGAGCATCAGAGGGCAGGCTGAAAGTAGGTTAAAGCATTCATCAAGTCCGGCACAAAGGACTGAATGGGTTCAAAGCAGTAAATATAAAACTCTATGACATGGCAACAAAACATATTTGGCATGCAAAGTGCAAACTTCAAAAAGCCCGGAGAATGCAGTAGCAGACGCACAAGAGCAGTTAATATATACACAAAACTGCAGATAGATAGATAGATAGATAGATAGATAGATAGATAGATAGATAGATAGATAGATAGATAGATAGATAGATAGATAGATAGATAGATTGTAGTCTAGTATAACATAACATACATTTGTTGTTGCCTCTCCATATTTAAATTGAATCAAATGTTAATTATTAAATGAATACCAGCTTCACTCGACTTACCGGACCGCGCTGTTATGATGTGCTCAAACTCAACGTTTTAGATCAATATTCCTCTGATTGGCCCGAAGCTGTTTGTGTGAGTTCCTGGCGTTCAGAGTTCACACCGTGCTTAGCTGTGCGTAAAACCTCCCCTCCCTGCTCCGCCTGCGCTCTGAGCAGCCTCCCGACAAGTCGAGGGGGTTAAATACCCAAGCCGGGAGGTTGCGAAAGCAGCCAATCAGACACAGCCATCCTTTCCATTGTGTTGTCAGGATGAATGCAGGAAGACTTTAGAAATACATCTTTTCAATACTGCAGATGAAAAGCTTATCGGATTGTTCCCGCAAAATAATAAATGTGTAATATATGACCTTTCCTTTGCTGTTTGCTTGTTTTATGGGAATCTTTTTTGCCTTCAGCCGTTCTCCACTGATGAGCCTCTTCAGAATCATCGACTCCATCTCCAGGGGAAAACTGAGGTGGGTTGCACCAAATATATCTCAGTTATTAAAACACTGATTCACCTGGACCACCTATGGGAAGCCTCATTCATCCATTCAAAAACACACTGATTTTTTTTTTTTTAAAGATAACATTCATCCACACACTCACACTCCAATGGTTGTATCAGGGGAAACTTGCCTTTCTTCCACATGCAGGCTAGAGGAACCAGGGACTTAACCACCAACCTTTCGCCACAGCTGCCCCCGTGAAATCTTTTATCATTACTTTAACTGCTGTAATATGATCATTTCCCCCAAAATAGGTCAAATAAAGAACGTATTATTTATCTTACTGCCCACATGACTGAAAGATGATTACACACAAAATGAAAATATTCACATGATTTATTCAAATGGAGGAAGTTAGGGTTGTAACTGAACTCGGCTATTGAGGGTGGGCAGTTGCAACAGTGACACATATGCTGTTACAAAAATGTATCCTATGTTTATGATATGACTGCATGCATGACTCTAATATGGAAACATCTTTACAGGCTGCAGGATCAGAGGGTTTCACATCTGCCTTTTGCTGTTACTCTAACCTGCAGGTGTGAACTTAACACTTGTTTTTATTGCATGCATTGTTGTTTGATGACTAAGTGCTGTTTAGGTATTCAAAAGGTGCAACACATGCATTATCAAACAAACACAAACACACTGTGTGCTTTCATTTTTTAACAATCTTAGAGTTTAACAATTCAAAACATACAATAACAATAAAATCATTTCTCTTTGTAACAAATGCATGCTTGCACACTTACCCTCTGCATGTGTGAATCCTTCACAACACACACACACACACACACACACACACACACACACACACACACACACACACACACACACACACACACACACACACACACACACAAAACAAAGGACCTTTCTGTGGAGTCTGTTTAATGGCACCCATCCCCTGCTCTATTTTGGGACGCGACTATTCCTGGTGCATCATTATTGTCATTACCACAGCCTCAAATTATTAAACCATTAACAGACATTATCACCATTACACACTCCTTAATGCAGCATTGCTCTGCACCTGTGTGTGCTTGAGGAGACGGAGGAACCGAAGAGAGGATGTGTTGTTGTGCTTCTAGAGAATTTGGCCTTGGCAGATGCACACAGGCACTTTTTAAAGCTCTTCCTTCTTCCTCCTCCTCTACCACAGGAAGCCACCAAACTCTGAAATTGGAAAGCAGCAAATACGACAGCTCTTCAAGTTGGAGTCTATTTTGTTTTCTACTCAAGAAAGAACAGAGGTTGCAAAAAGACAATAGAGGAAGACAATGATTGATCTTCATGTGTGAGTTAAGTTTCCATGGCTCCACCTTCAGGCTGATGTCCAGTGGGAGGAACCTGATGAGCATTTGTTGGATATGATGTTTCTTGCTGCACAATAAGCCTCCTGGGGCAAAACTCATCCCCAAACTTATTAAGACTCTTTAAAAAAAACAAACAAACAAACCCCTCACATCATTGCTGAAGTTTTTCTGCCGCTTAATTTCTTTTCACCCATCTGAGCTATTTTTTTCCTGAAGGCACACAAGTGCACAGTTCATTCTTCTTTCTTCAGCTGTAATGTGATAAATCCAATTTCAACACATCATGTTCCGCTTCCAGAAAAAGCACAAAAAGAATCGTTCTTGTATCTTTCATTTATGCCTGCTCAACCTCTTGAACTCTGGAGTTTTTTAAACTTTGAAAATAAAGCCACACTTCTTCATAATGCCACAGCACCATTACTCCATCACTTTGTAAATAAGGTCTTCCCGCAAACTCAGAGATGTTTGACGTCTTTTTGTAATGAGTTATGTTAACTGAAAACAAATATCTGTGGGTTTGAACAATGCTTGGTCACGCAACATTAGTTTTTAACAATTGATATCACCAAGTTCATATGGTTAAAAAACTTAAGGGGTGCTGGATCTAACCTGATGAAACATGACGAGTTTATCCAGCAGACAGGACTGTTTTAACCTGGCACCATCTCTTTTTTTCCCTTTACCGCTTATCCGATCTTGACTGTGGTGGGGCTGGAGGTTATCCCAGTTTACCTTTGGGAAAAGGTGGGGTGCAAATTGGAAAGGTTGCTAGTCAAGGCTTCTGGCACCACCTCAAATAACATCAAAAACTCAAGAAGACTCTGGAGATTCTTTGTGTCAAATTTTGGCTTTGTATCTGATAAAATGAATGATGAGCACTGCAATATGAAATCCTGCACTGGCAGAAAAATGGAATGAACTTGATGACTGATTACATTTTTGTTGATGTGAATATCTGAAAGAGAAGTCTTTCTAGGGTGTAGCTAACCTGACAATTTGCATAATGGGAGAATATGTAAAATTTACTGGTTAACAATACTGGCCAGCACCAGCAGCTCAAATTAATCTCTTCGTGTAGGCTCGTGGAAACATGACTTTTGACATAAATCTAGAGAGGCCAAGCAGCACGAACAGTGAATGCACCATCTTCTTCTAAATGTGAAGACAAATGGAGGCTAAATGTTTCTTTTCGCTAAACTAAAACTTAATATGTGCTTATGAAAACTTACAATATATTTTATTTTGATCTGATTTTAAAACAGAAAATATGAAGACAGTAAAATCAGGTTTTAGTGGCAATATACATGCATACACCAGCAAAAAGAAACTTCCCAAACCAATACCATCCATCCTCTGCTCAACAGGGAAACATAGCACAACTGTACATAGATATAAGTACAAGTTATTCTGATACGTCAACACTTGATACGTCAACACACAAATGCTGGAAGAACCATCACCTTCAGATGACAGGAAATTGGTTAGGATGCTCAGAAACAACACAGGAACCACCATGAAATATGAACTCCTGAAACACCAGTCTCACTGCCCACAGTGAAGTAAAACATCGCCAAACACTCAAAGAGGCTGATTAAGAAAGAAGCACCCACTCGAAAATCAACACCTTCAAGCTCAAATGGCTCACATGGACAAGCTATGGTCAGACAAGACAAAGATTAAGCTAGCTGGTCACAATGAATGGTTGAGCTGGTTTTTATATAGCATGTCTCTTCTTTACTTGTGTTCACAGTAGTAAAGGTTTTCAAACCTAAGAAACTGTACCAACTATCAAGCATGCTGGTGGTACCATCATGCTCTGGAGCTTTCTTGCAGCCAGTGCTAATGCTGCATTGAACAAGGTGAATGAAATAATGAAGACATTCTTCAACTTCACCTTAAATCAACAGCTAGATGGTTGAAAGTTGGACACAATTATATGTTCCAACAGAACAAGGATCCCAAAATCCCAAATCCACTGCTGGAGACAAATAACATTCACATGGCCAATTTATAACACTTAACCCAGCATGCATGACTCTGAATTATGAGGGGCAGCGTGAGCTCCCAAAGGAAACCCACAGGGAGAACATGCAAACCCAACACAAAAAGGCTCCAGTCAACCAGGAGGTTTGGATTAGAAGAAGTCCTGCTGTGAGGTGACAACGCTAACCAAAAAGGCAAACATCTCATTCTGTTTGCATCTTATTGTGACGTTTACACCTTATATACAGTTTTTGCAACCGTGAGAATAGCCTGCAGGACAAAATCATCAGGGGATTGCATGCAGTTTTGCTTGTCCTGTTTCAGCTCACTTGCTACCGTCAGCTTTCACTGATAATAAGAACATAAAGTACTGCCAAATGCCAGAACTGCTCTTTTTACAACACCGAGCCGTCCTCTATTGGTGTGCTGCTGTGATGTGGAACATTGCAACCTTAAAATGCATCCCTCTGGCTCTTGCTGTTGTATCATTCAGGTGTTAATGGAGAGATATTTTTTCAGTGGTGAGTATTAAAAGTTCTGTTTTACACGCTAATCATTTTTAAGGAGGGGGTGCCTTTTTGAAGGTAGATTGAAATAAAGAGGAAAGGCTAAGAGGAAAGTTCCTTGAACTAGTGGTCAGACTACACTATGTGCTGTAAGTCAGCGGTGCCCAACCCCCGGGTGAGTCGTTTGGTACCGGGCCGCGAGAGTTGAGGCTCAGGTGTGAAATTTATGGTTTCGGGGGTTTTATCAGTTTTTATTGTTATTTTTTTATCGTCGTTTATCGTTAAGTCGGTTTCCCTGGGTCTTTTCCCGTGTGTTATGAATAAACCTCCAGTTTTTTTGGTACCGGTACTGGTTTTATTTTGTTGTATTTATCCGCGACACCTTAAAGGCGTCTGTGAAAATAATGTCGGACATAAACGGGTCTGTGGCACAAAAAAGGCTGTAAGTTATAAGGAAGAAAGTTATCAGATAAAGTGTCTCATTCCTTTTGTTTCTAGACAAAGTAGCTCAATCTGATGATTTTTGGTAACTTTTACAGAAAGATCCAATTTCTGTGGTTCTTCTCCTAAGGTCCAGAGATTCCAAAAAATCTATTTTCTTTTCTTGGTATCTTTCACTAAAATGATGCTAAAACCCCAAAACATCTCTGTTCTGCAGAGTTTAGCTGTTTGCCACTGGAGTGGTGACAGGAAATGAGGGAGAACATCATGCTCAAAGAATAGTGAATATTTGGATGCATAATACTCTCCATGTTCTCCAAATGTGTGAACAGGGTACAGTTGGTACTGCTATAGTGCTGACAAAATAATGGTTCATTGTTTACTCTATTCAGCTGAGCTAGCTCCGGATGGATTGGATATTTGTGAGGGGAAACAAAGATTTAGAGCACAGCTGAACTCAATCTTTCAGTGACCAGACAGACTTAAATCTCAGGGGACAATAGCCATTTTTGCTTTGGCTTGATGGAGCTAGAACTGTATATGAGTGATGAAGTTGAATAGGTGGAGTTTGGATTCCACAGGAAGATTGCCACATTAGGATGCTGGAAATTAAACAGCATTGTTAGGCCTCCTCGCCAGACTTCACTCATCACTGTTGCTAAAGCTGCAAAGAACTCGTGTTGGTCCACTGTCTCAGGATTGCATATTCCTGCCCTTGCATCAAGTCCAAGTTATCCTTTGTTCAACAGTGCTGTGGTGCAGAAGGATCTGTCTGTTTTATGGAAGTACTGGTTTTCCAATATAAGTACAAATCATCCTGAAGATGGAACAATGGACGCTGTGTACAACTGAGAGATGAGTTGGATTTACAGTTACTCTGGTTTTGACTGTTTTTAAACATTTTGGTTTGAAAAAAATAAATAAAGGGAGGATCCATTCATATAGGAAATTATCCATGAGTCCCCTTTTAGGGTGGCAGCATAAATCCTAAAGCATTTTTCAGATTTCTTGTAGAACAGACCTATGACAAGAATTGCATAATTTTCCTTATTTTGTCCATCATTTTGACATAATAGTGGACACTACAACAACAAATGGTACATTACCCTCAGAAGACAACATAAATGCATAGTGGGATTAAAAGGCATGAAGGGAAAATGAGAGAAAAGGTGCTCAGTGCTTTGTGGACTATCTGGAAACACATTGTCTGGTCTGTTTTCAGGGCTTCTGGAGTAGCCAGTTGATATTTGAGCAAAAGTACTCAATTACAAGCAAAACTATGAAGAGAAACCCCCCCCCCCACACACACACACACAAACAAAAAAACCCAACCCCCCCCCCCCCCCCCCCCCCAGAAAAAAGAACAACAACAACAATCTGCCATTGAAATTGGCACCAGCTGTTTAAAGATTCTCGATATTTAAATACAGAAACTGTTCTACCTTGGGAAGAGCCAAGGCCTATAGCAGTATAATTCAGCGATGGCGAAGGATGAAGGTGATAAATCCTAAGACAAATTGTGAGATGGATTGACTGATCAGTTTGCCGTTGGACTTAAAGATGAGCTTTGGCTCTGAAATAATCCTAAAAATACAGCTTTAGACTGACAGGATCAGGGGATGAGTTGAGCAGAAGGTGCACATGGTCCTGCCAAAGACAGCACCATTAACACTCTAATAGTTTCTCTTCTGCACGCTGCTGCTTCTGTAGCACGATACCACTTGGCAGGAGAGAGAAGAACAGTAGGCAATATATTAGAGAGAAATCTCTTCATTGAGCTTGGAATTTATTCTTTAATGAAATCCAAACCAGCTCTGTGATTTTGTTTTCTCTCTTACGAATAAAGAAAATACCGCTGGATATCAAATGTACGGAAGACTGAGAAAATTGCAGCATTACTCAATAGGTGATTTTCCCAGGGATACAACCTGAACGATTTGTCATGAATTTCTTAGAGTGTTGGATGATGAGATCTCTGTGCCAAATATTTACCAGAAAATTACGTTTTATGATAACTGCAGTTTTCCGGTAAATATTTGAGTAAGGTTGGAAATTGTCATATAGTTGGTGCAGAGGAAAAGCACATCTGGTAGCAATCTGTTTTGCAGCTCTGTATTACGTTTAGTGTATAGCTGGGCCTAGGCATGTGTGCATTAGCACTGACGAGAGGGTTATCACAGGGCTATTATGAAAATCCCCCCTCCCTGCTCTGTCCACACCCGTCTGCTGTAATTTTCAGAAACGTGTACAAATTTGATTGATGATGTGAGAAATGGGAAAAGGTACCTTACACTGTACAAAGTTTCTTCTTCTTTTTTTAATTTTTGAAGCCTTTCCAATTAGTAGCTCAGTGATAACCCCAAAGTCACACTATGCACACATGTTGTAACCCTCCCTCAGTACGTGAACAATTCCCACCAGCCCCTGGCTGGTTCTACCCTTGGGAACAGGAACAGTGACTTCCAGATGACATCAACATCTAGGAAACCTGCTGCACGCATCCGATTTATTATTGAATAAGCAACGTTTGCAGTGCTGGCTTCGGGGCAAAGGGTCTATTTAGCAACAACATAACAGTACGAGATAGCTAGTGTCAGAGTCAGGATAGGTGGGTACTTCCTTTCCGCTAAGGCCCTGTGCAGGAAACATCTGATACACAAAGACAGCATCAGGGATGCTGATAACTTCAAGGGCTTGAATGTTTCTTGTTCAGTAGTTCTCAGTTTGGAACAATAGCTTGCAGAATAATTTAAACGTGCATGACAGATTTAGAAGTTCTGTAACTGAAAACCTCAATAAGCTGGCATGTGAACTTAATAAATCTGACCTTCCCTGATAAGCTTGGTTCCCTTATTGGACTAATTTTATGGGAAAGATTTGGGATAGATCTTCTGCAAAAAATCCCCAGCATGTGACTTTTATCCCTGCAAACATGGTTAAAACAGCAACAATGTCTTCCCAGTCAAAACTGGTCAGCTAACAACATTTATTGACAACAGGTTTGGTTACTAAGTAGCTCTGAACCTTGTGAACAATTATTAGCCAAAGTATATTTTTGAGGATTCATTTTTACTATTGATCAAGTAAAATGCTAAATCCAAAATGCTAAAGTCAAACCTGAATGTCTATGAAAGCAAAAGTGAGGTTTTGGCTTTCCTAGAAGAATAGAACAAGTGAGAGTAATAAAAAAAATCCCCAACAGATTCTAAATCTAACCCCACCTCCACCTTGCTGGCATCTGATTTGAGGTGGAGCTCAGTGCATGTTTCTGGTCTAGCCACAGTCCCGTCTATCTGGCCCATGAAGAGTCACTCTCATGTCATCAGTCTATAAAATCTTTGAAAAATCTGTTTTCAGATGTTTCTTGGTCCAGTCTTGATGGTTGGGTTTCAGCCTGCCTTACCTTGGTCGTGTCTCTGAGCACTTTTGCCTTTTCAGAGTTCGTTAAAACTCTTTTTACCTCAGGAAAAGGAACTGCTTGACAATGATGATTTTGAACTTGAAAAACATGGAAGTTCATGCCTGTCTGAGGTTGAGAGGTTTTACAGCCTTAAAACACCTATAATAATTGTAAAAAATAAAGCTGGCTGCTTTGCAGATTTCACCTATTGCAATTTATTTTTAGAACGTGACTCCCGCGGTAAACGAGGGACCATTGTACTACACCATTACTATGTGAAGGTTGAACCAGTGGCATCTTCCACTCACTTATCGATGCTTGGCTGTTCATGAAGCTTTAATACATCTTTAGTACAATACCTGACTGGTAGATGTCTGAATGATGTTAACACATATAAAACATAATCATTTACTATTTCTCTCCTCCCTAGTTTTCATAGAGGACATCTGTATTGAGGGGAGAAAAAATATCCAGACAGATCATTCTCATGTGGTTTAAATGTGGTTTCCAGCCCCAGTAAAGCTCAAAAACATACCATATGTTCATTGGTTTAGAGCTTCGGTGTACTGCCTGGTTCTCCTCTAACACCTGTCCCCCCCCCCCCAAATACAACGTAAGCAGGCTGAATGTCACGCTACAGGGAGGCCTTTGCTGTCATCTCTCTTATTTTATCACCCTCTGCTGTGGGTTTCTTGTGGTTTTCAGGAGTTCTGGAAAATCTGACCATAAATAAATCACTGATTTTATTTGTCCCTATGGGGCTGTTAGTCATACTGCAGTGGGATACACCATAACCAGTGGGTAACCCATTTAGCACACATAGACACATGAATGTAACACTAAATCAGGAATTTAGAAGCACACAATATAGAAAGCCATGCATGCACAAAAACAATCTTTTTTTGGTTTTGGGTGGATGGGTTATGCTAACTTATCTAAGTCTGATCAATGTCTCATTTTTGTAGAGTCCATGAGTACAAAAGGAAAAAGAGGACTGACATTTAACTCTGATAGCGAGCTTATGCAATTGCATGTCTGGCTGTGTGGCGCTGAAGTCCCCAAACAATTCTGCATTTTCAGTCGAACTCTTAAGGCGAAGATCCTGAGTCCCTTCTCAGTTCTAGAAGCAAAGCTCACTGCTGTTTTAAATATTTTTTCTCATGATTTTATTAATAAAGAGGTCAAGGCCGTGGGTCTGAAGTCATTCTGAAATTTGGGAAGTTTGGCTTTAGTTCAGGAAGCTATCATGGATTGTTCCCACTGTTTGTGGACCCTGTGCAGTAAAAAGGACAGAGAAAAAATATAAGAGTAAATATAGGGACTGTTGTTCTGCTCAATAGTCAAGCATTTGGGTACTTATATTATCAAGGACAAGACATATTCCCTGCTAGCTCTAAACACAAGTATTTATTTTAAATACAGAGGCTGTAACTGTTACTTTAGCTAGGATCTTATTAACCTTTTATTATTAGCCATTTCACACACATGAAACTTTACTAAACAAACTATAATAAAAGTTCAGAAAGGAATAAAGAACCAGACAGATAGAACTACTTAATATTGTTTTACCCCTTCACCTGAAAACAGCTCCCTGAATGCAGATTACAATAAGACAGGCAGTTCTTTACTACCATGTGAATGATGGTAACAACCATTTGGTGCTTCCTTCAGGTCTGGACTGTAAAATAGTGTCTCTCATCACCCTGTGTGTGCAGAGATGCACGTATAACAAGTCTGCTGTTCCATCTGTATGAAACACTGAGTAGTACAGGGCGCTGATTGAAATCTGGGATTGTTAGAACATCCTAAAATGGTTTTCATTTGAGTATTTTTTTACAAGTGTAATTCTGGTATGCCAAAACCAAAACAAATCGTGTTACACTCAAGAGATCTAGCATCACATGTACTGAAAACCTGATGGTTTTCTCCAGTGAACATTGATTGAAACTACATAAAATTATCTTTGGAGAGTTTGGAGATAATAAACATCTGAATAGTAATTAAAAATAAAATCTGCAGCACTGTGCAAGTCTTTAGCCACTCCTTATTTCTTTCTATTTGGCCTTCATGGTATCAGACTGTGCCATTTTTAAACGGCATCTTCAGTCCAGTCCTTGTGCCTGACCATTTTCAAATGATTTTTTTCTTTTGCTGTTTTTCTGTTAAACCATTTAACACTGACCAGTGAATTCAAGCACAAAAAGGCACCTAACTCAAAGGAGGACACAACGCTGTGTCTACAGAAAACTTAGTAAAGAACTGAATTTAAAATGTTATCTTTAGGCACTTTGTTACTAACAGCCTGTCACAAAAACACACATTTTGCTTTCATTTCTTTAGCTGAATATATGAAAAAGGCCAAGAATAACACAGTTTGACAGACATGAAATAATATTTTTACACTAACAAGGTGATTGGCAAAGAGCTATCAGCTGGAAACTTGGCGTGGTGTCCAGTGTTTCCTTTGAGGAAACTGGACTGGTGGAGGAAAAAGGTATAAATGTCAGACCTGAAAACCTATCTACAGCAGATGAGCAGGATCTGAAAGTCATATCCTTAAAAAAAGAACTGACAAAGGAACTGAGAGATGATTCATCTTCTGTTCACCTTATCAGAACTGCTCTCAGTGGAGGGTTGGCTATCAAGAAGCCATTCTTAAGAAATGAAAACAGGGAGAAAAAACTGATATATGCCAAATTATACATGAACTAGACTGAAAATCAGCGGCAGTGTTATGGATGGATCAGTCCAAATGTTAAAGCTTTGGTTCAAATAATGATCAGTATGTATGGAGGAGGTCAGGAGAGCACTATCATGTACAGTACAATCTGGAAGGAATCTGATTGACAAGAGCTGCATTTTTCAGCACGACAGTGATCCCAAACACTTTGTAAAAACATACCTGGATAGAAAGACACACTATGGATCACTATCCAAGGCCTGCACAGAGCCCAGATTGCAACATTATTGAAGTAGTGTGGGATCATTTTGATAGAGAACAGAATAACAGACAGCCAACATCCAAAGGAGAACTTTTCAATAAATCACTCCATCTTTTTCCCATTTTCCTAGCAAAATTCCAGACTATTTGCATGGTAGTGTAGTATATTTTTGTCCATTTCTAAATTCCTGAAGTGCTAAGGACTCTACCAAACTGACCTCTGAATTGCACACACTGTCTTAGATGTTTGACGCCATAATTTTATTTTGTAGATTTGATTCCAGATGGTTACTGGGGGAATAACATCCCACATTCCTAAAAAGCAATTGCTGGTTTCTTCACTAAAAAGAAGCATTTTAGAAAAAACATTCTGACAAGTGCTCATCCTGCACTTGCCACCTCCATAGCAGGTTTAGTAAAATGTTTACACTACTCCATCCAATTCTTGGCTTTGTGCTTGGTGATGAAAGGCTCGGCCATGTAAAGCTATGCTGTTAAACTCCTGGGCCCGTATCCCTAAAGAATCTTTGTGCAAAAAGTGGCTCCTAGCGGCCAAATTCTAAGAAAATTCTCGGAGTCGTGACGTTTTCTTAGAATTTCCCCTAAAAGTGACACGACTATCCCAGTTAATATAAAAGCTATTCCTCAAGATTCCTAGCGCTTAAAAGGGCTCCTAAGGCGAGATCTGCTAAGAGCAGGGAAGAGGACTTTTAGTGGCTTAGGAGTTCCCCTAAGCAGCTGCACAAAATGGCCAACAGAAGAGGCAGGAGAGATGTCCTGCAAACACTGGATGACAGGGAATTATTGAGATGCTACAGATTGGATCGTGCAGGAATCATGTTTGTGGTGGATCTCCTCAGAGATGCAATTACTTCACCAACTCGACGCCACAACACTATTACACCGGAGACGAAAGTAATCACAACCCTGAGGTATTTGGCAACTGGGAAAATGCAACAATGCAGCAGTGATGACTTGGGTCTGCAATCACAGACATTGCTAAAAGCTGAGCCGTGTTACCCTCGTTAAGACCACACTGGACTTGTAACGTTGTGATTTCTACTTCATTAAGGACAGCCTCTTGAGATAGGCCATCTTGTTTTCAACAGGGTCCATATGGGAGTGAAAGTACAAAATATGCCAGCTAGGATATTAATATGAGCAAATAAGACACGAATCATTATTTGAACAGGGTGTAATGAGTTTAAGTTTTCACATATTTTAGATTCTAATGTTAGGCTATAACCCCTACAGCTTACTATTCATTTTCCAGATATTTTCTTGAATGTGAAATATTATTTACAATTACAGTCAGCATAAGATTAGAGTATATAATATGTTTATTGATTTGAGGGTACATCCTTTGCTCATTATCACCAAAAGCTCATTTCCATCAAACTTGTAGGATCAACCAATCACGGCTTTTGAAATGATGACTCATACCTAGCAACGGGGTCAACCACACCTCCTCACTAAGATAGGATTTTCCATCCATTCCTTGCTCAGAGTTCACTGAAAATGTTCTGGAATCACTTCTAAGCTAAAACTCCTGGCAAGGAATTTTTAGGTTAAGTTAGGAGCTCTCTGAGAGGATTCTCAGAATCTTTAGGGATACGGGCCCTGGTGTGCACTGTTTGTGCTGATGTTAAAACCACAGGAGGTTTGGAACCCTGCAGTTACTGAATCACCAAAGCGCTGGCAACTTTTGAGAACTATGGGCCTCAGCACTCAGTGCCTAGCTCTGTATCTTTATGTGGTTTGCCACTTTGTGGCTTCTTTGGTGTGGTTCCTATTTGACTCCATCTTACAGTAGAATCAGTTACATCTGATCGTTCAAGAGGAAAAAGTAGCAGAGACAGAGGTACAGTAAATATAATATGATAATATTTGTTTGCTTTAATTATCTAGCAGAACGTAGTGTTAACCTGCTAATTTGCTGTTGAATGCTAGTAGCCTTTAGCCTAGCATGGTTTGCTAATCAATAAATAGCTAGTTTTAAGATCAGTTAAAGTGCTTTATACTGTGGCCTTGAAAGCCAAACGGACTGCAACTTAAGAAAATACCAGCATTAAGAAAAACGTTGCAAAAGCACACAAAACACAACGGAAATAGGACAAAAGAAAACGGAAATAAGAAAAAACATATTTCCAAAAGCACAAGGGAAATGTTTCTGGGGAGACAATAACTCGACGGACAAGTTGCAGGATCAAAACATGCTAGGTAAGTGTGTTTTAATCTTATGATTCATATAATACTGATGATAGATTTTTAGGCTAATAGTTAGGCTAACACACTTACCTCTCATCTTTTCTTTCCTCGCAAAACTGATAGATTCTCCACTTCTTGTAAGTGTCTGCCAGCACAATTCTTAGCTTATGGTTTCCGCAACTGGTCCGTCGGGTTATTGTCGCCCCAGAAACATTTCCCTTGTGCTTTTGGAAATATGTTATTTTTTTGTATTTCTGTTTTCTTTTTTCCTGTTTCCGTTGTGTTTTATGTGCTTGCAGCGTTTTTCTTATTGCTGGTGTTTTCTTAAGTTGCAGTCTGTTTGACCTCTCAGGGCCACTGTAGCTTCAGGATTAGGAGTCACCTATAGTATTATAGATTACTTTGTCCACCTTAAACTCCTCAGTGAAATTTTATTTTTTAAAGATTTGATCTATTCAGCAGGTGTTACATTTTCTACATTTTTGTTGCTATCTGGTTATAGTATTAAACTCTAAATCAGTGTTGAAGTGCACACCGTGAATGTTAATACTAAATTTAATCAATAATTCACTGTAATGACAATACATTTGAATCTAAGTAGAAACATTTGCTTATTCAGAACAAAGCACTGTATATAACACTTGTACAGTATAGAAAATGTCAAAGACAACGCCATTCAGTTCCTTTCAGGAGTATATGTAAATAGGAAGTGGAATTTACTGCAATGCAAGGGTGGGGGCGCCACCTAAAATCTGGCCTAGGGTGCCAAGTGGTTAGAGCAGGGGCTGTGTCCCCTACAATGCTCAATTCAGTGAGCTGATTAGAATGACCATTGTTTCACCAATGTTTGTAAAATTTATACACCTGTGACAACGGGACTGAAAACTCTTGAATCTAAATATTAAGAGTTGTGGCCCGTCTACTTTGTCCATATAGTGTGTCTCAGTATTTGGTTGCCGTTTGCAGTCTGCTTTCAGGGCAGATAGCATTGTTCAATCAGGCTTGTGCAGCCTTTGGCTTCATGCAGGTAAACAATCCTTCTGAAGTGCAGACGAAAGAACGTATTTGCAGAAATTCAAAAACACCGGCTGTTGTCTGATGACAATTTAGCTTTGTATTAGCGTTTTAAAATTCATCAGCTTTTGTGAACAATGACCCGGAAAACAGGAAGTTTTTAGACTTTAGCTACATCGGAAACACTAAAATGTTGCCCAATGTGCCCAGAGGCTATGTCAGCAGACTAGACAAAGGGGTCTCAGATTGCTAACAAACTACCCAACTGTTTGGTTAGACAACCATCAACGGTCCTAATAATGTGCAGTGATAACAAGTATGTAACACTTTGTATATATGTAGTATCTACAGAAGAATACTAACTTTGTCCAGCCAGCTTCAGCCTTTTCTTCTGTTTAATTTAGGGAAATTAAACATACTGTATATGTCAGTTGGCTATGTATGGGCTCAAAATGTGGTCATAAATATTTTGTACTTGTAAATCGGTTTTGTGCTTGTAAAAAAGATTTGTATGTGTAAAAAAAATTTGTGCGTGTGTAAAAAAGATTTGTGTGTGGACTTAGCCAAAAAAACCCTGCAAGTTACAACTACGAATTTTGACCCTATTTTTCTTCCTTTCATCTGATTGGTGAATGTCATGTCAATCACAAATGTAACAATCCAATCAGAGAACAGATGGGTTTGGCTGTCGGAGGGGCACTTTTTTGAACTGCAGGTCCTTGAAGGGTAATCTCTATATAAATATCCGATAGCAGTTAGGTCCCCTAACTTTCAGCAGTTGTTGAAAGGATAAAGTTGTGGTATGTCAGTGGTTAGAAATACCATTATTACTTTAGGATTAGTTTAACACAACGTCAGGGCTGACCCGGGACCATTGTTGTGAGTCACAGCGAGCAGCATAAAAGTCCTTTCACATCGGACGCAGGATGTGCTGCCAATGCTAATTGCTAACTAAAAGCAAAGGATCCAGAATTTGTTGCTGGCTGCTGGGCTCTGTGGGTTTTTGCAGCAGCTCTACCTGTACTAGTTGCACCTGCTCCTTGTCGTTTTTATCTCTGACTTTATGTGAACTACAAGAGTTTCTGGTTTTTTTGCTAGTTCTTCAAATGTTCAATAAAAACATGTATGCTAATTCATAACGAAGAAAGCTTTGTAATGAAGACTGTCATTTCCAAAACACTGCCCCCCCCCCCCCCCCCCCTCTGCGTCCGCAGTGCTGTTGAAAAGGCTGTGGAAGTCCCTGTATTAAACACGTAGTCCTGTGACACAAAAATCACCAAACTCGGACGACCACAGGCTGTTTTCCTTCGTGGTGATGAAGGAAAACGCTGGGTTGGCATGTAAAAGGGCATTTATTCCCTTCAAAGACCTGCAGTTCAAAAAAAGCGCCCCTCCGACAGCCAAACCCATCTGTTCTCTGATTGGATTGTTACATTTGTGATTGACATGACATTCACCAATCAGATGAAAGGAAGAGAAATAGGGTCAAAATTCGTAGTTGTAGCTTGCAGGGTTTTTTTTGGCCAAGTCCACACACAAATCTTTTTTACACATACAAATCTTTTTTACACATACAAATCTTTTTTACGCACACACAAATCTTTTTTACACATACAAATCTTTTTTACGCACACACAAATCTTTTTTACACATACAAATCTTTTTTACGCACGCACAAATCTTTTTTACCCATACAAATCTTTTTTACGCACGCACAAATTTTTTTAACACATACAAATCTTTTTTACAAGTACAAAACCGATTTACAAGTACAAAATATTTGTGACCACATTTTGAGCCCATAGCTATGTTGCTCATCAGATGATGACATGTCTGTAGTAACTCAGAAACAGCATGAGAACGTCAACAACAGGCCATGCGCTCTGCTATAAAACAGTAGAAGAAGAATCTTTGTTAGTTGGTCTGTCTGTACCACCATTGTTTGTGTCCGTCATAGTTTGTCCTCACCGTATCTACTGGATAATGGCTCAGGAACAAGGTAGTTGCTCAGGTTGCCAGATAGGCAACTCAGACTGACTGCAATCCCTCTCAGACAGACTGATGGTTTGCAACTAATTACCACCCTAGTTATAAACACCAAATATGAGTAATTGGAATCTATGTGTATGTAGACAACAGCAGATTTGCAGTCTTTGCTGATTCATCAGTTAATTGCATGAGTTTTACATGCAGAGTTTGCATGTAGTTGCCAACTTAACCCCATTCAATCACAAACTGGCAGCAAACCGATAGCAGACAGACACGGTTTTATTGCCACCTTGTCACCATCACATTGCGCCAGAGTATTTGAAGATGGACTGTGAGTGGTGTCAGACCTGGTCCCCATCTTTAAAGCAGCCATTTCAGTTCATGGCACACATTTGCAGCTATTTTGTTTGTGCTGCAGTTGGACTGTAACACAATCACCATCACACTTACTTTTCTACAGTCGTCATTAGGGCTGCCACAAACGATTATTTTGATAGTCAATTCAATTCAATTCAATTCAATCTTTATTGGCAGACTTCATGTCCATAAAAACAAGACAAAAAAAACCACACACCCCCCCCCCCCCCCCCCGCCCAACACAAGGTATAAACCATTAAATATATATATGTATATAAATAAGTATCTAAAGCATTTGTAAAAATATAAAACCATAATATACATAAAACACAATTACTTAAAATAAATCAATAAATACACAAACACTTTAACCAGTGCTTTCTGAGACTGGATGAGTAACGGGAACCACTCAGTGTCGGATCTGTAAGTGCTACAATTATACTGTTACTCGAACCATCCAGCCGTTCTCTAAAATTGAACATTAGCTTTCTTAAAAGTGCTTTAAAAGTCCAAACACCCACAGCTACAAACATCTGACTGGCACTACCACTTCTAGGTATCCTGCATAGGATTCTCATCACATCATTATATGCAACATGCAGCTTCTGCATGCTACATTGTTTGTAGGATGACCACAAGGGGGCAGTATATAGCGGTGTGCAATACGCTTTAAACAAAGCCACTTTAACTGGAAGTGAACAAAAGCTGAATTTGCGTGCAATAGTATTTGCCTGCACATAGAGCTTACATCGTTGTCTGTATATGTCATCATCATCATTCATTTGTTCAGTAATAAAGTGACTGAGGTATTTCACCTTTTTATGAACTTCAAGAGTTTTTTGTGCCAGTTTAAACAAAGGGAAATTTAGCTGTTTATCCTGCTTGGTTCTACATATCAAAACAGCACTTTTAGCAGCATTGTACTCAATGTCATATTGCACACCATATTCAGTACAGACATTAAGAAGATCCTGTAACCCAGCACTGCTTGGACTAAAAACAACCAGGTCATCTGCATACATAAGTTGATTTATCAATGTTTTACCTAATATACAGTCACCGATTATTTTTGCGATTAGTCGACTAATCAGATCATCATCCATTGGACGTAAAACGTACAGCTTATTGCACCAGCAGCATCTGCTCTTATATAACTATCATTAGCTTACAGCTTGAAGTGTTTAAGGTCTGTGCTAACTAAAAATAAAGACAAGATGATAGTTTATTAAATTTTAATGAAATTTGCAGATTGTTTCAGTGAAGTTTAATAAACTCCTTGCTATCTAAAATATAACAGGACACTGGAGTATATTCTCGAGCATCTCACACTTCTGATAATCAGTTGTCTGCTTGACGTTTATTCAGCTGTGTAAAAACTATAACTTCAATCTAATCCAAACCAATTTACTCAGGAACAAATAAAATACTGAAAAAAGCCAAACAATAACATTTTAAAGTTATCTAAGTGACTTGTATATCATGTTTAACCTGAGTAGCGAAAGATGGCGGTGGGTTTGAAAACGATTTGCAGGGTGTCCGGTGTTCTCACGGCTCTAGTGAGCCTTGCCCCCAGCTAGCTATCGAGCTAGTGGGTAACAGACATCTTCGAAAATGTCAGAGCGATTTTGAAAATATGTGGTGTCTTGATAAACTGAGCAGATATTTGAGGTTTACACAGCTACATTCTCTCCTGACAATATGTTAAACGTTTATTTTGTGACCCAGAAAGAATAATAAGAGTAATATTAAAACTAACTAGCTGCCGCCATTGTTGTAAACTGAGCAGGGCTGTGCTATGAATTCTGGGACAGAGCTACTTCTTCTTCTTCTTCGGGGTTTAACGGCAGCTGGCATCCTTGTACATGCAGTGCTGCCATCTTCTGTTTCAGTCCATTATTACACTCTTAAATCCTACTACTTATTCCTGCGTCTTTTGTGATCTTACAAAGCTTCAAACGATGCGTCGACTATTAAATCAGTCGTCGACGATTCTGATAGTCGACTAATCGTGGCAGCCCTAGTCGTCATGTGCTTGTGCAAGAGCTGACCCACATGATAAAACACTCTGTTAGGCAGACTGACTAAATTCAAGTCAAAATAACTTGTACCACCAGTCCTTTATTTTAAACATGTTATGTGTCATTAAACAGTTAATGTTATGTTTAATGAAGAACTGCACAAAATAAAAACATGTAGCAATAAGGTGGCTCTTTTTCAAACCCATTTTCAGCAGAAGAATCGAAGCACAGATGCTTTCAGCTCTTTTGTCTTCTGGTTGAATGATGGCAGCACTGAAGGCCAGGCCACCCTGGTGTGTGTAAATGTGTTTGCGGCCACCAGCGAGGAATGTCGAGTCTTTGGCCGCCTCCTGTACTCTTTCATTTGCGGTGTGTTTGTGTACGAATGCAAATCTCGAGGTCACTGACGACAGAGAGGGGCTCACCGCCTCTAATGAAGCTCTCATGCATCCCATTACCGGCTGGCAAACAGTGTAATTGGGGACACAAAGCTGCCAGTTGTTTTTCGGCCCAATAAATGTATGTTGTGAATCTGCGGCAAAGTCCTTTCGCAGTGGCTGATTTTCTTAGACTGCTAAAAACGAGGTCAGTGGACAGAAGAGGACAAGAGAGGAAGTTGACTAGCTGGAAAAAAAACCTCACACCTGCTCACAGCTGAGGGTGATCCAAATCCTGTTTTACATTATTGCACATTTACCCAGAGGCTACACACAGACACACACACCATTATATTTGCACACTCTGATTCCAAAGAGCTCGGGGCTTGTGAAATCTCTTCCATAGCTCCAGCTTTTTTGCATCTGTTTGTGCTGCATGTTTAGGTGCGCTGGTCTCAGAGCAGCCTGATGGGATTTTTAGGTCAGCGAAAGCCAGTAGAATAAAAATTTTGAAATCTCTAACCTGTTTTGGCTTCTAGTACAGCATCTCATCAGAATTTATGTTCTTTCCTCAACATGGGTGCTGTGGAGGGGGTTTGGCTGTGCTTACAAACCCAGCTGGACATCTGCTTTACATTTTTTTCTCTTTCCTCTGGTCCACTGACTTGAATTTTCTGAAAACAGCATGAAGCGTCATTGCCATCACCGTGGATGGAAGAGCAGGAAGACATTAAACCTTTTTTTTTCATTTTAAAGTTTATTACTTCCCTCATGCCTTGAATGTAAGATATAAATTCGTTGAAGAACATGCAAACTTTTCTTCATTTCATGAACAATTCCACGAGTTCCCCCTTGAGCTTGCAGTGGCAACACTAAGCAGAACTAACTTCAAAAACACATCACTGCTCTATGACTTTTATGAAACAGTAAATATGGTAGGTCTTCAAACTTTCAGACTTCCTGTCTCCACAAATATTGACAAATGCTTAACATGAGCATGTGAGCTCCATAAAACCAGCCAAAAGGTTTCTACCAAAGAGAACTGTTTGGTGAAAACAGATTTGTTTTTTTTTATCATGGCCGCAGTGTCAGGGAGCAGGGCGTGCTGGGTACATTGCTAATTACAAGCTTTGCAACAGCCTACGTAAGCTGGTGTCCCATGTAATAGCAGCAGCAGCTTCAGCTGACTACACATAAACCGCTGATTATTCAGATGTGAAATATACGGCGGTGAAAACAACAAAATCGCCATGTTCTCATATTTCAGTGGCTTTCAGTGTTAACTGGCCGTAGGATAAGAGGTGCTGTCTTCAGTTAACTGGAGGAAATGGCTGCCGCATCAATAGGCTGCATTGATGAGGTTGCGCCATGAGCAAGTGGCACATGCAGGACCATGCCGACATCATGACTTTGACCCTGAAATCTGCAGGAGAGGCTTCCTGTACACTCACTGGAGATAACAAGCAGCCCATTGTGTGCATCTGAGTGTGTGATTGTGCGTGTGTGTTTTTGTGATGGTAGATGTTGAGGGTCGAGCTCAGCCCTGATGAGGAGACTGTGACCAGGTGCCATGTGATGGGTGGAAGTAAACACAATGGCCACTTGAAAAAGAAAGTAAACAACCTTAACCCTGCATGCTGTCTTCTCCTACTGTAGCAACTGCCTCACCCACCGACAGAGGTACACGTCTGCTCTGTGGATCTGGAGCAGTATAACACGGCACCACTTCAGGACTGCAGTGCAGACGGCCTGGTCCTGTTAAAAATGGGTTTTTCCTTCCAACTTTAACTAATACTGTAGGGCCTTTAACTTACAGTATAAAGCACCTTGAAGCAACTGTTGCTGTGATTTGATGCCATGTAAATGAGCCTAATTCAGCAGTCCCCAACTTTTTTGTGCCACGGACCGGTTTAATGTCAGACAATATTTTCACGAACCAGCCTTTAAGGTGTCGCGGATAAATACAACAAAAGAAAATCATACAATCAACACAAAAACTGTGGTATTTTGTAAATATAACAATAAAAGCCAATTTACTGTGTGATTGTGTAACTTTAGCAGCGTCCCGCTGAAATGCGCCAACAACATTCAGAGTAACATCCTCCTCTCTGCCCCTTAATGCTCTCGTCGCTATGGTAACACGTAAATATTTCTTTCAAAATAAGACGCACAACTGCAACACGGGAAAAGGCCCAGGGAAACCCAGTTAACAATAAAAACCCTGAAAACCATAAATTTTACACCCGAGCCTCAACTCTCGCGGCCCGGTACCAAATGACTCTGTGGCCCAGGGGTTGGGGACCGCTGGCCTAATTGAATTGAACTGGAAGTCAGATGAGTCAATTAAGTCCCGCCCACATTCTCATATACCAACAATGACAGTCACGTTTAATGAAATCCAAGAAACCCATTCTAAAATATTTTAGGGTGCCCACAGTCATGCATATGTTTTTTTTTTCAGTCATGCATACATGTATGTGTATATGGTAATTACATCAAGATGATCCAGCCTCTCTCAGACTCAACTACCAGGTGTACACTGCAAGTATGTATGCTTTGATACAGCAGAGTACACATGGAGATTACACAAACTATAGCAACTATCTATAAAAGCAAATCTGTGCTGTAAATTATTACTTATTTTTGTCACAGAATGGACTGAATGTTCTCGTGTGGTTTGTTGTGGTGTTCGAATGGAATTTTTCTGCATGAAAAGAAACCAAAGTATAGTACAAGTTTACTGGCTCGTCAGCAGATTTTAAGTAGAGTAAATAAGCTAAAGGTGTGAACAAGCTCTTTTGTAGACTCTGGGCTGAGCTCTTTGTGTTACCAGGGGCCAGGGTCTAGTCTCACAGCCTTACAGGTAGATGTAAAACATCTAAATTGGTTCTGTATGGATTGGTGCCCCCCTTTGCAGCCACAACAATTTCCACTCTTCTGGGAAGGCTTGTTACAAGATTTTGGAATGTGTCTGTTGGAATTTTTGCCCATTCATCCAGAAGAGCATGAGGTCAGGGCTTTTTGTGGTTCAGTCAAGTTCTTTCACACCAAACGCATACAACCCATGCCTTCATGGACCATGCTTTGTGCACTGGTGCACAGTCATGCTGAAACAGAAAGGGCCTTCCTCAAACTGTTCCCGCAAAGCTGGAAACATGCAATTGTCCAAAATGTCTCAGTGAGCTGAAGGATTTTGATTTCCCTTCATTCCCTTCAAGGATTTCCCTGCACAGTGCAGCCAGGCAGGTAATATTCTTGTTAACTCAGACTTGTCCATCATACTTTGCAAACAGAGAAGTGTGTTTGATCACTCAATAGAAAACATTTCCACAGCTCCAGAGTCCAGTGGTGGCTCCAGCCAATGCCTGGCATTGTGCCTGGCCTGCATGCAGCTGCTCGCTCATGGAAAACCATACCATGAAGCTCCGGCCCACAGTTTTTCCCCAATGTTAATGCCAGAGGAGGACTGGAAGTCTATAATTACTGTTAAACACTATCCAATATGACTTCTTGTGGTTAAATAAATCATGTAATTTTTTATAGTGTACATGTCATTATTCACAAATTGCAAATTTTTGCAAATTGCTTGTTGCTTTTTTCCCTAATAGTCTGATTAGTCTGAAAGCATATATATAAATATAAATTAATGAGAAAATCAATTCATTTAATTAGCCTGCATGTAGATTATTTCCATAGCGACTGCCTTTTAGTTCAAAATTGTATAGACAATGCTTCAGACGTGATAAAGTAATTAATAAATACTCCAGTAAAAGTTGAAGACAGTTATTGATTCAGCTTCTTTACTCAAGTAAAAGTAAAAAAGTACTGGCTCTAAAATGTACTCAAAGTAAAACAGTAAAACGCAGCTCTTTGGAGGACGCTACTACCAGCTATTTTAGAGCAAAGCTAACTGAGCCTTGTGTTATATTAATGTAATAATGAAATAGCACGAATAAATGACATTAAAAACTCTACTTCAGTTTAAATGTTAATTCTAATGAAAGTAGTCAGCTTTAATCAGTTAAGTAGAACATGAGAACAGAAAAAGAAGGAATATTTAAAAAAGAGAGGAGAGGTTAAAATGGATTCAACAGGCAGGACAACCTTTAAATCCAACACAGAACAACAAGCTAACCTGTTTATCCTGCATTAACCTTTTCATGCAACCTTTTGTTGTGTATGACGCTGTGGATAACTGTGAATAACAACAAGTCAAAGAATATAATTTAAACCAGAATTACACATAACGTGACACCTTTAAATAAAACAGTTACTCTACCTCAGCTTTTTTTCAGCAATATGAAAAAACCTAATGTCGCCTGTACAGTCCCAATATCTGATTTAAAAGCATGAAGACATCCATCCATCCATCCATCCATCCATCCATCCATCCATGTTCTTCCGCTTATCCGGGCCGGGTCATAGGGGCAGCAGTCCAAGCAGAGAAGCCAAGACCTCCCTCTCCCCAGCCACCGGCTCCAGCTTATCCGGGGGAACACCGAGGCGTTCCCAGGCCAGCCGAGAGATATAATCTCTCCAACGTGTCCTGGGTCTGCCCCGGGGCCTCCTCCCTGTAGGACATGCCCGGAACACCTCACCCAGGAGGCATCCTTGTCACCACCTCAGCTGGCTCCTTTCGATGTGGAGGAGCAGCAGCTCTACTCTGAGCCCCTCCTGGATGGCCGAACTTCTCTCCCTATCTCTAAGGGAGAGGCCAGCCGCCCTTTGGAGGAAGCCCATTTCCACCTCTTGTATCTGTGATCTAATTCTTTTTGTCGGTACCCACAGCTTCTTCTCTTCTTCCTCTCCTGTCTTTCTTATCTTTCTCCATCTCTGGGTGAAGTTAGCTCTCTTTCTTTTCTCTCCCTTTGAAATAAGTTTGTGTGTTTGCTTTGTTGAGCTGATAGAAATGCCGCATTTGAAATTAGCTGACACTTAAAAGTCACTCCCGTTATGCTCGCACCTCTTCAGTGGAGCTAGCTAGATGCTAAAGTACCACAACCGCAACTTGCGGACAACTGCAGTTGTTAAATAACGATAAATCGAAACACAACCCACTTTAGCCCCTGACTTTGGCACACAGTTTTGCCTCTTTTATCTCATCTATCTGGTTAACAGGCAACAGGATTTCACGTGTTACTGTTAATGTTTGAATGTTTGCAATGATGTGATATAATAACTCACAGGCTCCTAACTTAAAACTACTCAAGAAAAGTACAGAGACCTAAAAATTCTACTTAAGTACAGTAAAGAAGTGTTGCTACTTTGCATCCTGTAACATACAAGGCAAAAGCACTCCTCTGTAAACAAACCTGCTGGTTCTGCTCAAGCCAGCAGCTTTTCCTGGGTTCCCCTTTTCCACCTCTCCCTTCCTGGTTTCTTTGTGTCCTCTGACTCTGCTGATATCTCAGGCTCAGCAGCTGGCTTGTGTTATGTTATTCCTCAGCCTCCTTTAATTATACCCACAATTTTCAGGTTGTTGTGAGTCTCCTCCACACCAGGGCACTTCAGCTACAACTTCAAAAGCAGCTGTTTCCTCTCGCTCACCTCACAGAGGGCTTGGGCCTGTATGTGTGACATAACAGATACATGGAAAATCTCGCAAGATTGTGTGAAAAACAGAAAATTTAGATCTAGTCATGCTATCCAGTTTAATTGTAATTAGACTCATCGCACGTCATAGTTGTTTAAGTGCGCAGAGCTACTATTTAATTTCATATTTTACAAACACAATCCTGGAAAAGTTGGGACAATAGGTAAAATCTTAATTAAAACGGAGTACAGTGATTTGCATATCTCATAATCCTATATTTTTTACTATAAAAAACCAAAACTGTTAAAGTGCTATCATCTTCTCTGAGCCAAAGCTCAGTTAAAACAGACCGAGACAAAGTGGAAGACTGTTCTCTGGTCAGACGAATCAAACTTTTACATTGGCGACCTTGGCTCAGGGGGTTGGGAAGTGCATCTGTAAGGTTCGATCCCCGGGCTCTCTGTCCTAGTCGTTGTGTCCTTGGGCAAGAGACTTTACCCTACCGCCTACTGGTGTTGGCCAGAGGGGCCGATGGAGCGATATGCCAGCCTCGCTGTGGCTACAACCCTAGCTTGCCTCCACCAGTGTGTGAATGCAAGAGTGAATGAATAGTGGCATTGAAAAGCGCTATATAAATCAAATCCATTATTATTCTTTTTGCAAAACATCAAAGTGCACCCTGCAGTCTAAGGCCACGTCTACACTAATCTAGAGCCGGTACTTTCACTAATGTGAAAACGGTATTTTCGTCTAAAAACACTCCCGGTCTACACTAACGTTTTCAATCGTTTCCAAACAGTTGTTCATCCACACTGAAACGACTGAAAACGGTTACGTTCCTGTACTGCGCATACGTGAAATGTAAGACAATTCAACGTGCCTCATTTCTGTCTGCTGTTTATTTACTTTCTGGCTCTTTGAAACGTTGCAGCAAAATATCGAGGAAAAGCACCGAGTTTTTTAAATGGACTAACAATGAGAGAGAGTTGTTGCTGTGAGTAACACAAAAGTACAAAGTTGCAAAAGCGAGTGAGAGTTAAAGGATTTGAAGAAAAGCTATCTGGAGCATGTACAGACTGATATTAATCTTTAACAGGGTTGTCAAAATGGAGAGCAAACAAAACAACTGCTGTACAATAACCTCCACTATCTTAATTGAATTGGTTACATGACTGCATCATATGACTAAAATGCGTCATGGTTTTCGAAAGGCTCCATTTACGCAGTCTGCACTGTGACGCGAAAAGCTGCGTTTTCAAATGCATCCGCTTTGGAGAGCGTTTCCAAAAAGCTCAGTTTTCCTTGACTAAAAACGCCGTCTCAGTGTGGACGGGAGGCCAAAATGAAGAGAAAACGATGTGTTGTCAAACGAAAATGTATTAGTGTGGAGATGACCTAAAGTGGATAGGGACCATCCAGCTTGTTATTAGTGCTCAGTTTAAAAGCCTGTCTATGATGCTAATGGGCTGAATTAGTGCCTATAAAGCTGACAGCTTGCACATCTGGAAAGCCACCATCAATACTGAAAGGTATATAAAGGTTTTAGAACAACATCCATCTAGATGACGTCTTTTTAAACTAAGGTCTTGCATATTTCAGCAACACAATGTTAAACCACATAGAAGAATTTGAACTGTTCTGCCCGCAGTTCAGACTTTTCATGTGCCAAATCATAAACGAAGGATCCAACAAAGAACCAGCACTGTTGAGAAGCCTGAATCCTGTATCAGACAAGAAAGACACAACATGACTCTCCCAAAGGTCCAGCAGCTGGTCTCCTCAGTCCCCAGATGTTTACAGAGGGTGTTCAAAGATGAGGGAATGCCATACAGCGGTAAAAACGACCCTGTCCTAGTGTTTTTGAGACGTGTTGCTACCATCAAATTCAAAATGACCTTTTAAGTTTAAAGATGAATGTGGTCAGTGGTCAGATAACTCACTTGCTTTGTGGCTGCAGTGATAGTCATAGACGAGAGTGAGTGATGATTCTGTTTTGTGTCATGTCAGCTCATCACGCTGTCAGGTTTTCCTGTGATGTTTCCAGAAAAAGAGAGCAAAAGAAGCCCAGCATGAGGAGAAAATAGTTGGGTTTATTCCAGAAGCCATAAATCCTATCTGTCTTAAACACAGCGGGAATAGTTGCTTTACTGCTTAGCTCATGCACCAGCGTCTTTTGCCAGTCAATTATAATTTATTATTGATGATTTTAACCTGAAAGTATTTCAAGTTCTTATGTGCATGATGTCATTATGTCATACTATATATACGTGGTGGTTTCTTGTCTGCCTTGAGCTGCTCAATAAGCAACGACTGAATTAAATTAAACCGAAGCATGCAGTAGTAGAGGCTTGTTGCCAAAAAATGGCTTGGAAAATGGGAAGTTAGTGCAGTACATAAAACAAGAACATGGTACAATTTTAATGAGCTTAAATGTGAATATTTTTAATGACCACTTTTATTCTTCAGCACAGTCTGAACTCTCTCAGGCAGCTTCTTTGTTATTTCTTTAAATAGTCTTTAAGAGTAGTTCTCCAGGCTTCTTGCAGGGCATTCAAAACTCTTCTTTGGATGTTTCTGCCTTTTGTTCTGTTCTCTGTCAAGATGATCCCACACTGCTTCAACAAAGTTGCAGTTCTTGTGTAATTTGACATACCTCATCCGTTAACTCCTGATTCCCTTCTTTAAGAATGGCTTCTTGACAGACAACCTTCCACCGAGGCTTCAGTGATGAGTAGTGAGATAAACTGAAGGGCCAGATGCATCTCTCAGGTCCTGTGTCAGGGACATGAAACGCTGTTCAACTGCTTTAGTTAGTGTGGGAAGAGGTGCTTGGGGAGAATGTGATTATGTACTCTTGGTTTCCTATTTTCATTGTAGGTAGAGAGGATTAGAGAGCTATGCTTAAACTTAGGTGATTCTATTTAGATTGCTGAGATGAGGAAGACCGGAGGCAGGACAGTTGAAGGGGGCGGTACAATGGGTGGGACACTGAACCCATAAGATTGTGTGTTGACTCCCGGTTGTGAGCCAGACCTCGCTAGACATAGCGGAAGTAGGCTAGTTAGCTAGGTTGCATCTGTCTTTTATTGTAAAGCGCAAATAAAGACGTCTGATTTTCGAAGTAAGAGTCTCCGCCTAGTCGCTACCATCAAAAAGAATCCGTGAAGTCGGCGTACTTCAACACTAGTTTTTTAGACCTGCCTCTTCTTCTTTTGACCTCCAATTCTCCAGTTTCCTAAAACCTTTTTAATGACAGTGCACACAATACTGAGATATTCTAAGTTTTTAGCCAATATTTCCTTTGAAGTTATCTTGTTGGATGCAAAAACATTGTTTTATGCCTTTTGAACTATATTAGCATTGTCATTTTCTGTACATGAAACAAAAGAAATGGAAACAAATGATGTGTTTTTAACAGATTCCAAGTAAAGTTAAGTTAAGTTTTGTGTTTTGTGTAGACACCACACTGGTGCATTCCTTGAGTTAGGTGCCTTTTTTAACTGAATTATCCACAAGTCAGCGTTAAGTGGTTCAAGAAACAAACAAACTAAAAACATTCCTCTGAAAATGGTCTCTTACAAAGACGGGATTGAAAATGGTGAAAAAGCAGCCAAATGTCTAAAGAAAAGCTGAAAGAACTCCAGAAAGCCTGGAGAACTGTTTCTCAAGAACACTAAAAAACACAAATACAATAAGATCTGTGTCTTTCTAATTAAAATATAAGGAAATTAGGGGTTGTGCTTTTGCCCAGTGTAATCAGCATTAATGAAACCTTCACTGTGAATAACCCAGGCCATGTTCAGTAATGCCCCCCATGGATGTTGCAGTGTGTGCTGATCATTTCTAAAAAGAATTCTGGCTGAATTCCCAGCAGTCGTTTCCAGAAGATGTCCTCCTGCACTTTTCCAGACTGAGCTGAACTTCCATGAAACATGTTGATGGAATCAAAATCAAAATGAGCATGTTTCCCTTTTTCAGATTTGTCATGTTTTCATGCAATGTTTTTTAATGGTTTTTTTTTTCAAACTGTTGTATTTTATTTTTATTTATATAACACACAAAATCTTCAGTCTTGCTAAATCATTTGAGTTTCTTCCGACACCTCAAAGGACCTGGCAGTTATTTCCAAGTGTCAAAATATTTTGCTATTACGCTCGGTTTTGATTGAAAAGGTCATTCCGATGGCAGGAAACACGAGATATGAGCCAAAAAGTAACATCTTTGATGAATCTAACGTTTTCCTGCATCGATGAGTTTGTAATAAGCCGGATTCAAATTCACACGTTTGCTCTTTATTAAAACAGTTTCTTTTATGCCCTTGTGTTATAGAGGACTGCAATTCCTGTGCTTTTGTAGTTCCTTGTAAAGCTAGTCTTTTGTTTCTGATGAAGTTTTCAGTTGAAGAATTAAAACGAGTTAAAAGCCCTCTTGTTGTCTTAAATTGCATGACCTAAGCATTGCATGCTTATAAATGATGATACCTGATAACTTTTTAGTATTCATAGGGAACAAATTGTGTTTACATTTTTTTATTTGCTCAAGATCTGCTCTGTGAAGTGCTCTCTTTGGTTCAGATGAACTTGTACAGGCTGCTCACAAACTGTCCCAGTACTCCTAACCAGTTTGTCTTGAAGCTTTCAAACAGGCCAGTATGTGTTGCTAATGTTCAGGCAGTGACGTGCATAAGGCACCAAAACAGACGAGGTCTAACTGGGATATCAGCAGGATGACCCAGTTTCACTGCGTCTGGACATGCTGCAGCTTTTCAGTGAATTTTGCATCACGACTGTCTTCTCCTTACCAAAGCTCCAAATCCTCTCTTTCTTCCCTCATTGACTAACAAAGCAGTTTTCCGCCTCAAAGAGTCAAACTGAAATTTTCAAAAGGGACTGCTTCTTTTGACCTCCCCCCGAACAATGAGCTTTCTGTTTGAATAATCCTCCCAAAGTTAAGTTTTCTGCCAAACGTTCATTTGCAGCTTTTGCCATTAAAGTGCTCTCATAGTGTGGACTCAGCTGTGAAGTTCTGCTCAGACTGATCTGATTCAGATTATGTGAGAATTTCATGGTAGAAGATCAGCAAGTCTGTGACTCATTTGGTCATTGGTGCTCACACAGATTGAACAAGATTTAGGCTTCTTGGAGTTTGAGAATTGGAGAGTTTTAGGAATCTTATTCATTCTGTTTATTGGAGAGGTAAGCTGGCCGGACAGAGAGCAGTGAAACTATGGCTTTTGCCAATTTTAATTAATATGAAATATTGCACAAAGTCATGAGAAACACTGTCAAGATCCTAATTCCTTTAGCACTTCCTACTTCAAGGACTTGATGTCCGACAAGTTCTCGTCAGGTCTATAAGTGCAGGATAAAAACAAGAACGTACACAACACCAACACTGTAACATCCCAACAGTTCCCAATCTATTTTAAAAGCGACCCTCGTTTTCATTTGTTTTGTGGAAAACAAATGCCACAAGGCTTTATGTGATTTAGAGAAGTGATGGGATGATAACATTTTCAAAGTCATGCAGACTGAAGGGGCCTTTCTCTCTGCGTGCGTCACAGTGTGGACAAAAATACACTGCTGGCTAAAAATATTTTCAATACGATACACAATTACTGTCATTGACACTGCTGCACTCTTCACAAGTTTCCTGTTAGAGCAGGTGGGGCCTCGTCTGGAGGGTTAGTACAGCAAATGTGACTGTCTGGTTTTTTTTTTAGTGTAGCGGTCTTCTCTGATTGGAAGAAGTTTGGCTAATTACCTGATATAACTTGAGTCCAGTAGTTATTTAGATTCAAGGATCTCTTCTCCAAATTCAATTAGTTATTTAAAAACCACAAGGCCAAACATGCTGTATGTAACATATAGATCCTGAAGCTCGGGTCCTCCTCCAGAGGCGGTTCTCAGGACTGCGCTCTCCTGGTCAGAGATCTGTTGGAACCACTCTTTCAGCTCTTAATGCTCCTGTTACTACTTTAGACTTTACCTTCTCTAGTTGTGCCTTCAGCATCTGGTACTTTTCTATTTTCTCCTCCTTCCTGATGTTGCTGTCTGCTAGCACTGCCACATCTGTCACAACTGTGGTCTTCTCCCCCTTTTCAACCACCACTATGTCCGGTTGGTTGACCAGCAGCTGCTTGTCTGGAACTTGAAATCCCACGGGACCTTTGCCCTGTTGTTCCCAAACACCACTGGTGGTGTCTCCCATCGGGAGTTGGGGACTTCTAGTCCATATGCGGCACAGATGTTCCTGTGTACTGTCTCAGTCACTTAATTAGCCTCTCAGTGTAGACAGTCCCAACAAATATCCTGCTACTATGTGTTAGATAGTCTCAGGTCATCTTTGTAGAGTCTGCAACTTGGGCCCTGTTAGCTGTGGTAGACTTCTGCCTCTATGGATCTGTTGCTTAGGGCCTGTTCCTGTGCCTCCATGATCAGAGCGTCTGTTGTCCTGTAAGCCAGGCTTTTCTAGACACGGGTATGATTTCTTGATGTCAGCCACTTCTTAGAGCTTCCTCTCCGGGGTGCAATCTTCCTGATCTGTTCACAGATGCTCCGTGTTTCTTCCTGGATTGTGTCTCTGGCACTCTTAATCCTCACCCTACCTCTTTCTGTTGCTCATAGAGTCTTGGGGTGATGGACTTTGGATGGAGACCTCAATGCATTGTGTGGAGCTTCTGTGTCTTGACATTTCAATTCAATTCAATTATATTTACTCTATATTTATAGAGTGTCAAATCACAACAACAGTTCCCTCAAGACCCCACATTAAATGGTAACTGGCCTGTATTTGTATAGTGCTTTACTTAGTCCCTATAGACCCCAAAGCGCTTTACACTACTTTCAGTCATCCACCCATTCACACACAGGTGACAGCAAACTACATTGTAGCCACAGCCATCCTGGGGCACACTGACAGAGGCGAGGCTGCCGGACACTGGCGCCACCGGGCCCTCTGACCACCACCAGTAGGCAACAGGTGAAGTGTCTTGCCCAAGGACACAACGACCAGACTGTCGGACTCTGCCAACTCTTGAGCCCCGATTAACACAAAGAAAACAAAGAAAGCCTCAACAATCATAAGACCCCCTATGAACAAACACTTTGGCGAGAGTGGGAAGGAAAAACTCCCTTTTAACAGGAAGAAACCTCCAGTAGAACCAGGCTCAGGGAGGGGCGGCTGCCTTCTGCAAACGACTGGGGATCAGTGGATGAAGACAGAACAGAAGACATGCTTGGAAAGAGAGCCAGAGATCAATAATAACAAATAATTAAATGCAAAGAGGTGCATTAACACATAGTGAGTGAAAAAGGTGAGTGAAGAAGAATCACTTAATGCATCATGGGAATCCCTGATCCAGCCTATATAACTATATACTTTATCAAAAAGTAAAGTTTTAAACCTAATGGTAATAGTAGAGAGGGCGTCTGTCTCCTGAATCCAAACTGGGAGCCTCCCATTCGACTTTAAAATATTATAGGAACCATAAGCAAGCCTGCAGTCTGAGAGCAAAGAGTTGTAATGGGGTGATACGGTATTATAAGATCATTAAGATAAGATGGGGCCTGATTATTCAAGACATTATTCAAGTAGCTGATGAGTAGGATACGGATTTAACAGGGAGCCAATGAAGAAGAATTATGCTCTGTTTTCCTAGTCTCTGTCAGGACTCTTGCTGCAGCAATTTGGATCAACTAAAGACTTTTCAAGGAGTTTTAGGACATCCTGATCATCTGTCCAAATCAGTTTTTACAGAACTGTGCAGGAGATTTGTTTTTAAATATTTTCTGGCAAAGTCTAGTCTGATCTTCCTGTTGTTGAGTGTAACCCATTGTTTGTACCATAAACCTTTTATATTTCCATTTGTGAAGGCTTCTCTTGATTGTAGACTTGACTGACACGTCAATCACACCTTGACTGTGGTTGCATACAGAGGCAGCAATACAAAAAATGTGGTGGCCAAGCCAAATCAAGCAGTGAGTGAAAGTGAAAGTAAAAAGTGAGGAAAACAAAGTGTAAACCTCCCACACAGGTCATGACAGAGGTGTGGACTCGAGTCACATGACTTGGACTCGAGTCAGACTCGAGTCATTAATTTTATGACTTTAGACTTGACTTGAAAAAATGTTCTAAGACTTGTGACTTGACTTGGACTTTTACACCAATGACTTGGGACTTGAATTGGACTTGAACCGGTTTACTTGAAAAGACTTGATATTTTACCCCAAATATAAAATTTAACATGCATATTATATGGAGATTGAAAATGTGACGTCATTCACGGGTAGAACCGCAAAGGATTCTGGGAACTCGTGGCAAGCGGCACTAGCGCACGCAGGCTTTCAATTAAAATCAGTCACACAGCGATAAAAAGAAACACAAAAATGTCAAGAAGCTGTTGTATTATTAACTGCAATAGCCGGTCGCATGACAGCCACGGGAAGCCGACGGGTAAAGAGATCGGTTGTTATCGGATTACGTCGTTGAAGAGAAATTGTTCGAGCCATGTTTCCGAAGTAACAAAGAGGCGACGGATGGCCTGGATTGCAGCCATTCAAAGATCAAATATAACGTCCTAGAACACTCCAGCTCACAGGTTAGTCTGCTCCAAGCATTTCCACAAAGGTCAGTCTGCTGTTGTAGTTAATGCGTCATTTTTCTTAACATAATTGGTGATATAGGTTACAAGCAAGTCTGGCGCTGAACAGAAATTGTCGCGCTATGCTCCTTTATTTATTGTGCATAAATAGTAAATTGTCCTGACACAATATTGCGTTTCGCTTCTGTTATTATGGTACATTGACAAAAACATATACTTTTATTCACAGGATAAAACAGGTTTTTTGTATCACTAATTGCCCAGTATGATTACAGCATACAGTATTGTTGTCACTGCTACATTTCTGTGATGCTACCAGAAATTATTTCCACTACTAATTAATTACCGTTGAGCTCAAAGGTCCTATTAATAAACGGTTAACGAATGTGTATTTATGATGACGATTTGTGAGACTGGTAAACTTATGATACGTACGATGGTCTTTCGTTCTACACGGTGCATTTCAAGGTCCTGTACCCATCCGTCGGTAAACTGTACCTGGGCTTGTTGCAGTGACCTGAAGTTACTAAACTTCATGAGTGTATGCACTCACTCCAAGAACCGTATAATTATAAATATGCATATAAATATGCTACGATGAGATAGCTGACTTCATCTAACTAGCAAATGTTGTCCAGGCTACGTTGGTGATACAGTTTTTTTTAATGTGTATGATATTTTTGTCATGCGATTTTAAAGCTGGTCCTACAACCGCATCCAAGAATAACATGCAGCTTATCTCAGAACTGTCGGTGAAAATTATTCTTGGAGCTAGGTTTAATTGAGCTGCATTTTATAGAGGTGCAATTTCACAATTTGTGTATATTTTCTAAGTTCACTATTTTGTATGTGTTGAGAAAAACACAGATTTTAAAATTACATGGTCTAATATTTACATTTAGCATAACTGCAACATTATTTTTTCGTTTGTTTTTTTTAAAGACTCGAAAGGACTTGAAATTCAAAGTTTCAGACTTGTGACTTGACTCGGACTTTTACACCAGTGACTTGAGACTCGACTCTGACTTGCCTGACATTACTTGAGACTTGACTTGAGACTTGAGGATAAAGACTTGAGACTTACTTGAGACTTGCAAAACAATGACTTGGTCCCACCTCTGGGTCATGAACTGTAATCTTGTAGCTGACCAGCCCTTCAAGGCACTCCACCATCACTGCTTCAGCCTGCTGCTACGTTTTTGGTTCCTAAAAAGAGGCTGTTCTCTCCCTGCGTTTAATATCAATGCAGACACTGTCTCAAGGCATGAGAGCCAAAGGACACCTTGTCTCTGTGACGCAAGCAGGATTTCACAGAATGTCGGGATGTGATGCCCGGGGATGAAAACATGTTGCATACGTATGGCCTTTGGCTCTTGATGTGCTTTCTCCAGTCTAAGAAAAATATCAGCTTGTGTTTAGAGAGTTCAGAGTTTCAACAGAAAGCTTTTGTTACACACTAGTTTGACAGATACGACTGTTTACCAGGCAGGAAAGACGCTATGGAAAAACATTTTTCGAAGATTTCAAATCAGCTGACAAAAATTTCAAAAATTATAGCTGCATGTGCGAAGGAAAAGAGTACTCGACTCTAATTTCTGCTAATAATACTTCATTGCAAAGTCCCAGGCATAAAAACAACAGCAACAAAAGGACCGCTCAAAAACTCAGTAACTGATTGTGATGATATAAAATGACGGTGCTTGAAAACTTGTTCTACTTCTCCATGTTGAACGCCCATGAATTAGATATTAGTGAATAAATAAACATCTGTGGGGTAATTCTGTATCACTTTGGGCCATTCTGTTTTTGATCAGCTCCATAAAAACCCTAAACTCGATCGGCCTCTCAAACACAGAATAATAAAACACCATGGACAACTACATATTCAAGGCCTGTTCCGCTCGTGGTATTCATCAGTGTGATCTCTTTGTCTAAGGCAAATACAAAAATCCCTCAGAACAATTTTAGCAAGCTTTTTTGATTAGGTTACTTAATTTGAAAATATGACTGAAAGGCTAAATGCCTGACACAGAAACAGCTCTCCCAGGAAGCTCCTCCAAGTGTTTCTCATCTAGCAGAGTGAGTGTTTACACATGTTGTAAAAGTAAGTCTGTTTCCCCTTAAAAAACAAAACACAAAACCCCACAAAACCATTCAGTATAATCTTACAGTGTTGGACATTTACATTTAATATGTTTTAATAAGTTTTAAGTAATGACTTAAACATGTTTAAAAGTCGCTCCTATGAGTAAAATATCTGAGGAAGACAGTCTGAATGGTTAGTTCAGTTTCAGTAACCACACCCAGGCCTAATTACTTCCAGACCTGATGAATAAGGATATCACTTAAATAGAACCTGTTAGACAAGGTGAAGTCAGTGAAAGTGGATTAGAAAAAAACAAACTAAGTAAACAAATAAAAACAAATGAAGGTTTTGGAGGTTTTGAGTTTGAAGTCCAAACTCAGACTTGATCGAGATGCTCTCTAATGACCTTAAACAGGCTGTTCATGCTTAAGTTTTCCAGTGTTGCTGAATTAAAACAAGTGTGCAAAGAAGAATGGGACAAGATTTCTCCAAGGTGATGTCAAAGAGCAGTTCTTGCAATTCTTGAATTCAAGAATGGTAAAATTTGTTATCGAAACAGACGCCCACCTATGGGCAAATCACCCTCAATTAGCCTAACCCCACTAACTGCATAGTGCTAAATGCTGACCACTACGCCACCATATTCTACTTTTGTATAAACTTGTATAAACATCATGAAAGAAAAGCAATGGTTTCATTACTTTAATGGTTAGCTGACACCTTAAGTATATGTAAACAATAGACAGTGTGATTGCTCATGGATATTTACTGCCAGGCTGGAGCTTGAGTTGCAGATGCATCGTGCTCATTGCTGGCTTTGAACGGCCCATTTTCTTCATTAGCTGCAAAAAGTTTAAAATTCCACAGTGTCGCTCTGTAAATGTCCACGAATCTTTAACTGCCTCAACATGTCAGGTCAGTTCATTTCCTGCGTCCTCTGAAATTTAACTTCTGTTGATATATCTGTGTGTTATTGTAGGATCTTTACCTTACAATATAAAGCATGCTGAGGCAACTTTTGCTGTGTTTTAGCATATATAAATAAAACTGAAGAGTCTCTCTACACACTGTGTTTCTGTTCAAAGTTTAAATACAAAATGTGATTGTTCCCGAATGCTCCTGATTAAATTTTTTTTTTTACAAAAAGACTAAGAAATTACAAAATATTTAGATATTTTTAGTGTTACATAATAATTAATATTTTAATCATAGAAGTTTAATGAGTTATCTCTAAAGTCATCTTTTAGATTTAGTATATTTTTAATGATCAAAGATGGATGATTCCACAGGCATTTATTGCTCAAAGTCATCAAATCCGTGTATTTATTAAAAACAAATCTTTAAAATGATCCATGACTTTTCTATTATTGATACTTTTCCAGAATTTTATTCTTTTGGTTGAATAACATCTGTAAAATTAGTTTTAAAAAAGTATTTATGGCAAACTATACTTTCCGTTTTTTCTATTTAAAAAATAGCCTTTTCTGATATTATGTTAAATTTGTAATTGTATTTTAATATTATATAATTTTATCTTGAAAATTTTTTTTTATGTTTATTTAAAAGTACAGTTAATTCTATTTTAGGTCTTTATCATTATTAATTTTTGTTCGCTTTTAAAATAAGTCTTAATTTTATTGCAATTTCATGTACTTAAAAATAAGAGGAATATTTGTTACATTTAACAGATGAAATCTGTCAAGATTTTTTTTTAAGCGTGTCCAACCTGGAAAAATATTAATTATAATTAAAATATTAATAGAAAATCATGTTACTTAGCAGGTTTACAGGTTTCGAACCTTTCCAACAATAAAACAGTTTTTACAAGCCCCAATTTCTGCCCCTCACCGTGCTTCCAGATGCTGGCCAATCATAGACAAGACTGTCTTTAGTAAGGTGGGCCTCAAATAGCCTTAGTTTAATGAATGAAATGATTGTCCCAGAAAAACAATGCAGAGCAAGAAATAAGTATGATACATAAATGAAGCTAAATTAATTAAATAGGAATGAATCTGCAGCATGAATTGAATAAAGCTATGTGAGTGACTTCCTGCAATGAATAGTGCACAATTATCTATACCCTCTTTAGAAGCAAGTAAGAATCAAGCAGGGACTTTCTCTGCTTCCTGTATAGCTAGCATCCTTGCTGTGAGGTACACTAATACTGTTATGGGATAGATAGCTCCTGTTTTCCAGACTGAGACAAACAGCTTTTTGTGCCAATGGCGGGGGGAGCCGATCATGTGCTTGATATTATCTGTGTATGAAGCGGTAATACAGTGGCCTTCTATGTTCTAATCAGCAGGGTCAGCCTCATCAGTCTCATCTTCTCTCACTGTTTTGTATTTCTAAATTACCCCCGAAGCATAATTCATTTATGGCTGTTGTGGGTTTATGGAAGGATGAAATATGCTCTTAACCTTTACTTACCCTCAAAATCACTCCAAAAAACCAAAAAATCCCAACAAAACACACACAAAACCACACAAAAACAACCCAACAACAGCAAAACAAACAAACAAGCCAAAAAAAAATCAACAAAACAAAAAAACAGAAATGTCGATAAAAGAGGACACAAACCAGATGATCATCCAGCGTCCCACCTATTTTGGGAACTGGGGTTGTATGCTCACATACCATACATATGATCATATGACTTATATGTTTCTCACAAATTCAATTTGTGAAAGACCTCCACAGTTTCTAGACATGAAAACAGTGGCTCATTGTTTTTCTAAAAACATAGTATGGCAAGGGAGACAATGAGCTGTACGCAAGAACTAACAATATTTGTACTGGTGTTGACCCCCAGTGGCCAGAGGGTGTAGCTGCTCCTAAGGGCTCTGGGAATTTAATAGACTTTTATGACAGAATCTTTTATTAATGCAGTTATTATACATGGCTTGAAAATTTGCTTGAATACAGCAACATATTTCCATGTGTTTAAAGGAATAGTTCGACATTTTGGGTAATAAATGTTGCTTATTTTTGCTAATGTCAGGTAGTAAAAAGAGTGGCACCATTCTCATGTTGCTTTGTGAAAGTGAGGTTTAATTCAGCATAAAGCTAAAGCTGTAAACATTCGAGGGATTAAATATGTGCACTGAGTAGTGAGCCTTACAGACACCTGTAGGTGGATGTGTTACCTGTGGAGAGCAACATGCAAGCTATTTAGACCCTCTTCCAGTCATGTGGCTTCAGTTTCACATGGGTACGTTCTCCCCAATCTCCCAAAATGTCAACTATTGCTTTAGAGGTACCCTCTAAATCCACAAACCTTCCTGTAAAAATGTGAAATATTTATTACTATTCATACATTAAAAAAAAAGAAAAGAAAAATAATGTCTAAAATGTGTAGAAATCTCAGAGTAAACCAAAACACATAAACTAAGACAGGAAATGATGATAACTCGTACTGAAAAAACAGAAATCAAAGTAATGTTTCCACAAAGAAATGTGAAAAATAAAAGCGACAGCATAGAGTAGAATAATTATAAAGGAAAATAAATACCCACAGTCTTTACCACACTGCTCTTTCTACAGTATTCACCATGAGGCAGAGATTAACCCTTCATATGCAAGTTACAAAGTTCGAACCTTGACCTTCTTGAACCTTCAATAAAAAGTCATAGCCTACTACACCATCATATAAATACATTCATGCAGTGACATAACATATATATTTGCATTTACACCACAACCTTTAGATCACGACAGGCTACATTATACTGAAAATACATAACATCACTTAAATATTTAACAAATACTTTGAGATGATAAATATCAACTTACGTGAGGATGATCCTCTGGAGACAGTCTGTTTAAATACTTAAAACTGTCAACATTTTTAAACTTCTGTCTTTTGTTGGCGTGAGAGCGCTACTCACTCTAAGCCTGATAAAATGTTCTTGTTGACAACTTGTCTTCATGGTGCCATTTAACCGGTCTTCAGCTGTTGGTTTTCCCCTGACTCTGAAGCTGTGATGGGCTTTCGCCTGTCTGTGCGTTGCATGGTGCTTGCCTTCATGGATTGGCGCAGCGAGGACAGCCGGCTGCGGAAACCCTCCCCAGAGAAGAAGTAAAGCAGCGGATCAAAACAGGAGTTGGCAGCAGCCAGGCACAGCGTCACCACCACCAACTTCTGCATGGAAACGTTCTCGCAGTGGGTAGTGTCTCCCCGAGACAGAAAGTTCAGGTGCACGGTGCGCTGCACGTGGTAAGGCATGAAGCTGACCAGAAAGGTCAGCAGGACAATGACAATCATCCGGATGGCTCTGGTGCCTGTGCCCCGCTGACGGCGGGCAGCGTGGGTGCGGGAAAGCAGGGTTCGGACTATGCCAGCGTAGCAAAGTATGATGACCAGAAAGGGCAGGACAAAGCCCACCATCAGCGACACATAGTTCAGCGCAATTAGTTTTTTCAAGCTTTTCCCGGGTGGAGGTGGCTCGAAGCATTTGGTTTTATTCGTTATCGGATCAAACTTCTGGCCAGATATCAGGAAGGGTGAAGATAAAAGACAGATCACTACCCAGATAGCACCACAAACAAGGCGTGCACGGTTCTCTGTCACCAGCCGCAGGTTCTGCACAGGGAAAACAATAGCCAAGAAACGCGTGAAAGACATAGCTGCCATGAAGTAAATACTACAGTAGAGGTTTACATAGAGGGCGTAAGAGCTGATACGACAGAGAAAGTCCCCCTCGTGCCAGTCTCCCTTTCTGACATAGTAGAGAACTCGCAGCGGCAGCGTCATAACGCACAGCAGATCAGACACAGCCAGGTTCAGCATGTAGACGTGAAAGGGTGAGCTCTGGCGATACGTTCTGATAAGCACCACCAGGGCAAAGCCATTCCCAACCAGGCCTAGAACTGTGATGAGGGAGTATGCTGTTGAGTAGACCTGGTTACGGAAGTCATCGATGGACTCGCACCGACTGGAGTTGTCCTGCAAACCACCTGTCACATTCTCCATTTGTGTAGCTGCTGAGACAGAGGGAAAGCGCATTATGAGCGTGCATAAAAATGTGTAAATGAAAGTGGTTCAGGCCCCCAAAAAATATGCATATGAGAAAGCAAAAACGCAGAGCTGTGTAAAGTGCTGTAACCCCAATGTGGTAGATTATTTCTCAGATAGTCTGTGAGCCTGTCGTGCAATTCTGGAAGAAACACCGAAAACAGATAAGCACTTTCAACCTCCATCCTGTCACATGGTAAAGCTTCTGTTTTTGGTTTCATAAGCTAATGTCTCTTTTAGATGCAGTTCTTGTGAAATGTTGAGACACTGTTCATTGTGAGCACTTGTCACAGACTCATTATTAACAGATGGATCACATTCTGTCAGACTCCACTTCACTACGGGGCAAATCGTTTCATTTAGCATTGTGCAGGCGATAAATTATTAAGGAGCGTGCATATGTGTTACATAACTCACCATGCACCTGAGCGTAACTGTAATGCACATTCACTACTGTGAAGCTAAAAACTCGTTGATTCAGTTTCAGTTAACAGACTTTCTGTTGCTCTTTCACTTTTGATTGAAAGACATTCTCAAAGCACTCTTTAAATTAACAAATAGATTATTTGCACCGCTCAGACAATGAGTGGTAACTTCTAACAATAAGCCTACACGCTGCTGAGCGCTTTCTCTGTCACCCACAGCTGTTAGCAAAAGTATAAACATCACAAAAATAAAACCCACATTCCAGCAAATTCAACTCCAGCTAAGGCATGTTCTCCTTACCGGTGAATTCTTGTTTTCAAAAATGGTATGTCAATCTTCACTCCCGCCTGACGTCCGCAATCACAATGCTGCCTCAGACCGACTGCCTGCTTCATCTACCAGATGTTGCCACAGTAATGGAATGATGCTGCGTCTTCAGAGGCTCACTTTGAAAGCAAGTTGAAGTGGGGCTGGTCTTTCCCTTTAACTACGCAGCACAGTCACATCAAACTCAGTGACATCACAAACACTTTAGCTCATGGGGGGAAACCACTGTAAAGGTGATCTTTTTTTACTTCTTCGCTGTAGGCAATATTGTGCTTTCATTTGCCAAAATTTGTTACTAATATTTTTTTTACTGCCACTTACTGATTTATCCTGATAGGCCAGTATCTGCTTCTGCTGAACACACACCCTAAACCATATTTTCCACTCACTTCACACTTTCCTGGTGCAATGCAAACACCATCTGTTCTTTATTTATTTTCTCATATTTCCCCCTCAGATGACTGTATCAGCCTGCCTGACCTGTTCGAGTCTGACACCTTGTTGACACAGCAATTTCTAACAACATATTGTGTACATAGTGTCTAATGTCACTGGGCACTGCATGAAAAGTGTTGGGAAATAGGAACATTTAAAGTCTTTGCTTTAGGTGACAGCTTATGTCTAGTCGCTTTGTAATGAACACGTCGTTTACTATGCAGCTGTCGAGTAAACTGGAGAGTTTAGCGCAGCTGTTTTGTCTGAACATGTTGACAACAAGTTGGAACTCGGGTTGACACGGGTGATGATGACGATTAGCTATAAAGAAAGGAGATGCAGAGATAGTTAGTTAACCCAAAGAAGGAAAACACAACAACATCATCAACAGCTGTTGTGCTGCATTTCCTTTGTATATTGCCAATGAGCGTGGTTTACACTAAGTTAATGGAGTGCGGATGCTGCAGTGGAAATGGGCAAACTCATTCTCACAGTTGAACGGCCTTTGGGATGGAAGGGCAAGATAATTCATCTATAACCTATTTAGTGGTTCAGCACAAGCATAAAAAAACAAAGGCGTCTGTTACATTATGTATTAGCTTGAAAATGCATTAGCGCCAAACGCAGGGAGTAATGACGGGTAGGTGGGGGCAGGTCTTTTGAGACGTTGAAAGATGTTGAGAGGATATTTGTGTGTTTGTTTGTTTTTCTGAGTCATTACATTCCACGAAATACAAGCGCCAGAAACTGAAAAACGTACAAAGTGTTTAGCGTTTACCACATGTAGCCGTTCTTTGTGTGACCTCAATGAGATTTGAGTCTTAATGTTGGCAACAAATGCTTTCCTCCACCATCGCAAAACTTAATGGCGCATTGAGAAATCTGGATTTGCATCTAGAGCATTAATCAGTACATCAAAGTGCACATATGCAGTGGCAGACTTAAAAACACTTGCTCGACAGATTAGCGTTATCTGTTTGCATCTGTGAGCGTGCACTTGAAAACTGTTAACTGGTGATGAACTCGAGTGCACTTTGTGGATTCTGAACTGTGGTTTCTTTGTGGATCATAATTGTATTGATCTACAAAATGCAATAAAACAGTCCAATGTGGGCGGGAAGTGGAGACGCTTAACATGTTGAGTGCATCATCCCAGATTTACCTCATTTACTCAGAATTTTACTGACTGCTCATTTACACAGAGCTCTTTTGCTGTCTCGCCTCAGCATTTCCAGCTAACTTGTAGCTCTTTGGAAAAGCCTAAAAAGACGAGCCTTGTTTCCCCCAATACCACGGCTGCCACAGCTGTGTAACTGCTAATTGCTATGTTCTTCCTGCGCCTGTGTGAGTTCTCTCCAGGTGTTCTGGCTTGCTACAGTGACCCAAAGACATGTGTAACAGTTTACTTGGTATTTCTAAATTGGCTGTGGGTGTGACCATGACCTGAGCGGCAGGTATTCTGTTTATTACCCATTTTCAGCTGGGATAAGATCAAGCCCTCCATGCTAAATCCACAGTTAAATATATGAATAGCTACAGATAGATGGATTAAATTAAGCTTTATTAGCTACACAAGTTAGATAGGTCCGACTTTTTAGCCTGTGTTTGAGCGCTAACAGCATATTAGTTTTAGTTTATCTTCCTTGCTAAATTCTCTGCGACGGTCATAGGGCAACACAGTGGTTAGCTCTGCTGCCTCAGCACAAGCACGTCAATGTGCTTGCAAGGCTATGCATGCTATATGCACATCTATAGGCATGCTAGGCTAGCTGATGATTCTAAATTGGCTTTCAGTGTGAATATTAGCAGTGTTGGGAAGGTTACTTTTGAAATGTATTCCACTACAGATTACAGAATACATGCCCCAAAATGTATTTTGTAACGTATTCCATTACGTTACTCAGAGTAACGTATTCTGAATACTCTGGATTACTTAATATATTATCATGCTTTTTAGAACCACATGAATGTCCTATTGCTGTGTGATTTATTACTATCACTGAGGGTTACTTGCCATACCAATACCAACTAGATTTTTAAATCTTAATATAGATGAGTAACAGTAGGGTGGACATTAGGTAAGGCTGCACTTTTTGCAGCGATGTCATATAGAAAACTATTCCGCGTGTATATAAAACAGATCCGCGGCTCTGAACCGTAGTAAAGGGACGTCTGGCTAATACATCGCTAATACGTCGGGTTCCGTGTAGGGCTTTACTTTTTACACGAACACAGTGTACAGTCAAGTCTTAATAGCTTACTTACAACTGGGCTACACTGCCCATGAGGCTACATTCTCTATGCCTGTAACACTCTGCCTATTGCCTTCATATTAAATAATTTTTTGAACAATAATTCAAAAAAATATTTCATTACGTCAATATGCAGGCCGCAAGTAGGGGTGACATGGGCCGCGAGATTGAGACACAGGCATTAGAGCGTCTTAATGCGTGTTTTGTTTGGGTTTCCAGCGGCGTGGAATTACCAAAAATTGAGGGAGCATGGCCCAACATGTGAAACAGGAAAAGACCACCATGTAATCCCTTTGTTTCAACAAAGTAACTGCATTCTGGATACTACCCTTTTAAATGGTAACTGTAACAGAATAAATCAACTTTAAACACGTAGTGCCGGTACATGTATTCCGTTACTCCCCAACACTTACTTTTAGTATGAGCAGTTGTCTGCCTCTCTGTGTTAGCCACCCACCTCTTCTTCTTCCTAGCGTTTGTCCCGCGTGGCAGGGCTTTGCGACAAATCCGTCTCCATTAGCCACCCACCTATGACCCTGAATTGGATAAGTGGAAGAAAATAGATGGATGGACATGAACAGATGGACATTCACTAGCTAGTTGCTAGGTTTGATGCTTGGTATGTGGCTTACACTGGGTTAGCAATGATTGGGGAAAAAAATAACCCACTAAAAAAGAGAAAGCGCTGACAGAGCTGACTTATCTGTGGGTTAATGCTCACATTTAAAAAAAAAAAAACACCAAACATAAAAGCGTGTTTAAAGCAGTCGCTGCATTGTAAACTGGAACACAGACCTCTTTTGTGATAACCATTAATGCTAGAGGAATCCATGACTTCTTTTGGAAGTAGTCACAGATTTAGGTATTACTCCTGTCAACTTTTGTTTATTGGATGTAGCCACCCTACATACTTGAAATGGGCCCAACAACACTTCTGACTTCACAGCAGCTCCAATCCTTTCATGGAAATGAGAGCAGCCGCCATTTAATTAAATCATTTTAAACCAGTGTTACACTGTTGAGTCTGTCATTATTCACCTCCATAATTTGCAAAATATAGCTGTTATAGATTAAAGAGAGATTTGTTGAGGTTCAAATCACTGTTAAATATATGTGTGATCCCCTGAAACTCAAATCTGTTTCAAATCATATGAGAAAGAACATCTTCATATGATTGATGTGATATCTGACTTTAAAAATGGTCCATTCTGTGGGTTTTTGCAGAGCCGGTGCTATGCTGCAGATGTTTATGTAGGTCACTTTATCTCTGAAATTACCACTTACCTCAGCAATTACCTCTGAGACAGAACCCTGCCAGAACACTCATAGGAAACAAACAACATGTAAAGCTTTGTGGTTTTCTAGTCGCTGACATTGTGCATGTATACAGAGTTCTTGTTAGCTGATCTAGAGATATTATTTCAAACATCCGGGATGCTTTGGGTCAGTGGAAATAGTGACACATCTTTGAATGGTACAGCTTCATTTTACACATCATGATAAAGAATTTAAGCCAGAGTGTATGCTGCACATATGTAAGAATACGGTCCGTTCAGATGACCCCCTGCTAGTCGTTATAGTCCTCATGCAGAGTATGTAGGGTTATATGACACTCAGCATTGTTGTTTCATATTTTTACCACATTTACCACATAACACCTCTCAAACAAAGACGAAACCAGACTAGTTTAGTGAATACAAACAAATGAAAAACAAACAAACAAACAGATAAATCTAATAGTGTATAAAAAGCAATAAAACCAAAATCATACAAAAGAAATATTCATGGGGAAACTGTTGTTTATCTGAGCTGTTAACATTGTGTAAGCGCTGTTTGTAGCATCCTGCAAAAGCAGAACAACTTACAGGCCACTTTCAGTGGAAGTAAAGATATGAGGACACACTTTGTGTGAAAGTGTATCTAGTCTACATCTGTGTCAACATTTTTACAACCACGATTGTAAAAAACAAAGTTAAAATGTTGTTTAAAATCAAAATACATCAGAATGCACAGATTTCCAAATGTAATAACCTTATATTTTATTCACAAGAGAGCACATATCAAGTGTTTCAACTGAGACAATGAACTGTTTTAGGAAAAAAACACAGCTCAGTCATGTTTACCTATGTGTAGCATTCCCCTTCTTTGACAGCGGTCAGTAAACATCTAGAAACTGAGGACACCAGCTGCTCAAGAGGATTCCAGATGCTCATCAGTCGTGACTCGTGAGAGTCCTTTGTTCTAACATCCTGATGTTTTTAGAATTGTATTAAGTCAAGTGTCCTTTAAGTATGTGAGTCTCATCGTGAGCATGTTAACCTAAATGGTCATGCAGATTCCAATCAAATCATTGATTAGATCATCACTGATATTATTTATCAGATATTTATCAGTCAGATGTAACTACTGTTACACTGTAGACGGCTCATATATCCTGGGTTTCTTCATCTTCACTAACATTTCATTTATTCAAATAAATCAGCCAACCAAGAGGCACATTTTCAAGAGTTTTACTAGTAAATCTGCTCATTGTGTAGACTAGCCAAGTGTTCTTTCAGTCTAGTGTTTTGCATCTTCTACTAACAGATTATCGTAAATTATAAATTGTACGGTGGCCCTGAGAGGCCAAACGGACTGCAACTTCAGAAAACACTTGCAAAAAGAAAAACGCTGCAAAAAGAAAAACACTTCAAAAAGAAAAACAGCTGCAAAAAGAAAAACGCTGCAAAAAGAAAACCGCTGCAAAAGCACACAAGACACAACGGAAATGTTTCTGGGGAGAAAATAACCCAACGGACCAGTTGCACGAACCAAAACATGCCAACAAGTGCACTGGGACTGGGAGACACTTCAAAGAAGTGGAAGCGGGGCGGCCAAAGAGTAAACTTTCAAAAGTAAGTACTGAATATGATGTCACTTATTTATGTGCAAATGTTTAATAATGAGGAACATTAAAACATTACTGTTGGCCACATGCCGGCAAAGTTATGTGACATTAGCGATGTTTGTTTTTTCAGCGTTTACTTGGTTTTAAAGCCTTTACTTTATATGCCGTTCGATAGTCGACCTTAATCTTACAGAGAATCTGATGATTTTATGGATAATTAAAGTCAGTCATATATCCACAAACACAACAAGCTGAAAGTCAGTGATGCTGCTCGGTTTGCAGTCCTGAATATCACGGCACAAGCAGGATTCACTGCACTGTTAATGTTAGCCATGCTATATTGCTGCCTCTGTTCGGTGGTGTCGAGCCAAACGGACTTTAACGTGTGTTTGAACGAGCTGACGGTTCACTCGTTAAACTGAAAGAAAGATGCCTTAATCACAGGAATCACACATGTGTCCACTGTACCATCTGGGAACCCTTCTTGTTTAGCACTCGTAATAACACAAACACTAAATCCTCCTTCTCTGGTGCTGTTTTGTAGCAGTGTATACACCTGAGACTGTCACCTGTCTGTCCTGCACTCTCTCTGTTTCTTACAAGTTACACTTGTGTTTGAATCCTGCAGCTTATCACACATTTGATTTCCATGTGTGACAACTGCAAGTGTCCAGAATGAGGACAGACTGAGGGACCCACTGCTGCACATCATCTGTGAGGCTTTGCACCCCTGATGATTCACCAGGACAAACTCAGCAGTAGGGATGGGTACCGGTGTCCGGTGCCATGATGGCACTGGTTCTGACATAAACGGTAGTAACCAGACCGAAAAGCAGCGCACATTTTGGTGCTTTATTTTGGTGCTTTTTTTTCCTGAGCTGTGATAAACTTCTAGCCAATCATTTTACGTTTCCGAGGATAGTAGGCAGGGCCAGGTACGTACGTTCTTTTATGCAGAGCTACAGATTAAAAATGCCCAAGGCGAAGCGGTCAAAAGTCTGGCTGTACTTCACAGCAAAATATGCAAACTCAGCAGCCTGCAACAAGTGCTTTAAGCTGATACTGTGATACTGTCAAAGGAGGTAACACCTCAAATCCGATGAAACACCTGGCGACGCATAGCGTTTTTTTTTTTAAAAGCTGAGAAATGCGCCGTATTTGATGGCAGCAGCAGCCGTTCTTCTCTGCGTGAGTAGCTTAATGTTGTTCGTGTGTAATTTACGTTGAGTAGGCTAACCACGTTATTACATTAATGCATGTAAGGTGAACTAGCAAACATCATCATAGCTACATGCGGCTGTCTTCTTGTTTGATGGCAGATACTCCCTTCACCCTGGCCAAAAAGGCTAAAATGACCAAAGAAAAAGAGGGAAACAGCTAAACATGAGAGGTTTTTGGACAAAGTTTGTATTTTTTCCATTGTTTAAGCACTGCTTCCAGCTAAGAGTGATACCATATATGCCCCATAGCTGCAGAAAAGGCACACATTGTTATCTTTTTACAAAAAACCAGCTGAATATGAGAGGTTTTTGGACCAATTTTGTGTTCTCCATTCTTTAAGCACCGGTTTGAGCACCGCTTGAGCACCGGCACCGTTTCAAAAGTACCGATTTGGCACCGGTATCAGATAAAACCTAAACGATACCCATCCCTACTCAGCAGTGTGTGAGGAAGAGGAGGAGGAAGAGCCAGCAGCAGCTGACAGATGGAGAGAATAGACAGACTGTTCCCTGTTTGTGAAGGACTGCTAGAAAAGTTTAGAATAACTAATTGTCTGTCCTGAATCAGTCTTATTAGGTAATGTTCAAATAATTTTATCATTCCAGTGTTTTCAGTGTGGGAGAAAGTACTCAGGGCCTTCAAGTTACACACTATGAAAGGCAGCAACAAGTGTAATATTCAGAAACCTAAAGTATGTATCAGCAGCAGAATGGAGCTAAAAAGAAATGTTTGTTTCAGTTCTATGAAGCTTTGAGTATTGAGTATGAGGATTAGTAGTGCTGCTGTGTTTGTTGCATCATATTGCTGTAATTGTTTATATGCTTTATATATTCTGAGGTAAGTTGATCTATAGTGTTACATCATATTCTATAAGGATGTTATGTGTTTGTATACTTTCTGCCCAGTTTGACCCATTTAGCAGAAGTCAGCCTGTTTGAGGCTCTGATATCTATTCTGTGTGACTTAAAGCAGTTATGACATGGTCTGATTTTCTCACCCAATAAAGGAATATTTAATATATCAGTCTACTCTTCATTCTATCAGAAACAGTTATCACAGCTCGTACATTTTCTTTTTACACATATGAGCCAAATTTAGTAATGCCAACATATTAAAAGAACAATATTTGTCTCATATATAATACATCTATATATATACTGTCAAAGATACTTGTCTTTGAGTAAAGATTTAAGGTGATAGGAAATATAAATAAATGCAACTTGAATCTTTACTGAAGCTCAGTATTTGACACGGAGTTCAAACTCACTGCTGTAATAACTAATAATGATTAATATAATAACTATAATATTGGCCATATTATATTTACATTACCAAAGTGAGATGACTTTAGTCTCATGAACAACATTAGCTAATTGTTATTTAGTAGTTAATCTTAAATGACTGTTCAATACAGAAATGAAGCCCAACAATCATGTTTTACAGCCCTGTGGTCTCAGCCTCAGATACTTATCAAATCACACAAAGCTCATATAGAAACAAATGTACAAAATATGTTCTCCTTCATTTCTGTCAAACAAAGCTGTGTGAAACGTTTCCAGCTGTTAGTATCATGGTTGCTAGGCAACCTGGGCAGCGTGACGGAGGCTAGACCGTCCCATTTCACAAGCCTACAAGCCTCGCACTTCCGGCCTCAGCTGTCTTTGAGTACGCGGCCCTTGAGGACCGTTAAGGATGCGTACTTTAAGGCTGCAGACCCTGAATCCGGTTGTTCAGTGATGACGTGAGGAATCCTACTTCCGGGTCTAAAGTAGTCTGCGTTTAATATGGCTTTTGTGTTGTTAACATGTTTAATGTTATGTATTTTCTTCTATTTGATCTCAAAAAGCTCCTAAAACAGTCAGTGATCCCTGTTGACCTCCCTCGGCTTTTATTACCGCTAATCATTTATTTAAGCTCAGTTTTTAAAACCTTAGGATGTAACTACAGCCCAGCCCATGCAGCAGTATATGAATGACTAACTTCGTATTGTGGATGGATTATCTCAGTTGTTCTCCTGGCTGAAGTTTGGTCCTTTTACAGCATCCTGCCATGCGATTACATTTGTTTCTGACCACCGAGAAAACTCACGTTAACTTTTATCGAGTGGAAAAAAAGTTAGCTTGTTTATATTATGCTAACATAGCTGTGTCGCTAGTGGTCACGTAGCACATCATTATATACCAGCTAGCCCAACTTCAGTAACCCTACAAACGTCACTGCTGTTTAGTTTTCTGTCTTCATTTATGCTGGAAGTGATAAGAAAGCTGTACGTTTTAATTTGTTTCCAAAACCCCGCAGTCAGGACATGCTATATTGTATTTAGATAGAAGCTACCGAGCTAACTCCCTGCTAACTTCTAACTCCGTTAAATGTCATAAATGTCATAAAGCGATTCCGCTCCCTGAAGACCAACACAGAGAGACTGAGGAGGAGCTTCTTCCCACAGGCGATACGGTCTCTCAATCACACCACCACACAGTACTGACCCACACATACAGTTCTTACACACACACTGGACTTTCTGGACTTTGGTTTTGCACAACACTGGTCACTATATTCTTCATTTCCGGTTAATACTTGTACAGCTGCTGTTATTGTGTATATATTTATTTATATTTAGATTTCTTCATACATTCTTATATAGTTCTATATTGTGTATTTTGTTGTACAGTTATTTTATTTTCAACTTTAATTTATATATTTTATCTTATTCTTTCCCAGTTAAATGTACCCTTCATTCTAATTTGTGTTGTACAGTTATTTCATTTTTAACCTTAATTTATATTTTATTCCTTCCTAGTTAAATTTACCCTTTTTAATTTTTCATATTTATTTCCTATCTTATTCATAGCCTTTTCCTTTTTTGTTTTCTTTAGGTCACGAGCAGTTGTCCAAGCATTTCACTACATATCGTACTGTGTATGACTGTGTACGTGACAAATAAAATTTGAATTTGAATTTGAATTTAAATTCCGTTTTCATGGATGCCTGGATGTCTTTTTGCAGCATTTTTCTTTTTGCTGCGTTTTTCTTTTTGCAGGTGTTTTTCTTTTTGCAGGCATTTTTCTTTTTGCAGCGTTTTTCTTTTTGCAGGTGTTTTTCTTTTTGCAGGTGTTTTTCTTTTAGCAGGCGTTTTTCTTTTTGCAGGTGTTTTTCTTTTTGCAGCATTTTTTTTTTGCTGCGTTTTTCTTTTTGCAGGCGTTTTTCTTTTTGCAGCATTTTTCTTTTTGCAGGTGTTTTTCTTTTTGCAGGCGTTTTTCTTTTTGCAGGCGTTTTTCTTTTTGCAAGTGTTTTTCTTTTTGCAGCATTTTTCTTTTTGCAGCATTTTTTTTTTTTGCAAGTGTTTTCTGAAGTTGCAGTCCGTTTGGCCTCTCAGGGCCACTGTAAAGTTCATTTTGAAATGAAGACAGCTAGAAGGACGTGTGTGTGCGATTGCTCAAAATGTGACTGTGCAGAACATGCAGACTGTGGGTTTCAGACTTTCTCAACAGCCACTCATCATACAGCATATGTGAGTGACTGATGTCATTTGTCACAGGAAAACAGAGACAGTTAAATTAACTGGAAACATTTTTTGTAGCAAGACCCAGTCTGAAGAGCATTTTAGACCCTTTCAAATAGCTGTTTGAAAACTTTTTTTTAAGAGTGAACTATTCCTGGAGGCTGCTTAAAGAAATTACAAGAAAGAAATGTGGCTCAGTGTACGTGGGCACCCCCAATACCACCACCACCCCACACACACTGGTTATCCTAACCATTTCCAGCTTGGGCCAAAGAGTCACCAACTAGAGGTGCATTAGAAGAACATTTCTCAAAAATACACAGACTGACAGATGAAGGATCCTTATTCATTTGAGATTATATATAACGGTTTTGATGTGGAACAGAGGGCATTCATTTGGTGAACTGTTTATAACCTATTTTGTCTGAAGTCATTAGCTTTGTCTGGGCCCAAACAGGTCCCAAAGTCAAACGATCACTGCGGCATTACTGAGAGTTGAAAACTATCTAAAGTCTGTCATTTTTAATAAAATGATCAGCGTTGCTGCTCTACCAGGTGTAACAATTAAGTTTAACATCCAGGCATCCATGAAAACAGAATTTATTAAATTTAACAGAGTTAGAAGTTAGCAGGAAGTTAGCTCGCTAGTTTCCATCTAAATATAATATAGCATATTCTGACTGAGAGATTTCTGAGACAAATTAAGACGTGCAGCTCTGCTATCACTTCCAACATAAATGAAGACAGAAAACTAAACAGCAGTGACGTTTGTAGGGTTACTCAAGTTGGGCTAGCTGGTATATAATGATGTGCTACATGATTGCTAGATACACAGCTAAGTTAGCATAACATAAACACAGTGAAGCTGGAGGAGGAACGCTAACTTTTTCCACTCAATAAAAGTTAATGTGAGGGTTCCCGATGGTTAGGGACAAATACAGTCGCATGGCAGGATGCTGTAAACAGACCAAACTTCAGTCAGGAGAATAACTGAGATAATCCATCCACAATACGAGGTTAGTCATTAATGCTGCGTGAGCTGGGCTGTAGTTACATCATAAGTGAGCTGCCGTCATAGGCAACTCTCGCATTTAAGTTCATTTTATTAGATATGTAAGACTGAAACAATTAGTAGTTGAAATATTAAGAAATAATAAATAAATAAATAAATAAATAGTAATTCATGTTTTGTTCTTTAGATTTATATGTTTAAATGTGTTATTTGTGCTAATTGTGCAATTAGATAGGAACCGTTTCTATAGTTCCGTCGGTTATTGCTAAGAGGGTATTTTTTTGGCTGTCACACTCAGCAAGCTAATTGAGAGATGAGCCACAAGGTTTGCACGTCTACAGTAAGATAAATAAAAGAGTGCCTTTTTTGGACCTCCCCACGACATAAGGATTAAAGTTTTATTCCCTTTGAGTGAGGCCAATGAGGTAAATGTTTTCTTTTGTTTATTATCGTTGTATGTAAATACGCTAGTGTTGCGTGATATTTGAGTGCAATTACCGCAGTGTGAGGTGTAATGTGTATTTTATTGATTGTTTTGTTGGAATGTTTTGTTATATAGAATGCTTAAGGGCTTTATTAAGAATATTCATTTAAGTTTGTATTTCTTTTTAGTTCTGACGGCATTGTATCGGCTGTGGTTGGACATCATTACATGTTAAAGCATGTCGAAGAATCCTCCTGTCCGAAATAAATGTCAGTTAAAACGCAAAGAACAAGTTGAGCTTTATTACGACTCGAGGGGAGTAACAATAAGGTTTTAAAAACGAAGCTTTAAAATAAACAGTGGTAATAAAATTGAGCGAGGCCGACAGTGATCACTGACTTTTTTAGAGGCTTGTTCAGATTAAATAGAACAAGATAAAAAGCATTAAAACATGTTAAACACACAACAGCCTTAATAAACGCAGAGTAGTTTTGACCCCGAAGCAGGGTTCATATGTCATCACTTAAAGATCGGATTCCTTGCTGATGATAGATAGACGGTTCATGAGCTGGCAGTGTGATGACATGCTGATATGTCACAATGACAATCATTTTCCATGCTTAGCCTCAGCATGTATTGTAAAATGTTTTCTATATTTGTTTAGGTGACCCTGAATCCTCCCTTAGTTATGCTGCTATAGGTGTAGACTGCTGGGGGATGCCCATGATGCATTGAGTATTTCCTTTTCAGTCACCTTTCTCACTCAACATGTGTTAATAGACCTCTCTGCATTGAATCACACTTGTTAATCTCTCTCTCTCTTCCACAGCATGTCTTTATCCTGTCCTTCTTCTCTCACCCCAACCGGTCACAGCAGATGGCCCCGCCCCTCCCTGAGCCAGGTTCTGCCGGAGGTTTCTTCCTGTTAAAAGGGAGTTTTTCCTTCCCACTGTCGCCAAAGTGCTTGCTCATAGGGGGTCATATGATTGTTGGTTTTTTTCTCTGAATGTATTATTGTAGGGTCTGCCTTAAAATATAAAGCGCCTTGAGGCGACTGTTGTTGTGATTTGGCGCTGTAATAAATAAAATTGAATTGAACTGAATATGTTTTGCATCCTGGACAATGAAGCTGACAGAGGAAGTGATGGGAAAAAATATTTTTAAATCTTAAATCTTGTGTTTAAATCTTAACACCCAATGTTTTCCTGGATAAATCATGTTAGAGCCACTGTAATATTACTTGCAAGTATTCGTTCCTTTTTGTTCCTTGTTATTGTTTCATTATTTTCTGAAACATTACTTTCTTTATAACAGGCTAGTTTAGAATCTCATCCCTCCACCTCTTGCCACTACCATAAATCCGTTCTCTTTTCATATAAGCATCGAAACTAATAAACATAATTTTGTTAGTTTTGGCAAAGTCATGCGTATGAGAACTCACAAACGAACTGTCATGTCTAGTCTGATACAAACATACTCGTCTGATTTATTCACTGTGTAAACACTGCATGCAAAATGCACCAGACTAAAAGTAAAAACGGCTGTTCTCAGTCCAGCCAGCAGACAAGTGTTTACCAGCTTAGAGACAGAATAAATTTGCACCTGTTATGAGCGATAAGCACAGCAACAAATACATGAAGCAATTCAATATGCAAAGTTTGTGGCATTTTTGGCAAATATTGCATTATTGCTCCTGTTAGGAGCGACGCATGCCTCACTTCATGCAATACTGGACAGCGTGGCTTCTCTCGAAAAGAAAGGGACAAATTAGACAAGTTTGCCTTGCTGCTATAATTCTCAATCAGCCTGGATAAATAATTTGTTGCTGTATGAAAAAACACCTTCACAAATCGCAGACTTCTTACTGTTTCTCACTGATAAAAGAAAGAGGAACAACACGAGGTTCCTTTTCTGCAGTAAACCTATTCGCCTTGGAGCTCTTTTACCCAAGAATTCCATCAAACTTTATGTTTTGTTTTGTTTTTCATAATAACAACATTGTAAGCATTCGAGGAAAAAATATTTACGACCTTCAGACAAGTACCTCATTAATTATAGCTACCTTATTGTTTACTGATGTTTATCTAGACAGTTGCCTTCCCATCAGCCTCTGCAAACTCTCTCCAATAACTACTTCATCCAGAGCAGCAACATGCTGTCCCTAGGCACCACGTGCCAAGCCTTATCTAATGTCTCATCTAATCATTGAGCTTTTCCAACCTTTCTCTTATTGAAAACTTCTTCAAAGAGTAGCTGTGAAACAACTAACTAATCTAACTTTGCAAAGGACTTATCTACTTGAGGAAATTTCAGTCCGGATTCAGAGCACAGAAACAGCAGTAGTGAACGTTACTAATGACCTTCTCATAGCCTCTGACCATGGGCTCATCTTTGTGCTTGTCCTGGGAGACTTCAGTGCATCATTTGATACAGTTTGTTACCTTAACCTCCTAAGACCTGAACTCTTTCATGGCATGCATTTTTAACTTCGCTTTGCTACTTGAGCTGATGAATGTAAAATCAAAGAATTATCTTTTTACCTGATTTTTCTCTATAAGGGTCTGATATCCACATATGAGAACATTCGTTTTAAATTTCGATAGACCAGTGGCAGTGTAATGTTCTCGTAAGAGATATTAGGCCCTTATAGAGCAAAATTAAGTATTGTGGTCTAGACCAGCGGTCCCCAATCCCAGGGAGTTGTTTGGTACTGGGCTGCGAGAGTTGAGGCTCGGGTGTGAAATTTATGGTTTTCAGGGTTTTTATCGTTATTTTTTTATCGTTAACTCGGTTTCCCTGGATCTTTTCCTGTGTGCTATGAATAAATTTTCTGCTTTTGTACCGTTACTGGTTTTATTTTGTTGTATTTATCCACAAAATATTGTCAGACATAAATCGGTCCGTGGGGACTGCTGGTCTAGACAACCCAGAATGTGATGTCCACATATGTGGACACCAGGTCCTAGGAGGTTAAATAAAATTGGCATTTTCCTTTATTATCTTTAATATTTCCAATAATAGGATTGGTATTAAAGGAAATGTGCAGCAGTGGTTTCAATCACATCTGATAAACTCAGATTTTCGGCTGTAAATGGCTTTTCTTCACATGCAAAAGTTAATCGTGGACTTCAGGGTTCTTTGCTGGGAGCAACGCTATTTACGTTATACGTGTTTCCCCTGGCAGTATTATTAGAAAACACAGTATATAATTTTACTGCTTTGCAAATGATACCAAGCTTTATTTATCTGTGAAGCCAGGGGGCACAAATCATCTAGTTAAACTAGGCATGTCTTACTCTGGATGGCAGTACCTTGGTCTCCAGTAACACTGTGGGGAACCCAAGAGTTGTTTTTAAACAGCATATGCCCTTCAATCCACACATTAACAAATATCTAGGACAGCCTTTCATTCATCTGCCCAATATCGCAGAAACATCCCGTCTTAGTCTGTGCATTCATTACTTCTAGGCTGGGCTACTGTAATTCATTATTATCAGGCTGTGCAGTTAATCCAAAAAGCTGCAGTGACAGTACTGCAACAGAGCAGAAAGATAGAGCATTTTTCTCCTGTACTAGCTTCTCTTCATTACCTCCTCTTAATCACAGAGTTTAATTTAAAAGCTTTCTCCTCATACAAAAACGTCCTAACAGCCTTCAGCCATTAGACCGTTTGTGTCCATTTGGGCCAGTTAGACACCCTCTCTACTTTTAAGATTAGTCTTTGTGTCGGATGTGGTGACCCTGAACCGTCCCTTAGTTACGCCGCTATAGGCTCAGACTCCCGGACTTTGTGTGATCCGCTGGTTTCTTCTCCAGTCACCTCTTTTTTCTCCCCACTGCTACACGTCCAGTCTTTCCCATCGCCCCCAACCCATAGCTGGTTCTGCCAGAAGTTTCTTCCTCTTACAAGAGTTTTCCCCTCCCACTGCTGCATAGAGTTCATTCATAGGGAATCATCTGATTGTTGGGGTTTTCGTGCGGTTGTTAGCTTGCAGAACAAAGTGACTTTGGGTGGCTGCTGTTGTAACTAGGTGCTGTATAAACAAACTTGAACTGAATACAACTAATGTCAAAGTGAGTCAAGTCATGAGTCATTCTTAGCTGGCAGCAGTTGTAGTGATCACATCCTTGTTGTGTGCATGTCTCTACCTGCCCTACAGCAATACATGAGATGTTGACAGCACATGCTGGCTGTTTAGTCAACTCTTCAATCATACATCTAAAAAGAATAAAGACAAAATTATATGAAGCTGTATTAGTTACTGGTTTGATATTAGTCTGTATAAAAGGCTCTTTGAGGAAACTCCTTTTTGTCTCTGTGCCACATTGAAAAACATACAGGTTAGGCTGATGTCCGCTGTGAAAAGATAACTCTTGGGCACAGATCCTCTGCCCTTGTGAGTCAGATTCAGCTTTGCTCACAGACATGACACCACAGAGTGAGAATGAGCCAACTGAGCTGAAGCAACCGGCACTAATAAGGAGAAGAGAGCTGGGGCTCCTCACACTCACTGTTTTCCATTTGCCCACGCCGGCAGCCGGGCTGGGATGAGGGGCTAAAATGTGATTTTTTTAAAAGAAGAGATCAACGCACAAGAGGTGAAACAGGGCAATGACCTTCAGTCGCGACTTCCTGTCTATACACAGGTGAGTTCCTTAGATATCAGAAGCGATAGACGAAGGTTAACAAAGCTGAGGAAATGATCTAAATCAGGGGTAGGCAACTCCAGGACTCGAGTGCTGGTTTCCTGCAGGTTTTAGATCTCACCCTGGGCCAACACACCTGAATCAAATAATTAGTTTGTTCCCAGGCCTCTGGAGAGCTTCAAGACATGTTGGGGAGGTAATTTAGCCATTTGAATCAGCTGTGATGGATCAAGGACACATCTAAAACCTGCAGGATACCGGCACTCAAGGCCTGGAGTTGCCCACCCCTGATCTAAATGAAGCTAACTTTTATAATTAATAAGAGCAGTTTCAAACGTATTGTTTTCCAGATAGCTTTAGCTAAGGTTTGAATACATACATACTGTGAATCATGAGAGTTTTTATACACATAAACTGGTATATAGCTATTTTGCTTAGGAAATTTTAAAAGTTTGCACGTTATATTTATTTTCCAATTAAAAGCATAACTTACTGCTGTATTTTTCAGTGTAACTTGACTTATAGGCTAAATGAAGTTAACATGAGTCATCTTAAGACTCCTGTAAAGCTGAGAAATTTATCAGTGGTTTGTTTGCTTGCCTGGGTTTCTGCCTTCATGAGTAGTACTGCCTACTCATAAAAATAGAGAACAGCATTAAGAAATCTATGTAGACGAGATAAGTCAGCAGTGAGTCTGTGGTGAGGCAGCGACAATTTAGAGAATTATTTAGTGTCTAAACTGTTTTATGTCATTCTGAGCTAACCGCCCCGTGCTGCACTCTCTGCAGGTCGCATCAACTTTTAAAGTCGATCTGGGAGATAAGCTGCCTCTGCCTTCCTGGTTCAGTCACAAAAGGGGTGCACCCGGCCTCCAAAGGATGGCTACGCAGGTTTTTACTGCTGAAGCTGGTGACGGTGCTGCTGTTCCCCCATGGGGTGGGCCTCCCCCTGCTCCTGGGCTGTGTATTCAGCCTGCGTGCTCTGTTGCTCCTGCGCTCCCCTCACATCTCCACCAAGCCCTCCACTGTCCTCCTGAGCCAACTGGCTCACTCAGATAGCCTGGTGCTGCTGCACTGGGCGATTCAGCTGGGAGCGACCCTGGGCAAGTGGATGGAGGAGGCGGGCTGGAAGGAGGAGGTGAGTTTTATGAAGGACGGGAAATTGGTTTGGTGGAGAGAGGCCGCAAAAGTACTCTGTCATCAGCTGCTTGATGCACATCAGCTGGCCTCTCTGCTGCTGTTGGGTCTGCTGGGACTCGAGGCCACGCTGGTGTCACGCTGGCCTCAGCAGACTCGGAGATTCAGGACTTCTCGCTGGGCGCAGCTCAGCTGCCGTCTGGCCTGGATGCTTGTGCTGCTGGAACTCACGTCTTTGCTACACTGCAAAACATTGCAGGACCCCTCAGCATTTCAGGATGCTCAGATTTCCCCTCCTGGCATCGTGCTTCCCCCCTCCCTGCCTACCTTCTCGTGTTATCTGAGGAAGATGTTATGGCTGGTGAATTCATGGCTGCATTACACCATCTTCTATGGTCAACCACAGAGGAAAAAGAGTTCTTATCATTAGACCTTTGTAAGAGGAGGAGAAATGGTTGTATTTATACAAAAACAAAATCTTATTTATAAAAACTTATTTTACAAGCCAGACTATGTAAGCTTTTCTGCGAATAATCTGTCATACAGACTATTTGATTTTAATTTATAAAACCAATAAAAAAAAATATACTAATGTAAAAATGAATGCTTTAAATGTTAATAAACATGAATTTGACTACAGAAAGCAAAGTAGAAGTTACACTAGGCCTTCTGTTCAGCTGGAACAGGAAATACAAGTGTTTCATACTTACAGTAGTCATAAATAGACAACTAATCAGTGACTAACCCATCATCTGAATTCCCATTTGCATAGCCACTTATCCAGTTCAGGAGCTTCAGAGTAAAATGAAAGTGATTTTTCAGAAACAGATCATCATTGAGGAAAATTAGCTTTATGAATGATCTGAGGAATTTGCTTTAAAAATTAATAACATTTTAATTTCCATAAATGACCTTTAATTTGACCTTTAATTTGAGTCCACCTCTCGCCCTATGACAGCTGAGGTAGGCTCCAGCTTATCCCAGCAACTCTGATAAGGATACAAGGAAAAGAGAATGGATGGACTTTTAATTTGTATCATATTTGCTTTATCTGGCATTTGGGGGAAAAAGCTGCATTGTGGAGTTTATTCAGGTTTTTCAGTACATTCTTTGTATCATATGTGGTACACTAGGCATCGAGGGGTTAATCTTTGGAATTTTTGTGTTTTATCTGTTACAGGCGGAGCCATGCACTAAAACATGCTTTATCTGCATCTGTTTGAGTCTTAATGGGACTATAATTGACAAAATTAATGTAATGTTATATTCAGTAAGAGTTAAAACATGTGACTATAACCATTAACTCATTAGGAAGCTCTTTACTGAGGTCACATATCAAATATGAATTAGTGTAATTTTCTCATAAACTTCTAAACAATTCTTCTTTTCTTTGTATTCAAAGTCGTCACACCCTGCTCGGCACGACGATTCAAAAAGAGTTCACATTTAAGCCGTTTCACTTTTCAGTAACCACATTTAATGCCCATCTTTTATGTACAGTGTTTTATGAACTGAGCAGAGGAACGTCTGACTGTCAGACATAAAAAGACTGTTTAATTCTTTTAAATGCAACTTTTCATGTGTAAACACAAACTAAAAGCAAGTTTAGTTTTTTTTAACATTACTTGGAGTAACACCTGAAATTTGCTTGGAGTTTAAAATGATGTATTGACATATATTACTAAAAAAACAAATACTTTTGGTACAACAAAATGTGTTGCAACAGGACAAAACATCCTTTAAATGGGAATCTGAACACACACGGCTTTCACACTTGATTTTTGAGAGGCTTATATGACATGATCAGCTTTACGTGCAAATGCGCGCTCACTTGTTGTCTCTCCCTTATTTAAACTGGCAGCCAGCCCAGGAAATGGTGTTAATACCAGAGTGCAACACAATAAAAGGTTTGCCGTGGTAAAACCGCACACTAGAGCTCATAACAGTCTTTTCTAAAAGGTTTCCAGTTCACTGCAGCTTTTCATCATTTCTTTTGTGCGGCAAAACGGAAAACAACAACAACAAAAACAACAAACTGGGATGGGTCACAAGGAAGCTCTAATGAATGGAAATGGCCTCAGTGTAATTTCCGTAATGTCTTCTATTGATTTAATTTGTTACTATTTGGATAGTACAAATGCGCACACGCTGATTGGAAAATAATTTTCCTAAACGATTTGATGGATGGTTAGTGAAATGTGGGTAACTTTGGGCAGGACCAAAGCCACAAACACTCAGCTTGGCAGGCAGGGCTGTATCAAGACATGATCTAACCAACCACCACAGTCATACCTGAACTCCTCACATTTGTCACAAAGCACATGAGAGATTCAAGATAACGACAGGTGCTTACATCTGGATAGAATCTGCGACATAACCACGTCACACACAGCAGTCAGTGCCGAGAAATATGTGCTCTGTCGCTGCCATACATGATGAAATTAAGGAAGTTCCAACCACAGAGAGGGGTGAACACATTACATGGTTCAAAGTTAATGTGAGCAGCAGCTTCCACGTACTTGTGACTGAATCCAGAGTTTGTTCTTGCAGTGTGCGGTGTGTCCAGCAGAAGGAAGCACAGAGCTGCTTGCTCTGCTTCTTTACATAATCCACTCCAAGGAGCTCCTGACACAGTGTAAAAGACTGAAGAGGATCGAGGAACCCTGCTTCTATGCTAACCTATTTACTACTGTGTTTGTGTGTATCAGTGTGTAGCTGCAAACTCAAGTGTTCCTGGAAGAAATCAATTAAAGCTGAAAAGCGAGGAACAGCTTAAGAAAGAGGGGCCTCGGTGGCCGCTTCCTTCCCGTGATGTTTGGCAGTGGTGGCCCTACACAGACTACTTTGGCATCGCAGCTGTCACTCACAGGGGAACAATGTGGGAGGTTACACTTTTAAAAATAACAACATGTCCTGTTTGTTCTCTCGAACGAGTCAAGGTTCATCTGCACTACAGGCTGTAAAGGAGAGACCGTGGTAACTGGGTCATTTCATCTCAAATCAACATGGGCCTTGTGCTCGACCGGTTTGCATCAAAGGTTTACGGACCGAAGTTTGTATGTCTGTAATGAGCCCTCTGACATTTAGACTTCATCTTCTCTCAGCTTTGATCTTTGATGTGTTGTCTTTCAATTTTAAATATAAGGCTGAAGTTGAAATTTTTCATACCTTGGGTATTTTCCTTCTCCTGTTCCTGTTTTCTCCCACTGCCTTTATCTGTAATAATAATGCGTCTGCTGTTTTGCCTCCGTACTTGTGGCCTGGGTTTCACTTCTTCTCTGATCCTGCTAACCATGATTCTCAGGAAGGCTGCCATGCTCCTCGAGTTTATCTACTCTTTTTTTTATGCTTAAAACTCTATCATGTGAAAGTCACCAACAACCTGCCTGTCGGCCACTTTAAAACTCTTTCTGTGTTTGACTTTTCCTAATTAGCAAATGGACCAAACCTGTATCCACTCATTGCCAACAGTCCTGATAGGACCTGATTTATTTGTCCTAACATTTCTTGAAGATGAGGTTGTGATACGTTCATCAAAAACATGTCATTTGTTACCAATGAAACAGTCAGTAACATATAACAGTACAGAATGGCCTCTTGTTTTGACATGTAGTTCAACAGCGCCCTCATTTGGGCTGTTTCATTTTTCCAGTGTCAAAGAAAGAAAAATCCATCAGTCCAGATCATTAAGCCACATGCTTTGTCACACTGTTGCAGCTATGATGTCTGTAAAGAAATCTATCAATTAATGTGCAGATTTTCGCCAACTGATTAAACTGACAGTAAGTTACAGTTTTACATGTTGTTAATCAGAATCAGAATCAGAATACTTTATTAATCCCGAAGGAAATTAGGGTTACAGCAGGCAGCGCGCTAATGGCGCATGCACACTCACAAAGGAACCTTCTGACCAACTTTACACAAACATCACATTGGGGAGACATGTCAGAAAGGTAGGCTGATAGGAAAAAAAACAACAAAATACATAACATGAGGTAAGAGGAGGAGAAAAAAAAACCACACTCAGACTGAGTGTGAATATAAATGTATATTAAAAAAAAAACAACAGCAAAAAAAGTTCATCATAGCCTACTTCTACCACCTGACGCCTTGTTCTCATTTATTCTGGTGAATCTGTGTGATGGCATGGATCTCTTCCTGTGGATGAGAAATCAGAAAGATAACGCATATAAAGGCTTTTAGGATAGTAAAGGTTGCAGACCTGTTCTAGACAGGTTAGCATGTCCATCCCTTGAGCTGTGACACACGTTCATTTCACTGTATTTAACTGATTTTTTTTTTTACCTGCAAACGTACTCACAATATACAGGAAAAGTATTTTTTCCTCCTTAATTCTGATGTATAAATAAAATATTTATAAACTGTTACATGTTTCCAGCAGAGATTTCTCAAGTTTCTGCTGCAGTTGCGTCTCCAGAATGTTTTCATAGCAGTGGTCATGTGGAGTGTCGCACCAAATACAGAATTTCCAGTTTTATTATAGTGTTGTCAAATACAGGTTACTTGACAAATATGTCAAAAAGAGAGACAAGAAATATATGCCTAGTTAATTTCCTGCTGTTAAAGATGATAACACTGAAAACCAAATAAGATTTTGAAATTCATAATAATCAGTTTTAAGCAGGAATAAATAAGAAGTTAATGTTTCAACTCATTGTAGGGTGTCGCTCTCGTTTGCTCACGTTTATTAGAATTAATACCAGCATAGGACAGTCTTGACAGCAGTGTTGGTAAAGTTACTTGAAAAAACTAATTAGTAACTAATTACTGATTACTTCTTTAAAAAGTAATCCCGCTACTTTACTGATTACTCATTTTCAAAAGTAATTAGTTACTTAGTAATTTTTTAAAAAACATGATACACAACGTGAATACGTAATAAAGCAACAGACCTTTCAGCCCAATTCTATTTTTTATTCATAATCCATCATATGAAATTGAATCAAATAGAAAACGTTTTATGAGTTTTAATCTTTTAATTTTACGCATTAAGCAAAGATTTAACTATATGAAACAGTTTTTGACTTGAAGAAATTGTTTAACATTTAAACTTATTTTCTGCACATTCTGCATATTCTGTTTACACTCTTTCAAATAGATGCAAGTAAAACACAGCAGAAAATAAATAAAATCAAAGATTCAGCGGCACTAAGTCCTGTCGCTCTTAAATCTATGTTCACCTGTTTAGCAGGAGTGGAGCAGGTGGAGGTTTGCCTGGTGTCGCAGTCATGTCCGCAGGGGGATCCGGGGGTTTCTCTGTGAATGTCACGTTCCCGTGGCGGCATGCTAGGCGCTCGCTCAGATTTGAAGTTTGATTTTTCGCTGTAGACAGAAGTTTTCTTCCCATGCAGAGTGTACAGTGTACGCTAATGTTATTTGTCACTTTTTACGGACTAAAACTTAAAGTAATGTAAGTACGGCCATGCTTTAAACTGCACGGTCGTACTCTCTCCATCACTCCATATTATCCATTGTTGATCTGCACACGTCTGTTGCTGCCACGAGCGTCGCACATGCTTACGTCACTGTCATGAGACACTCTCACAAACAAAATCATGAAGGTTTAGTAACGCAGTAACGCAGTAACGGAGTAACACAGCGTGCTTACGGGAAAGTAACAGTAATCTAATTACTTTTTTGCAATAGTAATCTCTTACACTACTCGTTACTTGAAAAAAGTAATCGGACGCCCATCTCCGCTTGCCAGTGGGGGGCCACTGGAGGGGGCAGCAAATCTTGGGTGGTGGCCAGTGCCCCCATTGCCCCCTCTTAATGGCACCCCTTCCGGCCCTAAAAAGCTGTTTATTGCACTGAGATAATTTTAACTAAGAGACAGCTATGCATGTAGGTTGCTTAATGAACAGCTGTATATACAGTATATACAACCGAACTTTAAATACAAAGCTTTGGTTATATTGTTTATGCTATTAGGATGAAGGACGTCCTTTTTTCATGTATCATTAGAGGTATTTATGGATTTTTACTGTTTCTAAGCTCAGCACTCAACACAGCTATGGTAACACAGTGCTTTTATCTATTGTATCACACAGTAAAGAGGGTTAAAATTAAACTAAATTCAATTATCCCCTGGAGCAATGCCAATTTTCCCCTTCAAGAAGACCATGTTTGGAAAAGAGCTGATACAGTCTTTGAGAGCTGACTTTTTACTCCCTTGAAATGAGGAACATCAGCCCATTATATCACAAAGACAAACAGCTCAGTCTGAACAGGTTGAGGTCAGTCTGGTCAGCCTGTCTGCCTCGCCTCTCAGTCTGGAGAAACGGGCACTCACCCATGGCTGCTCATGCTGCACCTATCAGTGCTGTGGGGTAAACAACTCCTCCTCGATCTCAAGCTGTAGTAGTTCTCGGAGGCCTCAGTTAAAGCCAGCGGCATTGATCTGGGCTCTGCCCAATCGAGTGTCTAATCAGGTCAGAGATTAATGCCGTCTCAGGGACTAAGGTCACACATGCACACAGGAGTAAAGGAGTAAAGCCCACTGTACTCCTGTTAACATCAGTCCAAAAAGAGCCTACAAAGCTCGAGACTCCTGTGTTATACTGCCTTGCTGCCTTTGTCCAGCCTTGTTGTCAGGGGAGAGGCATGTACGGCATGACGGGGCTACCCCTAAACCCTCCTGGAGCCTGTGAATGAGAGGATGGGCAGAAGCAAGGGAAGAAAAGCAAAGGAAATACACTCATCATTGCATTAAAGGAGCGTTGGACAGAAGGGTCCAAGAAGAAGAGGCCAGGGAGGGAGGGAAGGAGGCGGTGGTGGCAGTAATGGGGTCTTTGTTCTGGTTGGTGTGACTCACAAAGCCCTGGCCAGGGCCGCACAGCTTAGTTACCCTTACCAAACACAGAGAAGCAGGAGGGAGGAGTGCATATGGGTTTGTGTGATTGGGGTACGTTTTGGGGCTCTAGGTCGAGGTAATATAGGTCCAATACTCTGATTATTTACACATTTAATTTTATTAATACTGCTTTAGCATCCAGCCCCTCTGATGATGGCTGAATAAATTAAAGTGGATTTGGTGGTGGCAGATGAAAGTCACTGTAAGGATATATGTGAAAATGGCATTGTTTGCACTGTTTTACATGCCACTGTGGCTTATATTAGGCCTTGCCAAATTAATGGGATACCCTCTGGATGATTACATGAAGCTGTAGCTTGTTTAGGCTCACTATCTGGATTCAATTACAGTAGTCAAGATGTGAAACACCATTCAGGAAATATGCTCTTATCACACGGTGTGACTCACACTTCTTTAAGTGCTTGTTCTTCAACATCAGCAATTAAGACGGTTAAAGACATCTGGTGGTGTGCAAAGCATTGTGTGTCTGTGTGTGTGTGTGCGTCTCAGCTCAGTTTAGGCTTTAAGCAGGATGTCCTGTCCTCCCTGCTGCTATTGTGGAGCGGTCAGCCTGCCAGACGCTACTCCTAAAGACCACTTCCCCTCTGTCAAGCACCTCACTCTCTGTGTCTCTGTCACACAAAAACACATTGTTCACACGGACACACAAGCACACACATGCTCACATACTGTAGCGCCCCATGCCAGCCTGAACACAATGAAAACCTGGCCAACACCGCCCTGTCACCTGGTTAAAAATAACTCTTTTTGCAACAGATTATGGCTGTGTTTTAACAATAGCAGGACTTTGATCAGCCAAAATAGCACTACGCTGTTATTTTGAGGTATCACTCACCAGAGCTGACTGTTATGTTTTGGCTCCGTAAAGTTGCCAGGCACCCCGAAGATGTCACATCCATTTTTTTTATTGTGCTGTATTTATACTATATATAATAGGGGGGGGGGGGGGGGGCGGAAGACTGTACTCTCTCTGTCAGATCTGAGGTTTTACATATCAGGAGATAATTTTTAAAATCCAGGTCTCGAAATGATTTAAATACTACCTCAGATCGTTATTTAACAGTTAGCTGCGGTAAAGCAGAAGAAGTGTGTGAAGAACGAATTACGCCGCATGATTCAACAGCTTGTAGAACCACTTTTAGCAGAAAAACATGAAGTTTTCTCACAGTGTTGTGGAGGAATTTTGGCACACTTCAGTTCATCGAGGTCTGCGGTCGTTTGTTTATGCACAGATCTCTTCAGGTCCCACCGCAGCATTTCAATCATGGCGATGTATGGACTTTGACTGGGCTGTTGCAACATTTGGACTCTTTTTTTTCTTCTTCAGCCGTTCTGTTGTTGATTTGCTGGGCTCATCGTCCACTTACGTGACCCAGATTCAGCCAAGCTTCAGCTGTTGGACACATGGCCCCGTATTTGACCCTAGAATACTTTGTGGTTGACTAAATAGAATAGAATAGAATTCAACTTTATTGTCATTGCACATGCACAGGTACAGGGCAACGAAATGCAGTTTGCATCCATCCAGAAGTGCTTTAGCCATGATATAGATATATTACAAATATATATTAGCAATAATATAGATATGTAAGTATATGAAATGGGTCTATTATGGTATGTTATAATGTACACGGTATGAAGTATGTTATGAATATGCTATAACTATAAGTATGTACAGGCTGTAGTGAGTACAAGCTATGTACAGGCTATGAACAGGATATAAATATGAAAAACTATACAGAAATATGAGATATACAGCTATACAGAAATGTGAACTATGCAGGTTATAAACAGTTGTAGATTTAAAAATTATGGTATTGTACAGAATGATTATTTACACAGAACTATACAGTAGTGCAGTTAAGATAAGTAAGATATGTGGATAATTTCTACAGAGGCTCCATAAAGTGCTAGTGGTTGTGAGTGGTGGTTCAGTCCATGTTATTATTGTGTGTATGAGGGTACAGTTGTCCATTGTGTGTGTAGGTGGTTGTGTGTGTGTGTATGTCCAGTCCATGTGTTAACATGGGTCAGATGTCAGGAGGCAGAGTTCAGGAGTCTGACAGCTGTGGGGAAGAAGCTGTTCCGGTACCTTGGGATTTTAGTCCGGAGGCTCCTGTAGCGCCTCCCAGAGGGCACGAGGGTGAAGAGTCCATGTGATGGGTGACTGGGGTCTTTGCCTCCAAGGTACAGAGCTGCAAAACAACCACAAATCATCACCCCTCTGCCACCATGCTTGACAGTTGGTATGAGGTGTTTGTGTTGATATGCTATGTTTGGTTTTTGCCAATAGCGGCGCTTTGCATTATGGCCAAACATCTCCACTTTGGTCTTGTTTATCCAAAGAGCATTTTTCCAGATGTCTTGTGGTTTGTTCAGATGCATTTTAGCAAACCTAATGGATGCAACCATGTTCCTTTTAGAGAAGAGTCTTTTTCCTTGCAAACAAGCCGTTCCATCTTAATGTACTAATGTTTCTCACAGTAGAATGATAATAATAATGGATTGCATTTATATTGCGCTTTTCGGACCCCTCAAAGCGCTTTACAATTCCACTATTCATTCACTCGCACATTCACACACTGGTGGAGATCGTAGCCACAGCTGCCCCGGGGCAGACTGACAGAAGCGAGGCTGCCATATCGCGCCATTGGCCCCTCTGGCCATCACCAGTAGGCCGTAGGTGAAGTGTCTTGCCCAAGGACACAACGACCGAGACTGTCCAAGCCGGGGCTTGAACCGGCAACCTTCCGGTTACAGGACGAACTGCCAACTCTTTGAGCCACGATCGCTGATAGACTTCAGATTGTTTTGAAATGGGCTTGTAATCCATCCTAGATTGATGTGCAGGAACAGACCTGCTAAAGAAATAGATAGGCTGGGGAGAGTGAGGAGTTTTCATGTTCTCCCTGAGCCTGTGTTGGTTCTCTCTGGGTACTCTGGGTTCCTCCCAAACAGTTAGTGTGATCAGGTTAACTGGTGTTTCTAAATTGCTCGTAGGTGTGGTGGATGTGAGTGCTTGTTTGTCTCTCTGTGTTAGCCCTGTGACAGACAATTGAACAGTCCAGGGTGCACCCCGCCTTTCATCCTGTGGCAGATGGGATATCTATCTCCATTATTACAGCAGTTATCTTGTGGTTGAAATTTTTACTTCAATATAACTGCGATGTTATTATGAGGCAGCACTTACTCCTAGTGAATGTTTATGAATTGCTGCATCTTCAACAATATTTCAGACCGTTTGACATTTCTTCACCATAGATTGGTGCTACCTTATTAGAAATAATTCTGCACTGTAACTTGCACTGTTTTGAAACTAATTATTGACTGATGATGTTTTCAGGCAGCATGTAATTCCCTCAGAAATAGTCAGCAACCCAGGAACTCAGTTCATCTCCCAGGCATGAAAGACCTAATGTTCAGCACTCAGAGCCTCGGAGTTCAGCTCAGGTTTTCATTCTCAACATGTTGGTCAATCAGAGAGGCTAAACCCAGAACTAAAAACAGCTCTCTGCTGTGTAACCCCCCCCAAACCCCTCCTCCTGGTCCTCTCAACTGGTGTGGGTTGGGTATGCACATAACTCACTTACCTCCTCTGCTACTGGTTTTTTGCCCTTTGAACAATCTCTAGGGTACCAGCCTCCAACTTTTCCTTCCGGTGAATCCGACCTTGCCGTGCCATCTGTCCAACTCTAACGAGTAGGCAAATGTGGACCCAGACCCAGTTAATCGTTGTTGTGGTTTTCTCTGCATTATTGTTGGGTTCTCATCTTACAATATAAAGGGGGCTATAAATATGAGGTGACTGTTGTTGTTATTTGGAGTTATATAAAAAAAATGGAATTAAAAATATTGACAGAGAGCAAAAAACAAGAGGCAGCCAACATCAAAAAAATGAGCTTTGAATGTCCCTGGCAAACCTGGAAAACTATTCCTGAAAACTACTTGAGCAAATTAAAAGGAAGCTGTACTGAAGAATATAGATGATCATACCAAATATTGACTTGAACAATGAAGTTATACAAACTTTTTGTTAGTGCACTTCTGTTTATACCCGCACATCCTCCAATAAAATCTCTCCATCTTTATCTCATCCAAGCAAAATAAAAAAGAAAGACTTTTGTGATGGATCACTCTTGTGTGGCCCTCTCTCCTTGTCCTCTCCTTCTTCACAAATCTCTATTCACTCTCTCCCTCCTCCCCTCCTCTCCTTCTCACTGACCGAGGTACTATTGTCTCGTTTCCTGTCACCGTGCGGGCGGCTCTCCGCACGCGCACAGCAGGCGTGGCGGGTTGTGATGCGGTCACATTTGTAGCGGACGGACGGAGCGAGTCGTCAGGATTTGCGGCTCGCTTAAAAACCAGTGGTTTGCGCTGGTGGGTTACAGTTTAACTCGCGAGAGACTCTAAGGAAAGTAGTTTGCAGTCGGAGCAGCAGCAAAACCTTTAAGTTGGGAAATAAAAGAAGGTCTGGAGGGTTTTTTCGCCCCCTTTGACAGCTGCGCCGCTGCACCGACAAACATCAGTGACCGGGAGGTGAGCTGTCACCGTCCATTCAGCTGTCAGTAAGTTTGCTCTGCTTTGTCTTTAAGCTGCAATAGTTCCCTTTATAGCTGATGATAACCGATGATTTTGTCTCTAATGGAGAAAAAAACAAAACACCTTTTTATCGGGTTCTGGTTGTTTGAAGCTTCTGAAACCAGCAACATGTCTAACAGCTTTAACAAAGAAAACCTAAGCTGTGGATGGAGTGATGCAGCTGATAGAAATACCATTAGCATCTGTCTGTAATGCTCATTACTACAGATTTTTTGCAGTATGGATAGTATGAGTAGATTTTTGTGTATTTGTTGTGCATGTAACAGCCTCGTTAAATTACACTACGTCCAGCACCATATTTGTTCTTTTAGTTTTCTTTATTTTTAAAACATTTGATTAATAATTTTGTGTATATATTATCATAAAATAGTTAAATAATAAACAGGTCCAATACATTTTCTCAGGTCTCAATCAATACTCGAATTGGGATCATAGAAGAAGAAAACTAGCAAATGTTCACATTTATTAATAATAATAAAAAAGTTCTAATATTGACTTTTTTTTGACTGTTTCTGCTTTGATCTAAGTAACACCCAGAGGACTTCATGTACTGTTGTGAAGTAGTCAAGATGTCCGTTTATTACACCGCGCTGTGCGTCTCCTCGTCCTCCACCTTCAGCCCTGTGTGCTTTCATTCTTTCTAGCATGTGAGAGAAAGGAACAGCTGGATATGTGCTGAGCTCTGAACTCGATCTGTTGGTATCAGCGAGTCTCCAGAGGCCTGTTTCTGTCGCTGCTACGGGGGGAGACCCCGTAACCGTGCAGCTGTCCACGACCTGTGCGAGAAATCACAGACTCCAGGCTGAGAACCCTCAGCTGGACCACTGGCAATCCACAACATGCTCAAACCTTGGAAGTTCTCCTGACTTTTAAACAAGCTGTTCAGCTGCCAGATTCCCGGTTCTATAGGCTCTGCTGCATTTAAAGGCAACAACAGCTGACGGTGAATCAGGGACGCTGTCAGGGGTCCTGGGCCTGAGCCACGGCACACAGAAAAGCATAGTGTTAGTGTGTTTGTGTGGGAGAGAGAGAGGGAGGACTGGCACATTTAAAGTGTTTGCCTGTTTGTGCGTTCACATGTGGAGCCTTGTGCATATGTAAGCGTGCGTCTGGTGCAGACGGGTACAGTAGGGGTATTGTAAAGGCTGATGGAGGCACAGGACAGTGCTGATGGACTAGTGTACGCTTTACTCCATCGAACTTGAAAATCCATATTTGATATGTTCGTCTTTATTTATCAACACAGCCTGAACTCTCATCACTTTGTACGTGCGTTGGAGAGTCTGTTGAGAGCACCTCACTGCTTGTTTAGTGTAATTGCATAACCCAGATTTAGCTCTTGTCGGGTTATTTAACTGGGTGGGAAAGCATGGGTACATTTCCATGGAAGACCAAAAAAAGAAAGTTAGAATTAGAGTTTTAGGTGAAGCTTGAAAAATGATGGATGCAGGAATCGCTTTAAAATGCCAAATTTTCTGTTTTTAATTGGACACAAAGTGTGATGACATCACAGAGGTTTGCTTTTAACTGACTTTAGAAACCTTAGAAACCAACATCATACAGCTGCACTGCTTATGAAACTTAAAATAATGTGTTAACGTGAACTGAATCACTCAGCAGTTAAAGGTTTGTAGTTCTGCTCGGTGACGTCACCTCTTTCTCAGTGTAAAGCGTTGTTTAGTTTGCCACATTTGTAATACTTTGTAAGGAAAGTTACTCTTATTTTGTGTAGCAATTTCATGCCCATGTTCTTTTACATGGAAATGCTTCTTTCCTCTAACTTACTTCCACTCGAACACTGTGATTCACTGGAAATCATTACCCCAATCCAAATAATGAATTTGTTGTGGATGTGGCAGAGATAAGATAGTTACCACTCTCCAACACATTTCCATCTGCCTACTTCCTGTTCTGACCTCACACATTCAGATTTAGCATCGAGTAAACAACTTGGGAACACATTGTCTGGAACAATATCAGATCAGTGTAATTGTTAATGTTTGACAAAACTATTGTATTTCACCCCACAGCAGTGCTCTGTGATGGTGGGAGCCGCTCTCAGCTGCTCTTTCCACCACGCTGGGTTATTTACTTCTTCCAGCTGGAGTTCAGCCATACATTCATTTTACGTTGCACTCTTTGACTCTGGTTCATGGACATAAATGGAATTTAAAGGAAATATGTAGATATCCCACTACAGTACATATTCCGGTCTCTAGCTATGTTATCTCACACAGTCCTGAAAGCAGCTAGAATGGTGAAATAGTTATATATTCAGTAATTTTGTTCACTTCCTCTGATTAGACACTGCTGTGAAAGGCCAATATCTGTTCAGATAGAAGCAGTTTCACAGCATACTGACATAATGTGTCTGCACCCTCAGTTTTTGTTTTATCTTATCTTTGATATGAAAGATTACTGGGATTACATACAAGACTTCATGAAAAGTAGCGTGGTTATTCATTCAATATTCTCTCTTTTTATGGGCGTAAAGTTTCCCAGTCTGTATATGTGCACTTTTAAATGGTATATCCCAATTTTGTAACTGTTATAGCAAATAATTACATATAAATCCCGTGAATTAATTGAATTGACCCATTATTAGCGTTACATTTATGAGAGAAATTGATACTCGGATGCTAATCGATACTGAAACTTACCATCCGATTGACACTATTGACACTACGCTAACCGTGCCGTGTTCACCTCTTCCTGTGGAAACAACTCCGCACAGCACTGCAGCAGGGAGGCAGAGGCTGAACTTGTGACCTGCAGTTGACATTAACAGCACTGGAGAAGAATTTCTGCAGAGGTTCCACTTCAGCAGCATTGATGTCTTTATGTTATCAGCTAGCCAATAGTGTGAATTTAACAAGACGTCACAGTTATTTGTGTCTAAAAGGTTATTTTCCTCCTAAACGGACTGAAGCAGAGAAAAGTCGACCAGCAACTAGAGAGAAACATTCACAACCTACCTTACTAACTCTACTCGATCAGCTACAAATGTAGTAGTGCCAGATAACAATATATAATAATCATGCAGTTCAAGATTCAAGTTTACTATTTTCGTTTTGGCATATTTCACGGATAAGTGCCTTTCAGAATTAAAATATAAAATGTGATACCTGATCACGAGCGACTCCATGATTCCCGATCCTGTCACATACAAACATGACCAAATCTTAGGACTGTATCAATACGTACATATAGATGGTTTTGGATGGATAATCCATGTAGTTTTGTTTGTATCTTGTTTCTTTTAAATACTTGGCTCTATCTGGTAGTTTCTTCAGAATTGTACACTTGAGATTCAGTTGTAGAAACACGGAGTAATACATTTCAACCAGCCATATTCCTAAAATGAAATCTGCATCATGTTCAGTTGTACCACATTTTCTGGAGAACTAGAGTGGTTTTGTAATGAGGAAGTGACTAAGTGCTTTTTCCTTCTATCTCCACAGGAGGACTGACGATGACTCCGAGGGGGCTTGACTGGTGGATCCCCTGCTGACATCTTTGATCCCCAGATTTCCGCTCTAAAACACCCCCGTTTCCCGACAGCTTTTGAGCTGTTGTGCACCCTTTTATTATATATTTTTTGGAGCCCCCCCCTCTGCGGCTGAGCTCTCAACATGGCTAGCCTGGTGATCAACGAGACCGGAATGGTGGACTGTGGGATTGACGACTCCTTCAAGTACAACTTGTACTCTGCGGTTTACAGCGTGGTCTTTGTGTCGGGCCTGATAACCAACTGTGCCGCACTCTTTGTGTTCTGTTTCCGGATGAAGATGCAGAACGAGACCACGATGTTTATGACCAACTTAGCATTATCTGATTTAGTGTTTGTTTTCACGTTGCCGTTCAAGGTCTTCTACAACGTGAACCGCAACTGGCCTTTTGGAGATGGACTGTGTAAGGTTTCGGGAACAGCCTTCATCACTAACATCTATGGCAGCATGCTCTTCCTCACCTGCATCAGCGTGGACCGCTTCCTGGCGATAGTCTATCCGTTCCGTTCACGCGGCATCCGGACGCGGAGGAACGCGGCACTGATGTGCGCCGCCGTGTGGCTCACCATCGTGGGAGGAGGCATTTCGGTGACCTTCTTCTCTACCATCAACAGCCGACACAAAGCCACCACATGCTTCGAGGGCTTTTCCAAGAACACCTGGAAGACCTACCTGTCTAAAATCACAATTTTTATCGAGGTGAATCGAGACGCACAACATACAGATGACTTTGTTTTTTTATTACAATAACCAAGACGTAGAATTAAGGTGTAATTTTCATAATGTTTTTATTATTATTATTTTTCCAGATTGTTGGTTTCCTCCTCCCGCTCTTGGCCAATTTAATATGCTCCTCGCTGGTTCTGCGGACGCTGCGTCGCCCCGTGACTGCTGGTCACGGCTGTGACAGTAAGAAACGCGTCCTGCGGATGATCCTTGTCCATCTTGGCATCTTCATCATCTGCTTCGTCCCGTACAACTCTATCCTCTTCCTGTATGCCCTGGTGCGAACCCAGGCCCTGGCTAACTGCACTGTGGAGCGCTTTGTCCGAACACTTTACCCCATCACTCTATGTCTGGCCAGTCTCAACTGCTGCCTGGATCCTGTGGTGTACTACTTCACCTCGGAGAGCTTCCAGAAGAGCCTGACCAAGGGAGGCAAAGGGTCTGGTTCTCGACCTGAGAGCATGCCCCGCAGTGACACGGAGACTAAGGACACAGCGACCGCTGTCCCAAGCGACACCCACACTCTGACCAGCAACGGAAAAGAGACAAAGATCACTGAAATTCAATTGTGACTCAAGAAAGAAGGAGAAGAAGGACAGGGTGGATTTGACTGCAACTCCTGAATTTAACAAATATAACAATCACTTGTTTGGTCCTGAAAATGGAAAACACATAACTCACCAGATTAGTTAAGTCCTGAGGTAAGTCCTGAGGCATGGCCTGGGCTTTATGGATTAACCCGGCACCAGGGATCAGAGGAATGTATCTGTGGTTTTTATGAGCGATCGCTACAGGGACCAGAGATCCAACTACACTGGGACTATTGCAATAATCCAGAGACTCAAAGTGGGTCTATAAGAGATTCTGACATGTCATTGATCAAACATAAGACATGCACACTTCCACTGGACTCTGAAGAAGATGATGTCCATCCACATGCTGTTTAGTACTTGTGTAACACAACAGTTCCTTAAGTATTATTGTTATAAAGCTCAAGCTTTCACAGTGCATTATATCACTGTGGTGTGTTACTAGTAATGCTACTGTGTAACACAGCATTGTGTTGACCTGCTGAGTCAAATGTATCTCATCATGTTGAAGACTGAGGCCAGTAAATGTCTGTTTTTGAATTGCATTCATTATTTCTTTGCTCCGGTCTTGTGATTGTCCTCACAGTCAAACCTGCTCTGAGCTGCTCTTTGTCAGCGAGCCTGTACATTTGAACTTGTGCGGGAGTTTTTCTACTCCAGCTTCTTGGTTTTTCACCAAGCAGCCAGTGTGAGCTTGTCCTCAGCGCAGAGGGCAGCTCTGATTTAGTTGAGGACCTCGGCCTGTGTGCTGTGTCACAGGCCAAATGCTTATTATGACTGGAGCAATGGTCCATTGTTTGCCTCTGAATGAGGTCTCTCTGTCTTAATCCGGCCTTAGACTGCAGATCTGCTCAAAGTCTCTTACACACAGCAATGTGCAAACACTCCAAGTACAGATGAACGCCTTTAGCTGTTTACCCAAAATCATGGATTTAAACTGCATGGAGCACAAAACACTTGTGTGTCAGCAGATTTGGATGTTTGAGTGTTGCTGAATTTCCATGTATAAAATGCAGAAACGTGCAGAATTTGTCCAATCTTTATCATAAAGTCCGAAGAGGATGCACAATCCGGTCAGAGCAGCATCTGCAACAGCAAAATAAATCGATTTTGCAGCTGAATCTGTGAAGAAGCTTCTGAATCAAGTTAAACTTTGGTCAAGTTTGGCATCTGAAGATGGAGGAACCACCTGTAGCTTAACTGCTCTACATTAAACTTGATTTATACTTCTGTGGGAAATCTACATAGTAACAGTAAACTCCTTTTATCCCCACACCTCAGCCTTATGTGGTATGCATCAACCTGACGTTTAGTTACATTTCTCTGGATGTACACAGCAGGTTATTTAGAAGATTTCGGCATAAGGTTAAAATGAAGTTTCGGTTGTTGCATAAGTTACAATGTAGATCTGACGCAGAAGTATTCATACACGTGTAGGACACATGAGTTGAGGTCAGCTGTGAGGCAGGAATCAATAACACAAGCAGATGCAGAATTAACAGTGAAATTTCCTGTTATCAACCGAGCTACAAGTTTGGGTTGGATTGCTGGATTGTTTGGAGGGCTTTATTTAATCTTCAAACCTTGGAATTATAAACGGTCCAGAGAGTAAACAACACAGTGTAGAGCAACCAGCTGTGTTGCTGAACTCTACCGTCTTCCAACCCAGCGAGTTTCAGTAGTTCAACAAGTAGTCCCTATGCCACCATGCTTGAAGCACCACCTCGTGTTTGGTCATTAAAGCATAAACTGTAGAGCCGAGGATGACAGCAGGCTCGCAGCTTCTCTCTGTGTACTTACAGCCCCCTGCTGGAGAAGCTCAATAAATTCTCTTGGGGTCATTACACTCAATGTAGGTACAAGTTTAGTTTTTTCTATTCCTTTACTAAGCACTACAACTTTTGCTTTCCATTGCCTTAGTTGGCAATGTAACAGAGTATACCTGCTTCATTGGTATGCACAGTGAGAAATAAGGGTGTGGGGGGGGGGGGGGGGTGCGTCTGGTTGTGTGAATGATGGGAGCATTTAGCAGCAGAACGACAGAGGGGCAGCAGTCTTTGGATTCTCAGATTTGGGGTCAAGGGTAGCAGGAGGAGAGAAGAAAACCAGGAAATAAGAACAGTGGGAGTGTAGAGGTATGCATGAGCTTCACCCCCCGAGTGGTTCATTCCAAGAGTGTTGCGTCACTTTTTTTCCATTTTTTTGAACAGATAACAGTCAGATGTTTACCGTTCGAGCACGTCTGTTAAAGAAACAGTCTGCCCTAAATCTAGAAGAGAAAAATGCACATGGCTCAGTCATTTATGACCAGTGGCTTGTCCTGACATCTAGTGGCAACAAGTTGGAAGAACAGCAATTTTTAATTTGAGACAGACTGACCACAGACCACGTTCCACGTTTGCTGATTATTTTCCTGTTTTGGGCTTTATAGTCACCTGTTTGTCAGCCCTGTAGAAGTCTCAGAGAAGCCATAAAGCAGCTGGGGCAAGCATGGGAAGTGTTATCAAGTTATTTTCTCTGGGTGTGGCCTCATGCTGTGAAAGTAACAGGATGGCGAGTGTATGTCATAAAGCTGAAGCGTGGTTAAACATTTCTACAGCACGTGAAGGCTTTCCTTCTTTTTTTTCTCTAGGCCTCGTGAACGAAAACCATAACCACAAGAACAAAGCCTAAAAGCTACTGCTCATTGTCAGAGGACACACAAATGCAGTTTTTTTATTTAATTTTTCTTTTTAATTTTTAGAGGACTAGGAGCCAGGTAACCTACATTTTGCTGAATAAATACTATGATTTAAAAACGGAAGTACGGAATCTGAACGGGGAAGCAGATGAGTGCAGTTATTTTGGTCACAACGGCTGTCAGTGAACTGAGACAACTTTTACACCGTCAGTGTTGCACTGTAGATGTATTTAAATACAGACTGCAAAGAAGAGAAGCTAAAGAAGAGGGCTGATTTCCTCGGGATCTGCTGCGTCTGCGGACCAGATCACCTTTGAAAACATCTTTTGAAAATCTTCAGAAATTTCTGAGGTAAGAAAAACAAGCATGTGTCTGCATCTGCCTGTGCTCTTTCAGCATAACCTCTTTTCCTGCTGCCATTTGGTTTAACCACATGTGTGTCCAACTCTGCTCGTCTTAGCTCTTACGTGCGTTGCTAAGCACTAGTGACGACGTCGCAAACTGCAGAAAAACACTCAAACGCAATAGGGCAGAGCTTCCCCTTCCCTTCAAAACTGGCAGCTAGTTGAGTCAGAGAACAAGTGACACCAGATCCCGCCACCTCCAGCAAACACTCTCATATCACATCACCATCAGCTTCATGCTGTCTTCACCTGCAGTGCGCTGACAGATTCTTCTTTCGGCATCTGTTGACTCCTTTTTCTGCTGCACAGCGCGAGGACTTTGTAGAAGGTGTGCGCGATGCTCCACGCGGTCGCTCCTGGCTCTGACCTCGACCTTCTGCCTATACGGGTGATTTAGAGGCACAAGAAACGAGGTATTGACACAGTGTTTGTTTGTGTAGACATGTCTGTGAGGGCGTCATGCTGCTGTGCCCTGCGGTCAGTCATGCTTTGAATATTGCTGATGTTAACGGACTGTTATTAGTGCTTTCACTTTGCATTTAATCTTAAATCTGGAAATGTACATGTGTCGCCGTGTGCATACGAAAGCTTTTGTGTCACAAGATATAAAGACTTTGAAATTTCTGATACGCTGAAAAAAAAAAGTTATCGTTATTGTTGTTTTTGTTTCGATGTTGGCTAAAGCGAATCACCAGTTACTGTATCACCAATATTTAATCATATCAACTTGATATTTTATGTTAGCACGTTTAACAGCTATAAGAAACTCTTTACACGTGTTTCATGGTGTGTCATGAAAATGAATTCTCGGTTTCTGTAATTTCCTTAAGCACAACTCCTCAGATAGTATTACACAACTCTTTATCGTACAGGCATCATCAGGGAGCTTTTTTAAACTGAGAGTCTCAGCAGCTGTCAGACAAGTCTAAACAGGCCTGAATCTGGTGAAGCAGTTTAAAAAACGACCACTATTACTGTGTTCCCCTCGTGGGCCTAGTGTAGGAAAGGGTGCGGACTTATAATGATGTTAGAGGAAGGATGATCCTCCCGTGATAAGCAGAGCCAGTCCCCGATCTTTCTTCCGGTCACTTCCTGCTGCCGTCCTAAGCAGTTTTTGATTTATTTTCACTTTAACAGCTTTTTCATGGCGTTCTCATATAAAAACACATAATTTAAACAATTAACCATCACACAAGAATGGGGAGAAAAATCTTAACTGAATCATTTTTTTTTTCATATTAGCTTGGCTGTGATGACCAAAATTACTTCATATAGAAAATTGTTGTAATTTTGCTATATGCCATTAGTGCAAGCCTTTTCTGTGTTTTGCTGGCTGCTGCTTTATGACACCTTGTTTTTATCTGGGTCTGCAGCTTACCAGTCCAATAGACTTTATGGCACTTATCTCCAGAGAGCAGCTACATCTGCTTCAAAATCTGTTTAGAAATTCCCACAAACAAGCCCCAAAGAAGAAAGGTGGGGATATCCTGACTGATCAGTAAGGAACAAATATAGTGAAGGAAGACTGATATTTCTACTTGTAGCAATTTATTTTTAGCTGATCTAAGAGGACACACCTCCCTCTGCCTTTCCATGTGCACACTGAGGTGAAACGAGGAGTAGCACATAGGATAGAGCAGGTGTTGATGTTGCAGCATGAAAGGGATCGCTGAGGTGGGTTGCAAAGTGGCTAACAGATTCAAATAGCATGAAATGAATGCCCCGGTTGATTTTCAAGCAAAAGCCAAACTCTTAAATTTTTTTCCTGTAGTGCTAATGACATCATCGGGATGATGATGTCAGGAGCAACAGCAACGAATGAAAGTGGATGAACTGAATTCATGGAATGCCCCTTTAATGAGTTGTTAACATTCACTTTTAGACTCAATGATTACATCATCTCATCTAAATACACTTGATACTTTTTTACATATAGACGTTTGCAGTCATTCAGTTCTCTCACCCCAACCGGTCACCGCAGATGGCCCCGCCCCTCCCTGAGCCTGGTTCTGTTGGAGGTTTCTTCCTGTTAAAAGGGAGTTTTTCCTTCCCACTGTCACCAATGTGCTTGCTCTAAAGGGGTCATATGATTGTTGGGTTTTTCTCTGTATCTATTATTGTACGATCTACTGTACAATATAAAGCGTCTTGAGGCGACTGCTGTTGTGATTTGGCGCTATATAAATAAAATTGAATTGAATTGGATTTGAATTAAACCAGTATGCAGTTTTTTTGCAGTTGCTCTTGTTTTTTGGAGCATTTCTGTGTTAAACTGGGTTTAAAGCTACAAAGTATGTGTCACACTGCAGGAGGCTTCACACCTGCCAAAGTGAAAATGTAGGTTCACCGTTGACTGTTGCTCTGGCAGCTGCTGATTCCAGTTTTCAAAGCAAACTTTTAGTTTCAACTTTCGCAACAACATAACGGGAAACATGAAGCACTGTTCAGCTTTTTTCTTTCCACGCGCAGGCTACAAGATTTTTATTAAGGGCAAATTATGAAAATAAAGATAAAGCGCAACGTGTATGTGCATCGGATGTTTCACAAGTTCTCCTCTGCCTTTCAGCTGTCAAAGGTACTTCAGCAAAAAAAAATTATGATCAAAGGAAAGGCACGCTTGGTTATATCATCGGTGTCACTGTGAGGGAAAAAGAAATATGGTCACCAATATGATTGAATGCAACTACAATGAAACGGTCTGGAATCAGAAAATGGACGTGATATACACCTACTTCTACCTGATACTCTTCATACCCGGGCTGCTGCTCAACACCACTGCACTCTGGGTCCTCCTCAGATACATCAGGTAACACTCATACAAGTTCACACCTTTAGATTTTCAGGTATGTTTTCACTAACTCTCTCTGTATGTGCCGTTTAACAGCAAGAAGACCAAGGCGGTGATCTTCATGATAAACCTGGCGATCGCAGACCTGGCCCACATCCTCTCTCTGCCCCTCAGGATCTATTATTATTTCACGCACACCTGGCCCTTTGGACGCGGTCTCTGCTTGTTCTGCTTCTACCTGAAATATCTCAACATGTACGCCGCTATAATGTTCCTGGTAAGCAGGCAGTTTAGGGAAAGCAAGCCTTGAATTTCCTGATAATGCTCATCACAGGGAACAAGGATAATCAAATGAGATCTTTCTAGTTTTCATTACATTTAAAATCAGTCAAATGTCAGTACAAAGCACTTTTGTTGTTGTTTTTGTCTTAAAAATTAAACTCCAAAGCAGAAAGTGATTTGAATGAAAGCCTCTGTCTTCCTTCTTGGAACTGCTTTGCTTCCTGTGCCTCAGAATAAATAACAAAGTAGCTTCTTTTCATTTCTCTCTGATTTCAGGTGTGCATCAGCATGCAGAGGTGTCTGTTCCTGCAGAAGCCGTTCACGGCTCGAAGGTGGCGGCGTCGCTATGACCTGCTGATCAGCTTTGTAGTGTGGGTTGTGGTTGGTCTGAGCTGCTCTCCCTTTATCCTGATGCGGAGTAGCAACAACAGTAGCAAAAATGAAGTGGCATTAAACAGCACCCATGCCCAGTTTCCCTTAGGTGTCACCAAACAGAGTTTAGACTCCAACGCCACTTCGGCGGGCTGTTTTAAAGACTTGCCCATGCGCCAACCTCCTCTCTCGTTGACGATCACCATGCTGGTCTTTCTTGAGGCGTGTGGTTTCCTAATCCCTCTAGCATGCATGTCATACAGCACCGTCCGCATCTTCTGGTCACTCAAGGAGAAGCAGATCCAGGATCAGCACAACTCCTTCAACTCCTCAGCACGCAGCCGCCTCCACTCAGTCACCTCCAACTGCCAGGCGGAGAAACCGAATGAAAAGCACACAAATGGCGAGAAGCGGCGTGCTCTGCGGATGGTGGTGGGCTGCTTCATTCTCTTTTTGTTCTGCTTCGCTCCGTACCACCTCAACTTCGCGCTCTACCTGATGGTGAAGCAGAGTATCGTGTCCAGCTGCACCGTCAGAAGGGTGGTGCTCCAGTTTCACCCAGTGTCTCTGTGCATGGCGGGCCTGAGCTGCTGCTTCAACCCCATCCTTTATTACTTTCTTACAGCCGAGTTTAGGATGCACCTCAAAAGGCGCACCTCCTCCTTCTCGTCCTCCATCTCCTCCCCGACCACATCACCGACCCAGTGTCCTTTGCAGAGCAGACTCATGAGCACCTCCTCATACAGGGAGTAGCATTGCTCAGAGGAAAAGTCCATGAAGGATTCTGTTGAACTTTAAAGCCGACTGACACCGGGTCCAAGCTGGATATGATCAGCTGACATGTTGCAGCTGTCTGAACACAAACAACCCAAAAGACATTGACCTGAGTTGTGTGAAGCCCGCCTCCTCTAAAGCAAGCAGAAAACACCCTCCAACATGCAGTATCGTAAACGCTGCCCAATGTTTCAGTTTGTGTGTATAAAACTTGATATAAGCTATGTAATAAAAGCTGTATGTGAAATGCACTCCCATTAAAAGCTTTAAGTCTCATCTCTGGCTCTGATGTTTGTTTCTTCACTGCGAGTTGGACTTTTTTTCTTTCAGGTAAAATGTGAAAACAGGTGCCAGCTCATTTTTGCTTCACTTCCTCTCAGAATGCAAAGTGGTGAAGGCAGTTGGCAGCAGTTACAGCAGCTCTGAAACCAGTAACTGTCAGGCGCCCCCCCACCCACCCATCTGTACAGGCCAAGCCTGAGCCAACTCTGAGTCTACATCAGCCCCCAGACGCACAAATGCAGCCCACCTAAGGAAATCTACCAAGAATGAATCATCCACCAAAATGCACCTGCCTCTTGTTTCTCTGTTCTCACACGCATCAAAGTGTAGCGTTTGCTTTCTGACAGTGTCACATTGTAACTTGTGAAAGTTTGCGTCGTGGCTTTGGTGTAAATATTTATTTTTGATTGATTTTTTTTGATGTCCTGTCAATAAAACAAAAAAAGTGCGTGTTGACGTGTTGACTTTGTCCACAAGGAAATGGCAACTAAGAGTGTAATAGCAGAAGTGTCAAAAGAAAATTCTTGTAAACCACACCCCTACGCTCACAGGAAGCCCTCTGTGTGTGTGTCTGTGTGTGTGTGTGTGTGCGCGCTAAAATCCCCAGAACAGCAGACACACAGACGGGCGACACACATGCAACGAGTGATAGATAAGAAATCAAAACAGGAAAGAGTACGAGTGAAGACAAAAGTTAATGGATATGAAAGATAGATAGAGAGGTAGAATGAAAGAGAGAGGCAGAGAGAGAGAAAGAGGCGGGACACTGAAATTAAAGAGTGTTAGAGGAGGAGAAAGGAGGATGGAGTTTTTCATCTGACGCCTCGGTCTTATCAGCTTTTCGTTTCTCCAGCATCTTTAAAGACAGAGGTGAGAGGTTGATTATTAATTGCTAATAATGTTCAGAAGTGTTCGGAGAAAGTAGCGAGTGTGTGGGGGTTTGTGTGTGGATGCTTTCTATGTGGAGTCATGGCTCATGGGGGACCTTGTCTGTTTCTCCAGTGTGTGGAATGCCTGTTATGTTGAAGTGCGTGTGTGTGTGTGAGGGCCAGTATTGGGGTGTCTGGTCTTTATGTGTCAGTGGACTTCCTGGAGATCACGGCATATTTTCTTGTGTATCTGAACAGGGCACACACACGTGGAGGGACCCCGATGCTCACCGGCAGCGTTTTTGGTTCTGAAACACGAGGTCAGATCTTCAGAAAGCTGCTTACATGCCAGCAGCCCACAGACGGAGGTGAATCACAGCAGATGAGATTATGTGTTTCCACTGGCAAGACCTGATGAAAACTACTGAGTCCTAAGGTAGGGGAGCAGCACTTGCCTTTTCTTTTTAGCTTTATCTTTTTAAAAACAGCTCACTTCTCTCGGTTAGATGGAAATTTCAGCTTGATCTCGACGCTCGTTACCGTAAACATGTTACTTTCACAACAGATGGTCTCGGTTTGACTCCTGTACATACATGTTAAAGCCTCTACTGCGAGAAGGAAACGAGAGCTTGTCACAGATTGGCCTTTTGCACATCATACAAATCAACACACAGCCTTGGAAGGAAGCACATGGTACGTGCATAAGTGAGAGTAATAAGTGGAGAATCCTTTTCAAACAGTAACACACAGGTCAGCGGTCACTGAGTTAAAAGGCAGTCCGAGGGCTGACGGTCTACTGGGGCCTCGGCCTGAGCATAAAAGGCAGTCAGGGAGCTGAGAAGCAGTCCAAGCTTAGCATACCCCCCCTTTTTACAAATAAAATTCCACTGTTTGTTTGTGTATGATTGTGAGGAGTTAAGTTCAGGCCCAAATACTACTTTATACATTTACACTGGTACATCCCAGGCAGGGATCGCTGTTTACACTCCGCTACATTTACTTACACACTGCTAAAGGTACAAGTTACTAAACAGGTCATTATCAAAAGACTGCTGCCTAAACTTCTTTGGCTTGTAACCGCTTACAAAAACAAGGAGTACAAACTAACAAAAAAAAGTGTAAATGTCTTAGATAAATAGCTTTAACATTGAAGAAAGTAAAAATATATTCCCAAATAAAGGTTTTTTGTTTTTTTCTAAAAAGGTCCACCCTATTAATCATTTTACTCCAACGCAGAATTTATCTCGTGACTCTTTAGGGGAGGGCAGACACACGGGTGAGAAGGCAATACTCAAACCGTGTCATCTTTTTACTGTTGCAGCTGAAACAGCAGTGCAATGCTAGCAGCCAAATGTATGCATTCAAATGTAGTCAAATGTGCCACTATATTTAGTCATTTCCCTGTAAAGAAATGTGGCGTTCTTTTAGTTAAGCAACAGGAACGCGAATATCGTGTATAAAAACCTGCTGAGGGAGCCCATAAAGAGAACTAGGAGCAGTTAGTTAACCACTGTTTGTCTTGTGTTTGGCAAGTGCCATTTCCCCCTCACGCACGAAAATAGCTACACAATTTTTGCTGCGTGTTTTGAGTATAGTAGGTGTAAAAAACAAAACAAAAAATGCTTTTCTGAACAGTTTACGTGGCAGTAAGTTTCTTGTCAAATATGAACAATATTTTACTGGCTGATTTGCATTTTCACATCGATAAAATGGTTCATAAATGATCCTGAGATGTCCTGAAACTGGTTAAAGTAGGTCTAATATGCTTTGCTAACATTCTGCCATACATATATAGTGTTCTCATAGTGCTAAACAAGGCCAAAGTTCCAAATAATGACATCAGAGTATGCATTACTAATCCCTGTGAGTCAAAGTTCAGGCTTCAGAATACTCTAAACACAGTTTCTGTTCTTTTTTTCACTGCTTTTTGCTCTGGATGATGTCACTTAAAAATATCCCAATGCGGTTAGCACAGCAGCTCCACCCACCAGCTATTCAAACCTTTTGGTTGCAAGGAGCAGCCAATCAGAAGAAAGCTAGCTTAAAGAGAGGGGGAAGGGAGGAAGACAGTGTATGATTTAAGGGTCCACATGATAAACATTGTCCCTTTTAAACTGATAGAGGATTAATGTACTAATGGAGGCCAGAAATAAACACATGGAGATGTTTATTTGAGCATAGCAGGTGTCTGGGTACTAGGTATGTGGAAGATCACAACACCACATCGTTCCTGGGTTTGCTAGGGTCTAATAAGTCTCATTAGAAATAAGATAACAAGAAACAAAAGCTGATCAAAAAGAGGATGACAACAGTAAGTAAAAAAACATAATTTTAAACTGGTTTATACGCACTAAAGTTTATAGCTGTGGGTGTGTGCACCTATAGGCTGTTCAGTCCCTAACATTACTATTTCCATTTGAACCGAAAGCATTTGAAGATAATCTAAGTTGAAGGTCATCTAAAAGCTTTAAAATTTCATCTCTGTTACTTTCATTTTCTGCTCTGTGTGTGTGTCACAAAGAAGGAGGGAAAAAAAGAAGCGCGTTACAGGCGTCACCTACATCGAAAAACCACCCGCGGTGCTGCTCCTCATCTCAAAGTGCTCTTTAGTGACAGGTTTTTCCTTGAGCTGGGCTGTTAACCAGTTGCCTGGTCTGCCTGCGCTAACCACGCTAGTTTCACTTTGATGCCTTGCGCCGTAGTTATTTCACACAGACTCAGTGCAGGCACCATAATGCTCGGCAGTGAAGCAGCACGTGGGGGATTTTACCGACTTCTCTGCGGGTTTGCACGCTTGCTGTAAAGGGCACTGCAAAAACACAGCTATCAAGGATCATTGATTAATTACGTTATTCATAAAAACACATGGGAGATTATAGCTGGCAGGTGCTGCCGCCGAGCACAATGTCATCTGTGTCTCATCTAAAAAGGTTCCTTCTCCAATTCTGATGGCTATCTATGCAACATGCAAAACAGTAACTTTAATATCCCTAGGCTGCACTAGGCGAAAGATAAAGCAGTTAAAACTCAACTGCGTCGCTGTCAAGAGCTGATTTGTACTACAGTGTGTGAGAAAACAGGCAGAGACAGAACCTCTTGGTGTGAGGTGACAGCACAGAAACCTGTAGTTGTTTTTCTTCCTCTTTCTGGTAACGCTTTCCACCTCCGACTACACTAACTTAACTTACTTTTCTTTCCTCTACCAGACCACCAGACTCTTTGGGGATCGCAGAGAAGCCTGGAGGACACATCAGCGCTGGACAAAAACTTAAAACAAAAGACACTCTTCCTCTGTCTGACATGCCGCAGAGAGTACCAGCTGCACGGGCTGCAGCATGATGTAACCAGCGGCATGGATGCTCAAACCAACCCGTCACCGGACTACAAGCAGCTCTGCTGATACAAGCTTCCTGCTGGTTTGCAAGGCAGCTCATCTTAACACTGACATGAATGTCAGTTCTCCTAATATGAACTGCTCCAATACCAGTGAGATAATAGACTACCAGCACCATTTGTATGCCGTGGTGTACAGTGTGATCTTAGCACCGGGCCTGCTGGGTAACGTGCTGGCGCTGTGGGTGTTCAGGGCCTACATCAGAGAGACCAAGAAGGCCGTGGTGTTCATGATGAACCTGGCTGTGGCCGACCTACTGCAGGTAAAAAATCCTCTTCAGTCGTATTTCGCACTTACTTTCTAGTTTAAACCATTACTGTGAAATCACATGATGTGGTTGTGTGGTTAAGTGACCACATAGCCGTCCTCAGGGGTCAAGCTTTAATCAGGGAAGAAGTTTGCATGCAAGAAGTACTTGTTACACTACTCGTGCCTCTAATAGTTACATTTAGTGTTGTAATGCTGATCCTACAATACGGTTTTAAAACTGCAATAAAGCAAATTAGTGTAATGACCTCTTTAGTTTTTGTTCTGCTTTCATGTACTAAATTAGGAAGTCAAAAAAACAAAATGACTCTTAGATGTTGGCAGAGTTGTGGGAGAATTCCAACCACAAGAAAAAACTTCCATTATAGAACACAACAACTACAGAAGTTCATCTCTTTATTCCAATGAACTGCCTAACGGGGAGGATTTTATTTTAAAAATCTATTTAGAAATGTTTCTGTTTACTAGATAACCAAGCGAGCTCCTTACCATCATCGCCAAAGAGCAAATATGTACATCAGCGTTTGCCTGCTGTTCTCTGCCTTCAATTTTGTCACTCTGGCCTCTCCTCAGGTGCTCTCTCTGCCTCTGCGGATCTACTACTACCTGAATAACTCCTGGCCCTTTGGGTATTTCTTCTGCATGTTCTGCTTCTATCTCAAGTACGTCAACATGTATGCCTCCATCTACTTCCTGGTTTTCGTCAGCATACGTCGCTGTGAGCTCATCATGCGTCCGCTGTTGTACAACTCGGGTCGACAAAAAGGAGACGTGTTAATATGTGGGATCATCTGGCTGATCATCTGTACCGTCTGCCTCGGATTCCCTCTGCTCAGACACGATCCTTCCTTGCCCGAAAGGAACGACACAAATAAGTGTTTCACGGAGCTGCCTCTGCGGAAGGATATCGGTCCTTTGGCAATGTGGGCCCTCTTGATTTTACTAGAGCTGTTCGGCTTCTTCGTCCCTCTCGTTTTGGTGCTAGGCTGCACGTGCATGACTATTTGGAGCCTTCGGGAAAATACAGCAAATGCTATTTCTGACAGAGGGGAGAAAAAGAGAGCGCTGAGGATGATACTAAGCTGTGCTGTAGTCTTCTTAGTGTGCTTTGTACCTTACCACGCCACGATGCCTCTCGACCTTATGGTCAAAGCTAAGAAAGTTACCAGCTGTGACTTTCAGAAACTGGTTCTTCGAAGTCACCCAGTCACACTCTGCCTGGCCAGCCTGAACTGCAGCCTGGACCCTATCATGTACTATTTCACTACTGATGAATTCTGGAGGCGACTGAGCAAGCCAGAGATACCGGAGAGCATACATCTCAGCCGGCGTCTGTCCTGTATAACCGGAGAACAGGACGAAGAGGAGGACTAAACTTCTGGTGGCGACAGCCTCCCCGCAACCACTAACTGAGACTGAAGACTATGCAAACTTCAACTTCCTGCAAACTATGGAAATAACATTTATGCTGAAACGGGAATGTGAAAATATGGAAGTAGAGTTTTAAAATGTTATTTTTTTAAACCTATTTATTTCTCAATAAATGTTTTTTTCCCCTTCCCCCTCTCAATTTGCATTTCCTCGATGAAGGGCGAGTAGTGTCAGCAAGTGAAAGAGAGGAAAACCCCGAAATGCAGCGACAGTTTTCCTCCAGATCCAGTGTTTTGATAACCCGATGTCCTTCGCAGGATGATAAAAGGGTTAGTGTTGGTGCCGCTTTCACCGCCATTATAATAACAAAGCCACTGCGACGTTCAGTAGGTAAACAAATGCAACTTTATTCAAACAACAAAGTGGAGTTCAGTTCAGTAGTTGCACACAACATTGGGCGTTTCCCCCCCTAATATCTTCTAGTATTCAATTAAAAAGCAGAGACAGAAACCCCATCTTTACAAACACACTTCCTGTTGATTGTCTCTGTGTGCAGGCATCAAGTAGGAAATTACTAAAAAATGACTTAAAATGTGCTCGACAGACTTCAGAAATCAAGGACGACTGTTTTCCATTTAAGCACACGATGTGTGTAAAGATCACAGGGAGCCATCTCGTGTTATAACACTACGGATACATAATAGTCAAATTAGATAACCGACTGTTTTCAAGTCAAATTAAGTGAAATTTCCCTTTAGCTTATTCATCGTTAGCTCATCACTCTGGTTAAGGATCACGCATGAAGCTTGAAACACAAACACAAAAACTGGTCATATATTGTAAGGGTGCTGGACTGTTTCCCATCAGGTATGAGACCATCAGAAACACTAAAGTTATCACACAGCAGCACTGTGGGGGATATCTACAAACAGTGGTGACTTGAGAGCGTTGCGTTACCATCCATGGACAAGCATGTTACACGTATACTGTACCAGACATCTCCATGCTGACTTGTGCTATATCACGCTGTAACAGAATACAAATACCTGGTCGAACCTGCACCGTGCACCCGGGTCAGAGCGGCGACAGGAGGTTGACGCAACACACGCCTAATATGATCTCACTAGAATATTCAGTAGGATGACTAATAGCTCTGCTCTGGATGAGGCGGATGTGTCGTTATATAGTAACATCAATAAGATCTGTCTGCAGGAAACTACAGCAACAAAACAGAAAGCAACGTAATAAATGAAACTTGTATATCTAACTTTAGCTTACTGACTTAAAGTAATAACCAGTACAAGACTAGCTAATGAATACTTACGCACTTGTGACCTATCACGGGTTCGAGGGAGTACATCAGAGGAGAAGGGGGCTAGGCTCTAATGCTGCAACTTAAATTCACTCAACACTAGATTAAAAGCAGGGGAGGCAAAAACTGGAAAGAGTTTTGTACAGAAGTAACTTTCTGCTGTTCCCTTCACCGCCCACTCCCACCTACCCTCTCTCGCTCTCTATGACCTATATTCATGCTTAAGCCTTGCAGATGCGGGTCTCAGTCACAAACTTGTTCTCAAAGTGATGGATGGTGAAACATTCGTCCGCAGAGCGCTTCTGGATGCCTCCACCTGACAAACAAAAAGACAAATAAGCAGCAGTGCTAAGTATTCATCTCAATATTCAGCCGTGGGCGTTTGACACATTTCAAACACAACTACATTTAGGAAGATGTGTCAAGCATGGTTGGTGCCTGTTTACACTCGTCCTCTTATTCGGTTTCTAACCAAAGTGTGTTTGACACTGTATAATTTCTGCATCTACTTGATAAGTCAGCAGTTTCTGTTTGAGCCATAGTGATTAGTGACTCCAAAATCAATATTAATGTGTACCTAGTAAATAAAAAGTTATCAATGTCAGCAGCTAACTTCATCCTTGATAAGAACTATACAGGGATACATGTTTATATAACTCAACCATCAGAAATGTATGAAGGCCTAAAGTTGTAACTGCATTATGTGACAGCTTGCTTCCTTTATGTTGTGGTCAGCGTATTTTGTTTGAAAGCTGTTTCTGTTAGCCAAAAGATAAAATCATAATAAATTACACTAACACTCTGCTAAACAAGCTAGCTCATACAGTTTTATACATAACCAGTGTGAAATACAGTACAGTAATTTTTATGGTCTGGCTATTTTTTTAGCTAGCGATAATGTTAGCTGATTACTTTACAACACTACTACATCAATATTACTGAAAAGCTTAACTCATGACTACAAATCTATAGTCCTGAAACTAAAGAGCACAGTCATGTCGGTGGGGTCTGTCTTTTAAATACTAGCACTAATTTTCATCGTGTGGCTTACTATTAGCTACCGCTAATGTTAGTTTATGACTAAGCAGCACCACGGTATTACCAAAAAGCTTAACTCATGACTACAAACCTGTAGTCCTGAAACTAAGGAGCACAGTCATGTTGGGGGCATCCGTCTTTTAAATACAAGACCTAATTTTGACTGTGTGGTTATTTATTACCATTAGCTACCGCTAATGTTAGCTTATGACTTAACAGCTCTACACATAGCTATGAATGCAAATGATCCTGAAACTGTAAGACAAAGTCCAGTTTCAGATATATTTTATATACAGACATTGATTTTGACGTTCTGGTTATTTATGAAAGAGCTAATGTCAGCCAAGTAGCTTCCTTTCTAAAATACGAGACAAGTACAGGATGGAAAAGTTGCAAACTCAAACTTTTTAGTTTGCACTTGCTGAGTAAAGCAAAAAAATCTTGCATAACAGCAGTGATGTCGTAATTAAAGATTAAATAATATAATTAAGTAATATAAAGATTAAAGAGGATTATATATTACAGCTTAATACAGTTAAAGACATGCATGTTATATACACAAGTTCCTCTGGTCTGCACCCTATTTCCGAGGGGTTGCCACAGAGCTGCACGTTAATCAGAGGTTTTACATTTCCATCACATCTATACCTGGCAGGCTGGCACGGCGCTGCATTCTGTACGTTTCTTTTCCATCACAAAGACGGCGGATATAAAAGCCCAGAGGTTTGACATCATCAATGCGCTCCGTCACCACCAGGTCCTCGTGCACCAGGTAGCTGCGGTAAGAGTCAGACTGGAACAAAGACCAGAGCATGAGACTGTCAGGGCACCTTTTTAAATTAAAAAAATACTTTTGATCTTCCACCAGATAAAACAGATCAGTGAAAACTGAATAAATTTTTTTTTAAAAAGGTGATGAAACATAGATTTGTGAAACAACTCTACACCAAGTGTTGAAATTTCCTGATTTCCTCACTAAGCAAACTAAACTCCGCCAAGCTTTTTCCACCTTCACATGCTAAAACTACCCAACACTACATCAATGATTTTTAAAAAGTCCCTATTTGAATATGGAGACTTTTTGAATACAAGTATGCAGTATAAATGCAGCGTACTTCTAGTTTACTGCATGAATAAAGGAAGAAGGGGACAAGCCTGTGGATGGAAGTCGCTCATTTATCATCTTTAGTTTCCTGTCAAGAACCTACGTTTCACTTAAGATGATATTATTGCATAGTCTCTGCCAGTGAATAATAGAAAACTGAATTACAGGAACTTTACAGTTTAGCCAATATTTAAAACCTACCTTCATATGTACAAATTAAAGATATTACAGATTTGAGAAGGATTAAAGAGCAGACAGTTTGTGGAATGACAACACATCCCTGAATTTCTTATGTGTGCATGAGCTTTAACAAGACTTATGTGTTCGGTTTGTCCGTCATCCAAGTCTGGACTTTCATCTGTGTCTTCAGGTGCTGCTAGGAGGGACCGTACTCACCATCAGCTGTGAGAACAGGTCAATGAGGTCCTGAGGGGGGAGAACTACTGAGGTGTTCAGGGGAATCACAAAGCAGGTCCTCAGAGTCAGGTCCAGATAGGCCGTCAGCTTCTGCTCACACACACACATGAAATCATCGGGAAAGAATTTAGAGCAGCAGAAATCATCCACCGAGCTGCGCCAAGTGTGACAGAGTCCACAATCCTCACCCTGTTGAAGTCGTGCAGGATGTAAGCGGGGTCTCCGGGCCTGAAGCGGGGAGGAGGGACGCTGATGACGGCGATGTTGTCAGAGATCTCCACCTCCTCCTCCACTCGCGGCAAGTAGTAAGGCTGGCTCTCTGCTCCGGACGACACGTCTCTGAACTCCATCGCGCCATGATACATCCTCTGATGAAGAATGCATCTCATTTAGTCTTAAGAACATGTAAAGTGAGGTGGGGGCACTGGAACCTTTGCTTATGTACATTTTACAAAAAAAAGAAAGAAAACGCACCGTAATAGAGTTATTTTATTTTCAACCAGCAGTGCAGCTGGGATTTGCCTCTACAACCACAGACGCATCATCTGGTATTACTGTGAATCTGCAATATCAGCTGTGAATCTGTGTGTTCTGTTCCTGTCTAAAGTTCACGTTTCACACACTGCACCAACTACTGAAAAACAATCACGCAGCTGTCGAGGAAGCTCAGGCTGCCAGGGGGAGCCAAAGCACGCATGTTCTGCTTGGTTCCAGCACAGTTACATCACGGCATATAGCAGGACTACGTTTACACAAACAAGCCTACAGTTTTTCCATGACTATTGATCATAGTTTCTTTTAATATCAGGTTTTAAGCTTATGTTTACACACTCACTCTCCACATGGCACTGATAATAAAGATTTCCAGTAACATTTTTGGCATATGTGAGGCATTTATTTTCTTGCAAATCAAATTGTGATAATTATGCTGATAATTATGGCACACTGGCTCTGGCTGAGATGTCAGAAGCCCCGCCCACCCAGTGCTCTTACCTTTTGTTTGCAAAGAGCATCCAATCAAAAGAATCATACTTTCAAACAGAATGAAATGAACAGAGGGGGCTGTTGTAAAGGCTCACCTTTCAGCACATTCACTTCACCAGATGCACCTTGTTTCTTTTCCTCACCTTTGATTGGGTGTGGTGCTTGGCCTTAATTGCACTCACCTGTCACTCGTTATATAAGGACTGCACTCACCTACCCCTCACTCTTTCTTCACTCCCACATGGGGCGGCAGCTGAGAGAGAGCAGTCCATGTGTGTCTTTCTTTCCTTCCTTCTTTGCCTTATTGATTTGGAGAATAAAAGGAAAACCCTGAGAATAATTAGATGACTGCTTATTCTTATTCTAACCGGATGAGCCCATGATGCTGATTGCAGTCCATGTGTGTCTTTCTTTCCTTTACCCGTTATACAATATACAATAAAACAACAAAACCTGCACATGATTGATGACTGCTTATTTTCATTCTAATCGGATGAGCCCATGATGACGACTACTGAAACCCTGAACCTTCCTTCCTCCAAAACAGGGGGCAGCACCTATTATTGATATGGATTCTTTTTGCAAGGGTTTCTCCACTTTAGTCCAAGATTCACTTCAATGCTGTGCAAATCCACAAACTGGACCATTGAGTTTTGCTGCATTGTTATCTTTTTCTGTGTATCATGTGTCACTACAGTTTCAAAGCTTAGAAGTGAGGAAACAGCTGAGATCAAAAGCACGACAAAATTCAGAGCAACAGATTCCTGTGATGAAATCTCAATTTTATCAGAATTTCTCAAGCAACATACTGACAGTTACAGTTTCACACACTGCTCTCCCCCCCACCTCGCTTTGCTTCATTTGCATGGGTGTGGGGTTGCCTCATCTCATTGACTCTAAGACCCTCCTGCTGGCAACACAACAACTGGGGGAAAAAAGGTGAAGTCTGCACTTTCTCTAAACATGAAAAGGAGTGAACAATAGCACTCTGTTTTCTAACGGTACAAACCAGTGTTAATAATTCTTCATCACTTCTAGACAGTGACAGTTTATGAGAGGAAGAAAACATATCTGATAACGTCAGTGGATAACCAAATTAATTCATACAGCTGCTTAATTTCCCAGAGGCAGTCTGCAAAGTCTGCCCCACAGAGATATATATATATATATATATATATATATATATATATATATATATATATATATATATATATATATATATATATATATATATATATATATATATATATATATATATATATATATATATATATATATATACACACACACATACATATACAGGTACTTACTTTGAGAGGACTTTAGATTTTAAATGCTTTTTTTAAAATCAAATATTCTGATTTCATAAGACCCCCTCCCACTCTTTGCAACCCCTTTTTAAAAGATGGTAACATGTGTAAGAGAATATTCACGAAGAATGAGCTGCAGCGCACGCGCACACACCTTTGGGGTGAAATATCGGTAGAGACAGGCCCCCCCTACGATGAGCCCACTGAGGATGAAGGCGATGCCTAACAAGGTGAGCAGGCAGCGACCTGTGGAGCCCTCGGCGCCCACTGGAGCAGAGGCCACTTCAGGGTCCTACACACACACACACGCACACATCATATTAGCATGACATTCACATTCAGCTTTGATTAAACAATCCCTTAATCCCACCCCATCTTTGTCCTCCGCACAAAAACAGCTGTGCAGGAGATGGGCGGTCCCATCGTGTCCTGCTCTATGCGCTATGCAAAAATCACCGCGTGTCAAATCACACTTAGCACAACAATGCGCGACAACCCTGTGAATGCTCACATGGATGAAGTCCACACGCTTTGCTGGCCGATCCGGCACAGCAGGCCTGCTACCAGGCTAAAGTCGGACACCGGGCTCAGGCGCAGCGCTGTGCCCCGTTAGCTCACCTTAACAGCGGCTGGCACCTCTTTGCCCAGCGCCTTCTGCGCCAGAGCCGAGTTAAAGGCGATCTTCACCATGCTGGAAGAACAGACGTCAGCTTGGGTTTTTCTTGTGCAAACAAAAATAACAGGGGAGGGGGACTTGCGGCGCTAGACTGCAGGTTCCGTTTATTCTCCGCAGCTCAGCTGTGTGACGCACTTTCCAGCCTCGGCTTTATCTAGCGTTTCCGGTGGCTGCAGGGGGGCGGAATAAAAAAAAACAAACAAACAACAGGCTGGAGAATATGCTTCAGTCTGAGAATACGCAGGCAGCCATGACCTACCTTAGTTTAACTACAGGTAGCGGTTTAACATTTACCACTTTCATAATTTATTTATTAGCAGTTTCTCTCCACAGCCTTTATTTGTTTCTTGGTGTGTTTGTGTAGTTTTGGTGCCATCCAGTGGCCGCAGGTGGAACCTAAACAATTCCCCATGCAAGATCTTCCATTCATTCATCAGATTGAACCTGACACCCAAAGACACAACTGTTTACACTTTCAGTCAGCTACATTGCCTACATTCACTTCTTGCATGACAAACGACTCGATCTCGCGACCAACTGCACTGTAATGCAATGAAAAATAATATCTGAGTGTATAATGCAGCTCATTCATCTCTGCGAATGTTCCACTCTGCAAACACATTCCCTCCTGCATGCTGGGAACTACCTGCCAGCGTGTCTGCCCACTCGCATTAGCACACACAGTACACAGCTTTTACTGCGCTGCGTGCAAAACACGGGCCGCTGCCAAGGCCGTACAGTATGTCTGACACATATCCTCAGTCCGGCGGTGGTCCCTCTGCTTCCTCTCTCTCAGTTAGGTTTGTACGTATGAGTAAATAAACACTTAACTGCTGTAGCCTACTGCTGCTTTAACTCCACGCAACTCGGTGGCATCTCTCCAACCCTCTGCACTGCAACTGTATGCATCACACACACACACACACACACACACACACACACACACACACACACACACACACACACACACACACACACACACACACACACACTCTGCAAGGCTCTGATATTTGCTCTGTTAAACAGACAGATTGGACCGGTAATCACCACTGAAAGGTACATAAACAGAGCAGCTGATTTCTGTACCTTACTCCCCCTCCGCGCGCCCCCTCAACACTGGCTCTGCCTGAAAATCCTAAGTGGTCCTGAAGGCTTGTTTATGGGCTCGTCTTACGCTGTGTTTGATCTGAGAGCTTGCCCACACATGCGTAGCACGGACACGCCACACACACGCTGCAAAAGAGAGAGGGAGAGACAGCATTAGCAGTAATAGCTGAGATGATAAACAAAAGACTTATATGTAATCCTGAGGGCTTCTCGGCATCACACACAACAGCAGGAGAGGGGAAAAAACAGAGGAGAGAGCAGGATTCTCATTCCAGGAGGGAAACAAGGGATGACTGGGGGTGAGGTGGGGTGGGAGAGGCATGGAAGCAGGTGGGGGGTGAAATAGAGTGATTCGGGTAGAACGTAAAGTGATGACTGGGGGGGAAAACACTGAGAAGGAGTTGCCGGGAGAGGCAGAGCAATCTACAGAGTCTGATGCTTGAGTGAGTTTTCCGAGGAGCTGATTAGCGGCGGATTAAGGTTGCAGTCCATCCAGTTTAGATCTCAAACTTTCTAACACGCCTCCTAGGTGGAACTGAACACAGCTGAACACAATCGGACAGCCGTGTTTTTGGTGCACAAACACACATAGGTGGGAGAGTGTCATAATGCTGGATGGCAGGCATGTATGATGGGAGTCTGAGCGCCAGTGTTCCCCTGTGGTCTGCAGCAAGCGTCCAACAAAAGCAATAAGGCTACACTCGTGCACATGTGTACACAACACGCACACCCTGCGCCTGCAAAGTCAGCACAGTGTGGGAGTCTGCAGGGGCATAGCTGGTTTCACAAAGACATTCTCATGCATGACATCACCGGCTCTCGTGCCAGTAAATATGAACCCACATACAGACACACACCTCATAGATTTGTCATCGATTTCAATACCAGACATGTGAAACCACAAGTGACAAATGACTTTGTCCCTTTCGGTGTTCACACACCACACACACACACACGGCGCAGACAGAAACACACAGCCCTAAAATACTGCTATGGTAACAGCTGGCCACAGGGTTTTGTTGAGCCCAAAACGTTAGACACTGCTCGGTGCTTCATAACGTCACTGACATGTCTTCATGTGGATCCACCATAATCACCATGTGCCTCCAGTGAGAGAACATTTAGTGGTCAAAGAGAACGGGAGAGCAAAAGAAGATGGAGAAACAGAGCGGCGGATCTCTCGGGGAATGAGCAGCGATGCTGCTTCACAGCATCCAAAATTTTGAGTGATCCTTGCCCCACCACACACACACACACACACACGCACACACACACACACGCACGCACGCACACACACACACACACACACACACACACACACACACACACACACACACACACACACACACACACACACACACACACTTCTCGCAATCACATGTGGATCTGAGACAAGGGTGACAAATGAGTCTTTCCTATGAGTATCAGCTTCTAAAGCTGCGTTTGCTCCCTCACAGCACTGCCTGTCTTGTGCTCTTCATCCTCTCAGCTTGGCTCACCTCTGGGAAATGTAATAATTTCATGCTGAAGGAGTTCTTTTGGGGTGGTTGGGGGATAATAGGGTAGGATTGGGTTGCACTGGCTATTCTTAAGTTTTATATGTGACTCCCTTATGAAGTTCCTAAGCACTTTTAACTAGTTTTTAAAAAATATATACATTCACCCTAAACCATAGACAGTATGTAAATAACTCTTTATATATAGTCTGGCGACAGAGAGGTAGAAAATATTTGTAGCAACTTCCATGCTAAACATAAACCTGTAAAGAGGAAGTAATGCTACAAGCTACAGACAT